>NW_022589712.1:38711803-38832028 GCF_004348235.1 Phoca vitulina
GTGGAGGATTTCTGATAGGAGTATAGTTGTGAAAATTCTTGCTTTTTAAATATCTATAATACAAACACAGTAAATTTAAATAGAAATCAATGAGACATTCTTGTTGGCCTTGTACAGAACCATAATTGTCTAATACATTTCTTATGGACACATTTTAGATTTATAAACAAATATCAAGTGACACTGTTCTTTATACTTTAGTCATGTTTCCCAGGAAATCTTATATTGGTTTTCTAACTACAGCATATTTCTTCCTCAGGAAAAAGAAAACAAAAAACTGTTTTTATAATATATTTAGGAGTCAAATTTCTAACTTCCTCTAATTCACACAGATTGAGTATTTGTATCAAAGACTATGTAGATTTTGAAGCACCAACTCCAACTAGTAGTCCAATATTAACAGTGCGAAGATCAAAGACAGCATACTTTGTCTGATATATAAATGCACTCAACATTTGAGGAAGCAACTGTATAGCAAGAGTAGAATCAGAAAACCCGGAGACTTCAAGCCAGACAGTAGGTCACTGTAACAGACTTGGAAAACAAAGTTTATTTCCACTAGATTAAGAATATTCCTATTTAAATAGTAAATTTTTATGCCTCAGAACGTTGCCTAAAAGGACTTCATGTCTAGGGAAGTATTACTGTATTAGCTGTTCAATCATAAGGAATTCTTTTTTTTTTTTTTTTTTAAGATTTTATTTATTTATTTGAGAGAGAGAGAGCTCATGAGAGGGGGGAGGGTCAGAGGGAGAAGCAGACTCCCTGTTGAGCAGGGAGCCCGATGTGGGACTCGATCCCGGGACTCTAGGATCATGACCTGAGCCGAAGGCAGTCGCTTAACCAACTGAGCCACCCAGGCGCCCAATCATAAGGAATTCTTTAAAAGGTATCACATTACTAATATCCCCCAACTGCTACTTCCAGGTTGGAAATTGGCAGGTCACAATTTCAAAGAGTGTCCGTTCTTCCCTTCCTAGGACTTCTTTCACTAAGGTTCTTTCTCTTACTGGTAGAACCTATCTGGCCCATAGCAATTTTAAGTTTGTGATCAACACTTATCACCTACCACCCTTTGGAGGGAATCTCTATTTTCCAAGTCTCATAAACATTCTGGAAGTTTGAAAAAGACAGATGGTACTTGTAGCTAGCATACAGCATAATTTCTACTCCTTTCTCATATATACATGCAATACTTCAATTCTTCTATATTGTACTGTATCGATTTTCCCCTTTAATAGGGCAAAAACAAAAACAAAATCCTTCATCCATTCATGTTTAATACTGTCTCATTGAATGAGTATCTACTTCTTGATGTCACAAAGCAGAAAGATCCAAAAGTTAGATTATAAGGGGTTGATAAATCAGATAGAAGAAGTAGTCCTCTATAATTCCATTCTAACTGTCCTTATTCCTATGCAGGGCTTACTGTGTGTGTCAGTGCTTTATATATATATATATATGTGTGTGTGTGTGTGTGTGTATACACATATATACATATAAATATATGTATATATTTTATATATACATAAAACAATATATATATATTGTCTCAACTAATCCCCACATAACCCTGTGAGGTATATACTAATATCACTATTTCACAATGAACACTGATGTTTCAAGAATTATTGGCTTGAAATCAAGTAAAGGTATAACTGGGATTTCATATTAGATTGCTCTGACCTCCTCAAAAAAGAAAAATATTAAATATAATTTGTTTTTATTTTCAAAGGCTATCTTAAACTTACAGTTGATGTCAAACCTCAAATAATTAAAAAATCTAAAACTGAGAGACATGTTCTGGAAGTTGGTGTTCTTATATAACATGTCTTGTGCATGCGTATTTTTTAATATTTCAAGTATTATAAACTTCAGGTTTCAGTTTATAAAGGGGAAACCCTGGCATCATTGCTACTCCCAGTGGCATGAGTATTATCATTAAAAAGCATTCACAGAAATTTCAAAAGATAAAGTCATCTTGCTTTTGGAGTCATTTTTTTTAAAATTTTTTATTGTTATGTTAATCACCATACATTACATCATTAGTTTTTGATGGAGTGTTGGAGTCACTTTCTATTAAGATGATAATTTATAACTATTTAATAGAGAGCCGGCTTTCCACAGTCCTTTCAAAGACAATCCCATTTAGTGTAACTTAAAATTGCAAATAAAAATAGTTCAATTAATAATCAATATATATAGAAATGTTATACCTAAGAAAGTCCTTACTGAGTGACTTTTACCAGAGTATAACTGGATCTTGAAATTAAAAAAAAAAAAAAAAAAGAATTTCTGTCTGTTCATGTGTACTCCTATGGCAAAGGAGAGACTTTACAGATAAAACCAAAATTTCATTGTAGTTTGATTATAAATTCATATGTCAGCTATTCCCCAAAACTCAAAAAAAAAAAAAAAGATTCATAATACATAAACATAGTTCTATAAATCACCCTTCTTCTGAATCTGAAAGTTTTCAGTTTGGTAGTTTAGCCTCAGCATAATAAAACTGCTTTCCTTAGTTTTAATTAATCAAGTCCAGTCATTCTAGTAACTGAAATACATGAAAAAAACATTTGTTTTAAATGCACATTAGGTTGTACATAAATCAGACATGTATTTGGAGGCCCACTTTATATATATATATACAGTATATAACATATAATGATGCATATATGTAATCTGGAAGATAGGGTTGTTTCCAAATACAGCTGTTCCAAAAGAAAACCTAAATATATTTCACTGGTAGAATTACTCTTGTACCCTCTTGAGAGCTTGTAATACACAAGTGCACTTGGGAGCAATTGGGTCTTGGCTTGAGCAGGAGAGAGGCATTGAGAATAGATTGCTGCTGTTAGCTCTTAGTGAGTGTAGATAAAGCAAGGGTTATTTTTCCTACCCTAGAGCTCTGTCCCTTTATTTGCTGTAGATCACCTCACCCAACCGAATAGATTTCCCACTAGGTATGTTATCTTGAAGGAAGAATCTCTTCCTGATTGGACTCTGATGGGATATGCAAGCTGGTGTTTATGGCCTCCCCCACCCCCTGCCAAATGAGCCTCATTACTTCGTCAGAATAAGCATCCTTGCCAAGTCCCAACTCCCATGATGGCTTTAAAAAGAAGTAAGACAAAAAATGGGGAAGGCAAACACTGGCTGACTGTGGAACACTGAACACTCTCCCCCCATTGCCAAGTTCATGGTTTAGTATTTGCAGCTTTAGAGCCTGGTCAGCTGTATTGCATTGTCAGCTTTACTCGCATTTTTCTTCCATAGGCATAATTTAGTATTGGGCATATCTAAATAATGAAAATTTGACAGGTAAAAATAGCCTCTTGCTCATGGGTTTCTCAGGCCACTTCAGATCCTATGTTTCTTAGTTCCTCAGCTTTGATGATTCCACAATTCTGAGACCAACAGATGAGGTAACTACTCAAATGGGACAGGACTCAGCTTCATTCATACTTTCTCCTTGCCAAGTATGTGCAACTCCCTGAGGGTAGGCATTTCTGAGTATTGATAAAAACAATGCTCAATATAAGCCACTACTCCAAATATGAGTTGATTTGAGTTTGAGTGTCCCTGAGTGGTTTTACCACATCCTGCTACAATCAAGAGAAGTTTTCTTTCGGGTAGAGCAATAAACAATATATAAAGATGTTAATCCTCCAGTGTTTGCATATAGTGAAATTAAGACAAAATTCTGAAGGATTCTGTCACACTGCACCCTGCTACATATTCTAGCAAAGACCTGAGGTCCTTTCACATTATGGTAAGTTTAATGGATAAACAAATATGGGAACATCGATGACAGAAATTGGATGAGAAGTGAGAGATTGAGTAAAAGACAGTAGTCTTTTACCATATCCTTGCATCCTAATTGCTCTGAAATACACATGTGTGTCAGGATTGATATCTATGTCATTCACCCCAATCACCATCAAAACCCTATGTGATATGTACTAATAACCCTATATCACAGATGAGCAAATGGATGCCTAAGATCAAGTAAGCAGCAGAGCTGGTATATAAACTCAGGCCTCTCTGACCTCCAAAGCATATGTCTCTTTCAAACACAAGCCACATGTTGGGTACTTACTACAATAGCTATTAAAGTCATATCTGATGGGCTAGTTCCATGCAATGCAAGAACCGGGCAAGTAGGAAAAGGTCTGGCCTAGACATGCAGAATGAAATTAAGTTTTGCTTTCTCCAACTGGATATTGCAAGGTCTTCATTAGCCAGAGGGGTTGAAATATCAAAACGGCTGGTCTTGAAGTTAAATCCTGAGGTGCTCTGCATGTCTGGATAGGAAGGGAATAAAACAGCGAATGTTACCAGTTAAAGTTAAGTGACTAACTTTGCCCTATTCATCAAAAATTCTGGAGATTTTAATTATGTGGATAGATAACAATAGCATTCTTGGGTTGGTAAATCTATTTTGATTTAATATTTTCTTGTACACTATCACACTTTTAACTTGTTTCATTCCAATCCTCCATGGGGTTATGGGCTAAATTGTGCCTCCCTCCCTTCATATGTTAAAGGCCTAACCCCCATAATTTCAGAATGTGACTATTTGGAGACAGGACCTGTAAAGAGGTGATTAAGTTAAAATAAGGCTGTAAGGGAGGCCCCTAATCCAATCTGACTGGTGTCTCTACAAAGATTAGAACACAGAGACACACCAGGGATAACTATGCAAAAAGACCAGGTGAAGAGTCAGCAAGGTAATAACCATCTCATCTGCATGCCAAAGACAGAAGCCTCAGAGGAACCAACCTTTCCAGCACCTTCATCTTGAACTCCTAGACCCCAGAATTGTTTGGAATAAATGTCTGTGGTTCAAGTCACCCACTCTGTGGCATTTTGTTTGGAAGCCCTAGCAAACTAATACAAGGAGAAAAAATAGATTCTTCATATTGGATTCTGGATAGGAATTTTGATATGCAGGCTTTTGCAGAAAACTACAAATGTAGGCAGTTTGAATAAATGTGGACACAAATGGATCCCTTTCATCTCTAATTAAATTTGTTCTCCCTGCTTAGCCCACTTTAAAATGGTAAGCAGGTTGTATTCATTAACATAAAAAAATGTAACTACCAGAAGGAAATCACAGCTTAAGAAGTAAAACAATCTCCCACATTCACATTATTTTAATTTCCATTTATGTTAATGAGATCAACATAAACAATCTGAAAATGACAGACAATCCTCTTAGCTAGATTGTTACACTTAAAAAAAAATAAAATAAAAATAAAAAACCTCAAGAGGCTGAGTGTTAGAACCACTAATGAAAAAGTTTGAGAGCCACACATACATGATCAAAAATGGAGTAAATAAGACAATAAAGGGAGAACAGTTGATAAACTCATCCAATCATGTGTCAGTGGATCCTTGGCCCTTCACAGAGATATCAGTTATGAGAAAATGAGGTTTTTAATTTCAACAATGTTCCCATAGGCCAATGTAAAGACAACTTCACCAATCTGTCAAAAAGAAAACAACAGTTCTACTTCACACAGGATTGATTCTTTCATTTGTGAACAATGCCAAACCAAAAAAAAAAAGAAAGAAAGAAAGAAAAGAAAAAGCAAAACACAACTAGTTGGTGAACTTTCTTAAAAGACTTAGAAACCCTTAACATATAATCAAACTATCAATATATACTAGACAGGAATATGCACATAATTGTAATCAATAAGAAGGAAGGCACACGCTGGGCTCAGGGATATATGCATATGTATGTTTTGTTTTCTTATTGGACCCAGCTCCCACCCTACCCCTAGACAATTTAATTCCTGGTTGCAGTTTCTTTAATATATGTCCCAGGAATATCTACATGGGTTTTGTTACTGCTTTAGTGAGTCCATGATTTCTCATATGTACCACTGTGACTGCCTAAGCTCCCTACCTCTACTTTTGCATTTTCCACAAGGCAGTCAAATGATCTTTAAAAATGTAAACCGGATTTTTTGAGTTTCTTATTTAGAGCTTTCCAACAATTTCCTCTTTGATTCAAGGTACAATTCCAACTCTTTCCAGTCATCTACAATGCCCTATGGGATCTGCCTTACCTTGCCCACCTCTGCAACCATTCTGTGCTAGGATTTCCCCACCCAGTCTTTTCCAGATACATGGAATTTCTTTTAATCCCTAAACAATGCCTTAGTGCTCTTGAACTTGCCATTTCCTTTGCCTGGCACACTCTTCCCCCAGATCACTCTATAGTTGACTATTCATGTTTCATTATAAAGGTCTCATCTTCAGAAAAGACTCACTTGAGTACCCAAGCTAAAGTAGTCCTTAATTTTAAGTCTCTATGGCATCCTTCTGTTAATTTTGTTCATAGCATTTTTCACGATCAGAAATTATTTTGTTCATATATATTTTTTAAATTTTTTTTAAAGATTTTATTTATTTATTTGACAGAGAGAGAGAGAGACAGCGAGAGAGGGAACACAAGCAGGGGGAGTGGGAGAGGGAGAAGCAGGCTTCCTGCGGAGCAGGGAGCCCAATGTGGGGCTCGATCCCAGGACCCTGGGATCATGACCTGAGCCGAAGGCAGTCACTTAACCAACTGAGCCACTCAGGCACCCCTCTTGTTCATATATTTATCGTAGACAGTTTCTTTTCTCTCTTTTCTCTTTAGAACGAGAGACCTTGTGTGTCTTCCTCACTACTGAAATCTTGGCCCCTAAGACAGTCCCTGGCACAGAGAAGGTGTTCAATAAATACTTATGCATGCCTTCTCTCTCTGGTAGGAGGAGCTTTGGTAAAAAGCTGCATGAATTAGAAAGAAACATGAAATCCATTCTCTTTCTTGTTCTCCTTTACAACTTAGTCATCCATCAGTATCCAGTGATCGACTTCCTCTTCTCTGGTCTCTATCCCACTCCCTCTGAACTTCTTTTCTTTAATTTTAAGATCTATTTGAGAGAGAGAGAGCAAGAGAGAGAGAAAAGGAGAGCATGCACAAGCTGGGGGGTGGGGCAGAGGGAGAGGGAAAATCTCAAGCAGACACTGCACTGAGTGTAGAGCCTGACACGGGCCGATCCCAGGACCCTGAGATCATGACCTGAGCCGAAACCAAGAGTTGGACGCTCAACTGACTATACCACCCAGGCACCCCTGTTCTAAATTTCTAAAACCAAGTATTTCTCCCAAATAGAAAGCACCTCTAGTTCACAATGTACATCTTGTCAAAAATAGCCTTTACTCCTATTCAAAAGCAACTTAACCGCCCTTTGTTCCACTTACTCATCATATTTGATGTAGTAGGTTTAGGCATTTTTTTCTTCCCTCCCCTGTCCTAATATTTGCATTTCTGGGCTGCTCACTGTTCATAGGGACCTTAAGTGCAATTTAAAACCAAAGGCACATAGAGAAATATGAAGTGAGTTCATTTTTTATCTTTCTATCTTTTCATTTATGCCCATTGCCTTGTACACTTAAAAATATCAGCTTTAGTAATCGTCCACGCACTGTGTCAATTATCTGCTTCTCTATCATTGTGTGTCATCACATCACCATTTCTCCCCATTCAGAAGCCAATAGCATAAACTGCTTATTTTCCTTCAAATTGTTTTTCCATTTATCTCCATATCGTGCAATTGTTAAATCATATCAAAATTGCCTCTGACACAATACAGCAAAAAAGATAGCATACATTATATGTATACACTTTCATCATTTAGAATAAGACTCTATTGCCATTTTCTGATTTCTGCAATTACAAATTCCAAGCTCTTCCTTCATCAATCTGTTCATTCTGTTACTCATTCAACATATCTTTTTTTT
Organism: Phoca vitulina; assembly: GCF_004348235.1. Classification (NCBI taxonomy): domain Eukaryota; kingdom Metazoa; phylum Chordata; class Mammalia; order Carnivora; family Phocidae; genus Phoca; species Phoca vitulina. Next base: position 38,719,604 of record NW_022589712.1, read on the forward strand.
TTTTTTTTTAAAGATTTTATTTATTTATTTGACAGAGAGAGACACAGCGAGAGAGGGAATACAAGCAGGGGGAGTGGGAGAGGGAGAAGCAGGCTTCCCGCGGAGCAGGGAGCCCAATGCGGGGCTCGATCCCAGGACCCTGGGATCATGACCTGAGCCGAAGGCAGACGCTTAACGACTGAGCCACCCAGGCGCCCCTCATTCAACATATCTTAAGCAATTTTCTGCACACCCTGCTAGATGTTGGAATAGCCAAGACAATATATATATATTCCATATCATCAAAAATATCTCACATACCAGTGCCTTAAATTCAAATAGCTTCTAATCTAGGATAATCAGCAATTTTGAAATGTCAGAACTCAAAATTTAACCTGCAGTTTTCCACCTTTTATTTTTGATATCTGAAATAATCTCTTGCCTGCCATGTGCCAAGGCATTGTGCATCAGTTATTTACAGTTCTGATTAAAAATCACATTTCTGTAAATCTCTCCCAATTAATACTTTATGACCAAAATACTGTAACAAATAACGGAATATTCATTTTATATGAATTTATAACAGAATATTTTTGTATATAATTATCTGACAGATATTATGTATTATTATCTGTCAGATAATCTTTTTAGTTAAGAATGTGATTTTCGGGGCGCCTGGGTGGCTCAGTCGTTAAGCGTCTGCCTTCAGCTCAGGTCATGATCCCAGGGTCCTGGGATCGAGCCCCGCATCGGGCTCTCTGCTCGGCGGGAAGCCTGCTTCACCCTCTTCCGTTCCCCCCTGCTTGTGTTCCCTCTCTCGCTGTCTCTCTCTCTGTCAAAATAAATAAATAAAATCTTTAAAAAAAAAAAAAAAAAGAATGTAATTTTCAAGTGGGTTCTAGAATTTGGTATTAAAACAAAACAGTGTAATCCCATGGTGTTCTTTGTACTCACAAAACACACATTTTTTCAGTGGTGAATAATGCTCATTTTAAACTTTAAAAATGATTGAAAGAATCACCTTGCGGGGGCGCCTGGGTGGCTCAGTCAGTTAAGCATCTGCCTTCAGCTCAGGTCAAGATGCCCTGCTCAGCGCGGAGACTGATTCTCCCTCCCCCTCTGCCCCTCCCTACCCCCACCCCTCGTGCTCTCTCAATCTCAAATAAATAAATAAAAAATCTTTAAAACAAAACAAAACAAAAAGAATCACCTTGCTTATAGGAGGAAGTAAGCAAGCATGAGTATGCACAGAACTGAGTGAGTTTTACAAACTCATAATTTGAGAGACATTTCTTTAATGAATGTCCAGTGACATCATTCAAATATGTATTAATATTTATAGCCAAAGTAAACATTATATATTTCCTGGAACTTAGATGGAAAATCATGACCAAGAGGTCCTTATTCCTCAAATTTAAAAAAGAAATGTTAACATTCGAAAACCAGTGAAGATAATATACCAATAGAGTAAAAGTGAAAAATCATAAGATTATTTCAATAGGTGCAGAAACATCATGTGAGAAAACACCCAACCATTCTTCACTTAAAATACTAGCAATACAAAGGAACTTCTTTGATACAAGATAGCTACAAAAACATGCATACATAATACATTTAATGATGAAAAGATGTTTTCCCCTGAGGTTGGAAACAACACAAGAATACACTCTATCACCATACCTATTTAACATTATGCTGCAGGTTTTAACCAGTGCAATAAGAAAAAGAAATATAAGAAAAAAAGGAAGAAAAACTAATTTTATTTGCCAAAGAATCTATAAACAATTAGAATTAAGTGAATTTACCACCATCATTGGAAACAAGGTCAACATAAAAAAATAGCACACATATATTTCAGAAACAAATTATTGGGAAATTAAAGAAAAATACCAAATAAAAGATACCACAATTGTCAAGTATTTGAGGAGTAAGAGTGATTGAATAAGTATAAGCCTGTAAAACTGAAAATTATAACATGCTCGCTGAAGGAAATTAAAGAAGACTTAAAAAATAGAGAAATATGACATGTTCATGGATTGGAGCACTCAATAATGTTAAGAAGTTAATTACATCTTAATTGATGTATAAAATAAATGCAGTCCCACTGAAAACACCACTTGTTTTGTGATTGTTGTTATTGTGAAAATTGAAGATCTAATTCTAAAACTGATTTGGAAATTCAAAGGATCTAGAATTCCACTACAGTCCTTATAGAGAAAGGTAAAGCTGCAGAACATACACTCTCAGGTTGTGAGACTTACTGTAATGTTATATGAAGTTATGTGGTGTTGGTGGAGGGACTAACAGTTAGACCAATGGAGCAGAACAGAGACTGGGGTTGACCTTCACATTTACAGTCACCTATAATTATGACAGAAGTTCCACAAGAATTCAGTAACAAATGGGTCCCTTCAGTATAAGATGTTGAATCAACTGGGTGTCTGTTTGGGGGGAAAAAAACCCAAAGGAACCAAAAACTCTACCATACACACACACAAATAAAAGGCAAGATAGATCAAAAACCTAAATGTGAAAGATAAAATAAATTTTCTAGAGGAAACTATAGAGAATTATCTGAATGGCCTTAGATAAACAAGGATTTCATAAACAGAACAAATAAAACAATAACTCTAAAAATTATTTACTTCATTAAAATGAAAAGTATCTGGGAGGTGGGCAGGGGGACAGGTTAAATGGGTGATGGGTATTAAGGAGGGTACTTGTGATGAGCACTGTGTGTTGTATTTAAGTGAGGAATAGCTAGACTCTACACCTGAAACTAATGTTACACGGTATGTTAACTAACTGGAATCTAAATAAAACTTGAAAAAAATTAAAAATATCTGATTTCTTAAGAGATATTATATAAAAAGACAAACATTAGTATAGAAAAATATACATAAATAAAAAACTCATACCTCACATATGCAAATGTATTTAAAATGTCCTACAGATCAATATATAGGCAATCAACTACATTTTTAAAAGTTAGCAAATCTTGGGACACCTGGGTGGCTCAGTTGGTTAAGCATCTGCCTTCAGCTCGGGGTCCTGGGATCGAGTCCCGAATGGGGCTCCTTGCTCAACGAGGAGCCTGCTTCTCCCTCTGCCTGCCGCTCCCCCTGCTTGTGCTCTCTCTCTCTCTCTCAAATAAACAAAATCTTAAAAAAAAAGTTAGCAAATCTTGAACAAAGACTTTATGAAAGATAATACCTAGATGGCCAATAATCATATTAAGAAGTTCTTACATCATAAGTCATTGGAGAAATAAAAATTAAATTACAATGTGATAGGTGACACACCATTTCAAAACACTAAACTGAAAAGGGTAGACTATCAAATGTTAGCAAGAATGCAGTGTAAGTGAAAATTTCATACATTGCTATTGGGAGAGACTTTGGGAAATTCTTTGGTATTATCTACTAAAGCTGAACATATTTATCCCCTATGACCTAGCAATTACATTACTACAGAGATAACAATCAGAAATTAGTGCATATGTTCCAACAACATAACCCTTAACAGAAAACAATCCAAATGTCCATTAGTAATATACATGGGAGGCTGAAGAAGGGATCTGAAAAAGTTGGGAATCTTGACAAGGGAAATTGTTATTTGAGTATATACATATGTAAAAATTGGTCAGTTGTAAACCTCTGATTTGTGTTCAATTATATGTATAATTATACCTCAAAAATTAAAAATCAGGTAAAATTGATTCATGTTAATATTGAAAGAATATACATGAATTTTGGGCACCTGGGTGGCTCAGTTGGTTAAGCGACTGCCTTCGGCTCAGGTCATGATCCTGGAGTCCCAGGATCGAGTCCCGCATCGGGCTCCCTGCTCAGCAGGGAGTCTGCTTCTCCTTCTGACCCTCCCCCCCGTCATGTGCTCTCTCTCTCTCATTCTCTCTCTCAAATAAATAAAATCTTAAAAAAAAAAGAATATACATGAATTTTTCTAACTTTTGGCCTGTGAAAATCAATAATCAAGTTTTCCCCTTCCCACCTACCAGCAATGCTGGCCAAATATACAGGGGTAATCGATTTTCTGTTAAGGATGATACGAAAATTCCATTAGAAAAGTTATGCTAATTAAGTGATAGATTTTACTCTTCATTTCCTAACAGATTGGTTCTCAATATACATTTGTCTTTTTAAATCACCTTACCATCCAGAGTATTTGTTTATTCTATAAACAAATTCTTCATTTGTTTATTCCATAAAAAATGAGAAACCTAAAAACAAAAGATTTCCAGAAAAATATTCTGAGATACACATTGTCTTTAATTTTTGTCTCACAAAAATGAATTTGTTTCACAACATAATATTGTGTTTCAAATTCAGAAGTTAAAGATGACAACAATGCTTTGAAAATAAAAGTCAACATACATATTACTAAGGAATTCAGCATTCTACCAAAGTATTAGATTCTGAGTAGATTTCCTTCATTTATAGCAGCATTTATAGGTTATACTCAGGTTCCTCATTTTTAATAGAAGGGGGTAATTATGTGACAGAGTTGGGTGAGGAGTAAATTAGTAATTACTATTTTTCCCAAGCAAAAGAAACACCTGACAAAGGGTTAATTTCAATGATATATAAAAGTGGTTTCAACTCAATAATGCCACGAATCCAATAGAAATATGGAGAGCAAGAATAGAGATTTCACAGGAAAATAATTACAAATGACACCTAGAAACATATTTAAAATCCTCAAAATCTTGCATGAATGTAATTTGCCTGTATGTTTACAAATGTAAAATGCCCATATATTTGACCTGGGGATTCAATTTCTAGGAAATGAGCTTACTACTTACCTGTTTATACAAACATATAGATGCATGCCCAAAACATGTTCATTACAACATTGACTGTAATAGCAAAAAACCCCATAATTAACATAAATATCAATCATGAAGGAACTGATTAAATGAACTGTAATTTTGTCATTATAATGGAATTCTATATGACTGTTTAAATAGATTATTAGAATGTGGCATAGGCTCTGGATTAAATTGTTAACTCATACAGCAAACTACAGAGAAGTTTGTACAGTAAGACATTTACGAAATAACACATGCTCTATAATTTATGGACTGACATACCATTTATTAGTGGTATCTAGCAAACAGGCATGTCTGAGCTTTTGGAGGAGACTTTCTTTTTAATATATTTTCTAGTGTTGTGTTTGATTTTTTTTTTTGTTTTTTAAACCATAGACTCTCCCAAGTAAAAATACAATGGTAACTGAAAAAAAGGGTATTTCTCTGCAGGCAACCCAGAATAGTCAAAACAATTTTGAAAAAGAACAAAATTGGAATACTCACATATCCTGATTTCCAAACTTACTACAAAGCTACTGTAATCAAGATTGTGTGGTACTGGCATAAGAATGGAACAGAATCAAGAGCCCAGAAATAAACCTTTTCATTTATGGCAAATTTGTTTTTGACAAGGGTGCCAAGAAAAATCAATGGGGAACGAACAATCTTTTTAACCAGTTTGTTTTAGAACAACTGGATATCCATAAGCAAAAGAATGAGGTTGAATCCCTATCTTACAGAATACACACAAGAAAAATTAACTCAAAATGGATCATAGAGCTAGTACTATAATCTCTTAGAAGAAAATATAAGAGCAAATCTTTGTGACCTTGGGTTAAGGCAATGTCTTCTTAGGTATAACACCCAATGCACAAAAAAAAAAAAAAAAAGAAAGAAAAAAAAGGTAGATAAAACTTCTTTTAAAAGATTTTATGTATTCATTTGAGAGAGAGGGCAAGAGAGAGACTGAGAGAAAGAACACGAGAGGGCGGTGGGGCAGAGGGAGAGGAAGAAGCAGGCTCCTTGCTGAGCGGGGAGCACAACATGGGGCTCGATCCCAGGACCCTGGGATCATGACCTGAGCTGAAGGCAGACGCTTAACCTGAGCCACCCAGGTGCCCCTAGATAAAACTTTTGTACTGAAAATGATACCACCAAGACAATGAAAAGACAATTCACAGAATGGAAGAAAATATGTGCAAACTGAATATCTGATCAAGGACTTCTATTCAGAATATATAAGAACTTTTACATCTCAATAAAAACATAACTAAGCCATTTTTTTAAAGGGTAAAGGATCTAAATTGATACTTCTCAAAAGAAGACAGACAAATGGCCTATATGAACATGAAAGGATGCTCAACATCTATAGTCAAAGAAACAAAATCAAAAGAAGATACTATTTCCTACCCACTAGCACGGCTATAATCAAAATAATAATAACAAGCACTGGTGAGGATGGAGAAAAACAGCAACCGTCAATCTCAATGTTGCTGGTGGAAATGTAAGATGGTGCACGCACTGTGGAAAACAGCTTAGCAATTCCTCAGATCTTTAAACATAAAGTAACCACAGAAATTCCATTCTGGTTTATAGCCAAAAGAAATGAACACATAACCATAGAAAATTTTGTATGTGAATATTTATAGCCAGCATTATTCATAATGGTCAAAAAGTGGAAACCACCAAAATGTCCATCCACTGATGAATGGATAAAGAGAATGTGGCACATTCATACAATGGAATATTATTCTACAATAAAAAAGAATAAAGTACTGAGGTGTGCTAGAACATGTATGAACACTGTGCTAAATGATAGAAGTCAGCCCCCCAAATTGGATGTTATGTGTTTACATTTACAAGAAATGTCCAGAATAGACACACCTAGAGACACAGAAATATAGATCACTGGTTGCTGGGGCTGGGGAGGGAGAAATGAGGAATGAGTGCTAATGGATAGGAGGTTTCTTTCCAGTGTGATGAAATTGTTCTAAAGTTAGATTGTGGTGACAGTTGCCCAGCTCTGTGAACATATTAAAAACCATAGAGTTCTATGAATTTTAAAAAATGAATTATATGGTATGTGATTTACATCTTAACAAACCTTATTTAAAATGGAAACATGAATTATAAAAATGCAATTTCTCTAATGCCACATCTTACAATGTCTTGCAGAAAGTGCCTCTAGAGGTTCTCCAAAAGTTTGAAGAACTTAAATGAATAAACAAATGAAGTCCTTTCCTCAAATAAACAGGAAGGAGGACACTTATTCAGAAATCAGAAATGTAAAAGGAATAATTGTAGAATATATCAAATATTATACACTTAATTAGTATATTGGGGAACTTCAATAAAAACTAGAGAGAAGAGAAAGCTATGTCCAGTGTAGGTATTAGGGGGCTACGTGCTGTCATTCTGAGGTGGGAGGAGGATTTTTCATACATGTAAATATTCACAGCCCTTTATATGAAAAAGAAACACAACTGAAATTTTAAGTATTCCATTACTTCAAAATATCTTCCTACTGATAGCTTTACTAGTGCAAGTAAGGGCCAATTAAACTGAAGGATTAAAAGAACTAGCTTTTAGAGGTAAAATGAACAAGCTTCAACAGCAAACATGCATCAGCTGAACATGTTTCAAAATTACCAGAGTTAATAAAAAAGTCACTTTGATAGCATCTTTCTTTGAGGAGCTCAGTCCCCCCCCCAAGACACTACCTAATTAAATCTCAAAATATATAAGGTTATATAATCAATTCTCAGGGTTCTTTCTTTTCAGAATCTTATTGGAAAAGTAAACCTTTCTTCAGAGCATTTCAGTCTATTTATCTCTTTTGTTCTAGGCAGAAAACGGATCTGACCACTATTCTGTGTAGATTTTTTTGCTTCCACTTTCATATTTGCACCTTGTTCGTGTACAGTGGAGCTTGTTCTCCAGAAGTGACCCTTAACTGCTACAGGTCAAAAGTGAAATTGCATCCATCCACTATTGTTTACCGTTCCCAGGTTAGTGAGGATGACCTGAACACTTATCATGATGGATCCAAGTGTCACACTTTTCAGTATATCCTGAGTGAATACACAATGTGCTATGAAAGGTTATAGAGAATGTCTTCTAAAAACTTCCAGCATGGGGCGCCTGGGTGGCTCAGATGGTTAAGCGTCTGCCTTCAGCTCAGGTCATGATCCCAGAGTCCTGGGATCGAGCCCCACATTGGGCTCCCTGCTTGGCGGGGAGCCTGCTTCTCCCTCACCCTCCTACTGTTCCCCCAGCTTGTGCTCTCTTGCTCTCTCTGTCAAATAAATAAATAAATAAATCTTAAAAAAAATAAAAACTTCCAGCATTTACATCCTGTGCTAATAAGTAACTCTAACATACTGAAGGAGGTGAAAAAGTATAGTACAAATGTACTGAAATTAGTGAAAATACAAGTATTACCAGGGAAGACAAGACCTTTGAATCTTGAGTTCTCACTTCTTCCCCAGTCACACTTTTTTCCAGAGCACTTTCCTGAATTTTATAATTACTCATTCCCTTGATTTCTTCACTACTTTTCACATATGTATTCCTAAATAACATGCTTAGTTTTGTCATCTTTGAAATTTTTGAAGTGGAATCCTATTGTATTCTTTTGATTTGTATTTTTGTTCAATATTCTTTTTGTGAGATTCACCTATGTAGATGTGAGATATTTAACTGAAGAATTTATTTTTTTTAAAGATTTTATTTATTTGAGAGGGAGGGAGAGGAAGAGAGAGAGAGAGAGAGAGCACACGCACAAGAGCAGGGAGAAGGGGCGCCTGGGTGGCTCAGTTGGTTGAGCGACCGCCTTCGGCTTGGGTCATGATCCTGGAGTCCTGGGATCTAGTCCCGCATCGGGCTCCCTGCTCAGCAGGGAGTCTGCTTCTCCCTCTGACCCTATCCCCTCTTGTGCTCTCTCTCAAATAAATAAATAATGAAATAAAATAAAAAGTAAAGTAAAAAAAGTAAAAAAAAAAAAAAAAAAAGGGCGGGGGGGGGGGGGAATGAAGCAGACTCCTCACTGAGCAGGGAGCCCTACATGAAGCTCAGACCCAGGACCCTGAAATCATGACCTAAACCGAAGGCAGACACTTAACCAACTGAGCCACCCAAGCACCCCTGAAGAATTTATTTTAATAATGAGTGATTGTTGATACTTTTTTAAACTTAAAAACACTGCATTCTGAAACCACTTGGACATATGTTTCTATTTACTTATATGCTTAGCTGTTGGGGTTAATGTAGAGCATGAAATCAGCCATAATACCTGGCTTGCTAAAATGTAACACAGAAGCCGCTGGGGCGATGGAAGGTTTCGGAGAAGGGTGTGGGCCTTTGGAATGCCCAGGCCCTCATGACCACTCTGCTATTGGAATGCCACGGGGAGTTGCCTTCCCCAAAACATTCTTAACCCAAACAGCTGCCCCGGGATCTAAGAGATGTGTGCATTGTCCCTTAGGCTATGTTAGCAGAACTCGTAGAACACCCAGATTAGCATATCATATCTTTCCCGTAAACATATCATCCTAGTTCAGTAAGACCCCTTGTCACACATCACGTGCTTGAGAAACAGTGATAAGCATTTGTGATTATCCTGAAGGACCAATAAAAGCGGGAGCAAAGAAGAGCAAAGGGTCTTCATCTCTGAACACTGACCCCCTTGCCTTCTCCTCTCTTTCACAGCAAAGTTGGGAGTCATCTTTCATCTGTTGGTACAGAGATTGCTGGCCATTCCCAGCACTTAGGAATTTGATAAGTACTATGAAGACTTTAAAGATGTAAGATTCATGGAAGTTTGTAATGAGAAAAAATTAAGTAGGTTGAGTTATTTCTCAGAATACAGCACAATTAAGTGCAGGGATTTTGGAGTCAAGAGACTTGGATTTGGATCTTTGTTTTCCCATTTATCTGTTGATTGACCTTGGCTAACCCCATCTCTTTTTCCCCAATTTTTTCATTGATAAGATGGGAGAGAACATATTATCTACTTCATATGATTGTGATAATGCATATAAAATGCAAAAATAGTAATTGGGAAAAAATGAACACTCTATAAGTAAGGTTTGCTATAATTAAAATTAAGGCATCCTCAAATTTATGACCTAGTTATTTTTCTTTCTTCCTTTAGGCACAACATAATAAATTGGGTTTCTGTTCTTGAAAATAAGAATCATAAAATCTAAATTCTTTATGAAATTAAAACAAAAATATTTCAAACATGTATAGAATATGTGAATGTAACTGACATAACATTTTGATATCCAACTGTGTGGTTTTTCCAGTTAATTTCTCTCTTCTCTGATCCTTTGTTAATAAATACACTATATTCAGGAAGGGCCGATAAAATGAGAACAAAAATCACTCTCTGAGCTTTTCCACTCTGTAAAAGGACTTGGGGGCACCCGGCTGGTTAAGCATCTGACTTCAGGTCATGATCTCAGGGTCCTGGGATCAAGCCCTGCACAGTCCTCAGGTACTCTGCTCAGCAGGCCGTCTGCTTCTCCCTCTCCCTTTGCCCCTCCCCCAGCTCATGCTTGCTCGCTCTCTCTCTCAAATAACTAAAATCTTAAAAAAAAAAAAAAAAAAGTACTTGGGAAAGTGTTTTGTAGAAGAAACAAATATTCTTGAATACCATGGTTTTCAATTATAAGAAAATAAGAGAAAAAAATGTTTTGTTTTTGCTTTATTTCTGAGTCCTGTAAGACTTAAAATATGATAATCACATCCAAAACATAGGGTGAAAAGGAATTCATGATTATCTAAGAGATGTTTTCTCATCACAAGGTGAGATGAATTTCACCAGAGGGTAGGAAAAGAATAAATGTGCTGTTTACAGGATACAGGTGATTTCTGGTGATGGGTCCCAGAGTCCCTCCTCCAGTAGAAACCCAAAATGGAGGTGAGGCAGGTCCATTGAAACTCCAGTATTTACCTCACTAAGTTTTGGGGTAATTGCAGAACCTAAGAGTTGTCCAGGATGCTGTGCAAGATACTGCAATTCTTACAGAGAATTTGCAGCTAACATAGCACCTATGTGTTAGGAAACCATTGTCTGAGGAAAGTGCACGGATAGCCTGTGTCTTGTACAAGCCAGCACACAGTAGCAAGAATAGCTAAGAATTTTGAGAAGTCAGGAGAGTTGTAAACTTGTTGAAAGACCAAAATTTTCTGAAGAGGCACTGAGGTTGGGTCCAAGAAGACACAGAGCATAGGGAACTGAGAATTGGAGGTCATGGGGAAACATTCTCAATATGACGAGTCACACTTCAGCACTAGCCAGCAGTGAAAGGAGATAACCAAGAATCAACTGCAAACCCAGTTCCCACACCTACTCTGTTTAGTAAAACTCTCCTGAACCAGAAGCTCCCAGGGAAGGGGTGGGGGAGGGAGAAGAACAGGCAAGAAAGAACGGGAAGAATACAAAATGATCATATTATTCCAAAATTGTTTCAATTTTAAACCACAAGGAACAAAATTACTATTAATGACAAAAGCAACCTTTCCTCCACAGAATGGGAAAGCTGACTCATAAGCTAAGTCAAACTTCTCATCAGTTAATATTTTTTCCATATTTGAATTTTTTGTAACTATATAAAATTCAAATCCACTATGAAATAAACTTTTATGAAAATTGTTTTTCTAGGGCTAGACTGGCTGAAACATTTTAAGCTAACAGTCTAAAAAGTTGAGAGCAAAAAAAAAAAAAAGAAACTCTCTTTTTTTTATAAATCCCACTGAACCAAGCACCGGCAATCTTCACTGTTCCCAGGAAACTAAGGTCATACATCTTGATTTTTTTCCCATTTCTGATTTAATAAGGGTATATGCCTCCTCATATCTTTGAATGATAAATGCTGCGGGTAGTTTCCCTAGTGGATTTATTTCCAAGTATCCCTTGCTTGGTCAACTCAGTGCAACATTGGCAGGAACCTGAGAGAGCAGCGGTCACTACAAGTTTTGTGCTACCTCAGGAATCATTATTCTCTGTAGAAAAGACTGTAAAAGCTGAGGGTCTCAGGCTGAACTCCTATAATCATTTTTTCTTTTATTATGTTATGTTAATCACCATACATTACATCATTAGTTTTTGATGTAGTGTTCCATGATTCATTGTTTGCGTATAACACCCAGTGCTCCATGCAGAACGTGCCCTCTTTAATACCCATCACCAGGCTAACCCATCCCCCCACCCCCCTCCCCTCTAGAACCCTCAGTTTGTTTCTCAGAGTCCATAGTCTCTCATGGTTCCTCTCCCCACTCTGATTTCCCCCCTTCATTTCTCCCTTCCTGCTATCTTCTTTTTTTTTTTTAAACATATAATGTATTATTTGTTTCAGAGGTACAGGTCTGTGACTCCTATAATCTTGTCTCTATACTATTATATATATTACTTATGACTTGAGTTCTCTCCACAGAAATAAATTCATTACAGGAATGCCTGATGGTTGGAGTCAAGCTAGAAGGATAATGATAAAATCAAAACATGTTATATTGCAGAAGGAACTATAGATACCACTCCCTTTTTTAGTGGTTGTTTTTTCTTTCTTTCTTTTTTTTTTTTTTTGTAATTTAAAATGTTTTCTACAATGGATGTGCATTATTGGGGTGATACAAACATAATACAGAAATAATCACGTTTTTTTGAGAGATGGATAGGAATGTAATAGATGATTCAAATGCTTCATTTTAGAGGCTGGTTAATTAAGGTCCAGAGAGGGTCCTGGCCCTAGGTCACACTGCTAATCAATGAAAAAGATGGCAGTCACTCTCAAAAGTTCTTTCCATTAATCTGGTCTCGGTAGGAACTGGTGGATTGAAAAGGCAGCACATTGTTCAGATAATTCTTGGAAAGGAAAGCAACATCTCAATAACGGAGCTCATAAACCCCACTACATAGATCATGTCTTTTTAATGTTTTTACCTGCATCTGATAATGGATAGCAAATTGTCTCAGACCAAGAGAATTGTCAACAACTTTTCAAATGATGAATAAATATGATGTGTATTGTGAATTCATGCTCTTCAGTCATTCAGAGAACTGTCATTAGCATTGCAACCTACATACTGTGTATTTCACATTATTCCTGGTACCAAAATAAAGATATTTTATTTGAAACCATAGCAACGTTTTCGATTATGCAAAAGAAAGACTGAAGGTGAAGATTGATGTCTAACAGTAACATATGATGCTTTACTGTGTTTCATCATTGTAATATTCTATTATAACTAGTTTCAGTTTAAAGAATTTCAGTATTGCCAGTTTCCTTCTGAAGTTCTTATTTCTAATTTCAATGAATTTTGCTTGTCATATTAACTAGAAAGTGTTGGGCGATTTTCTCCCAGATTCTGTTCTCCAGTGAAAAAAAATAGAAATTAATGAGATCTTAACTTTTGAAATTGTGTCATCTTCTGAAAGATCTTAAAATTAAGCTACATGTATTGGCTGTAAAATGTGTATTTTAATAAACTTTACTTCGGGCCTCAACTTGTATTTTCCAAAAAGAAGGGAAAAGAATGGAAATACCCTGCTTCTGCCAAACACTCTTCTTCTATGTTCTTCAGTCTATTTAAGGAAGAGTAAGATGAAAACAATTTAAGATAATTTCAGAAAAAAATATAATAGGACCCTTAAATAGATTTTAAAAAATCATAAAGGAGAATATTTTTATACATAAATCTCAGAGTAATTTAGTAATTCTATTTATGCCTTAAATTCAGTTTTGAACTCTTTATCAACTGTAATGGGAATGTTTTATTTTTCAAATAAAAAATCTATACCAGTTTATTTAGACCATTTTTTCTACCCCCATTAATTTCTAAAAGTGATTTATCATGCAAATTCTTATACAAAAAAATACTGAGTAATATAAACCAACTTTTAGGTAAAAACTACTTATCTCACATAGCTTCTACCAACTTATAATTTGGTGGAGGGCCTAATGTTAAAACATACCTCAGATAAAAGTTTCTTGTGGAGGATGAAGCTCACGGAATCCTGGTTCATAATTTTAAGGTATCCTAAAAATCATGGAAAATAATAACTAGCAGAGTTCTTAGTGTGTCTTTGTCAGTACTGATGGTCTTAAGTAAACTGTGGTAAAACCTGGACAGACATCAAGCCATGATAGGACACTGGTAAGTGCTGTGTGCATGTCCCTTGTCACTAACTGAATAAGTAGCTAGATTGAATGGTTTGGAAATTGTCCTGATTTTATATCCCAGATAAGATCAACTGTACCAGTTTCTATCCACCATTACCTGGAATATATCTAAAACTGTTTTCTGTTCTTCAGTTGATTATTTTAAAGACTTTTATATGAATGTATTCACAATCTCTATTTTCAAAAATCATCCTAAAAGGTAGGTGATTATTGCCCCCAAATAATAATTCAAAGTAAAAATGAGCAAGAAGATTGATCTTAAGTGCTAGATTCTTAATCTCAGGAAACAAACTGAGGGTTGCTGGAGTGGTGGGGGGGTGGGAGGGATGGGGTGCCTGGGTGATAGACATTGGGGAGGGTATGTGCTATGGTGAGTGCTGTGAATTGTGTAAGACTGTTGAATCACAGACCTGTACCTCTGAAACAAATAATACATTATATGTTTAAAAAAAAAAAAAAAAGAAGAGAAGATAGCAGGAGGGGAAGAATGAAGGGGGGGAAATCGGAGGGGGAGACGAACCATGAGAGACTATGGACTCTGAAAAACAAACTGAGGGTTCTAGAGAGGAGGGGGGTGGGGGGATGGGTTAGCCTGGTGATGGGTATTAAGGAGGGCACGTTCTGCATGGAGCACTGGGTGTTATATGCAAACAATGAATCATGGAACACTACATCAAAAACTAATGATGTAATGTATGGTGATTAACATAACATAATAAATAAATAAATAAATAAATAAATAAATAAATATCTATACATACTAGAATCAACATTCTACAAAAACCAAATGAAAAAGGAATGCAAACATTTAATTCAGTTATCCTATCTATATTATGTAATAATGCATTAAAACTGTTCCTATTTACATATGCCTGGAAATATAGAAGAAAGAGAGCAAATATATAAAGCTATTTTTAGATCTGGTACACATGAGAGATATTTTAATAGAATATCTTACTAGTTTAAAAGGTAAGGAACATTAATTTCAAGTAGGGGCTATAACAGTTTTTGGGGATGAGGCTTTTGAGATTTACCATGAATGGTAGACAGTTTATTTACTAATAAACCTCTTAGACTGGTAAATACCGTGTTACTGTATTTCAGGTAAAAAGAACAACATTATCAAGGTTACAATTCAAAACATGGTTTGGGTTCATCTCCTGTGTTGTGGATACCTGGTGCATTTCTTTTGTCCAGAGTCCTACCCCTGGTGCATGGGTAACACCACCCTAATTCTACTTTGGGTAGTCAGCACCCACACTCTCCTTCTGGGGTCCACTCCTTTACCCCAACCCCTGCCATTCTGGTTAGAGAGGTGAGCACATGACTAAATCAGGGCCAATCCGGGTTAAGCATGGACCTCTGCTAGGTCTACTGGGAAAAAACAATCCTCTTTTCACTGAAATTCAGAGACTAGAATTCACATAAGCCTGAGGCTAACAAATGTCATCATCATCACCATATCAAGACAGCCAATGTGAAAATTAAACTTACTTTGAGGAAGGAAAAAACAACAGATGAGTGATGTTGTCCTAAATCTGCAATAGCAAACTTAAAAGTCTAACTGACAGGGAAAGAATGTAAATGTGTAAAGCAATACCTGTAAAACCAAATGGATTGATGGGACCTGTGGAAAATGAAGATATACTCTAATCATAAACAATGAAATTTGATTTTTTTCCAAGTATCATTCTGATCACAATAGCTTTGTGACCAGATTTTTCCTGGTGGGCACCAGATGGTAACCCCTGCATGAATCTTAGAGGGTTTAATGTAATCTAGCCTTTCAGTTATATATCAATTTTTTTCTTCAGTTTTCTTGCTGCCTTCTCATGCGTCTTTGCTTTCCCCTCCCTCACTCTTTCTTCCTTTCTTCTTTTCCTTCCTTCCTTATTTTTCATTGTATTTCACCTCTTGGCAACAAGAGAATACATATACTATTTGTGTAACGTACAAGACAAAAAATAACAATGAAAGATTATGTCTTTCACTGGAAGAATCTGAGAAGTATTAACAATTCTATTTTAAAGTCAAGTAGCCTGGCAGCAAACTTAAAACTTGCCTTAGGGCTGTGTGCCTCCAACTGTGCTCACCAGACCAGCAAGTATTATCAGCATCACCTGGAGACTTGTTAGAAATGCCAATTCTCAGGCCCCACCCTAGACCCCCTGTATCAGAAACCACCACCTGTAGTCCTTGTGATTCTGGTGCACACCCCAGTTTCAGAAGCACTGCTTCGGGGAAGTGGTATGATGGTCAGGAAGCCATTCAGTGACTCACACATTAAGTGAGCCTATGCTATTTCAGAGGCAGTGGTGAGCGAGCATATAAAGCCTCAAGAGGAATGGCTAATATATTTTATGCATAAAATATTTTCTCACTATGGTAATAACATACACAAATGAATGAATGTGAGCAAGAAAGGAAGAGCAAGATTAATGTAGGGTTCAAAGATGAGACACCACAGCTGTTTAAGCTATACGGATATACTGCCTAGGTTTAAATCCCAACTTTGTCATTTCCTCCCTATGCTAATCCTCTCTGCCCCAGTTCTCTCATTTCTATAATGGGAAAAAGAATAATGCCTGCTCCTTATGATTCTTATGGGGATTAAGTGAGTTAGTACACGTAAAGTTTTTAGATTAGACTAGGCACATGATACACACTCACTAAATGCTAGTTTGGTTCTATAGTTGCCATATACTATTCCATAACCAATAGCCATATGTGACAATTTAGATTTAAATTAAAAAAAATAAAATAAAATGTTTCATTAGCCACATTTCAAGTGCTCAGTACCCACAAATATCATGGAACATTTTTATCATCAGAAAAAGTTCTAGTGGACTTCAATGCTCTAGGCTATGAGATTACTATGCTAATGACAGAGTCAGAGAAGGGGAGGTAAGGGACATGGTTTGTTAGGTAAAAAAGGATCTCCAAGTCTCTGCCCTGTCATCACATGAAATGGCAACCATCAACCTCCTCTTTTAAAAGGCCTAGTCCCTTTTCATGGGTCCTGCTGTCTCATCCTGGGACCGTGAAGCTCAGGTAGGCTGAAATGTAAACTCAACTGGAACTCTGGACTGTTCACTGGGAAAGCCTCCTATGCTGACCCTGTCTGTTCTTCATACATCTCAGTGAGGGAATAGAACATTGATGTGCTTAGGCTTCTACCCTTGTTCACCAATATGTGGCCTCAATGTCACCAAAATGTCTATTTTTCCTCAATCCTGAAATATGACATGTGAACTCAATTCGGAAGGTACTAAACAGAAAATCAAAAGAAACGTGAGTCTAAGTATATCCTATTATAAAATCTCAACTCAAAAAACACAAAATTCATCAGCAGATATTTCCATGTGGACATTCTACTATCATCTCTATTGAATACATCCTTGAATTCAAGGGCATCATGAAGCAGCATCCAAGCTTCCTTTCCTATCATGTCTCTTTCTGAGCTATTTCATGAAGCCTCTACTCTATTTAGTCAGGCTTCCTTTTTGAACCCTGATTATATCATGCTCATTTGCACTTCTGCATATTTGCTCATGTTGTGTCTCCTGCCTGGAATGGCTGCTTTAATTCCTTCTCCATATATCCAAATCTCTCCAACCATAAATCTCCAGTTCAAGTCTTACCTTCTTGAAGCCATTTCTGAATAGTTCTCACATCCCTACTACTAAAGAATGTCTGTAAAACATAATACAGAATTTTATTATATGACATACATCCTCTTCCATATATATAACATACATATTCTTCTAACTTGGAAACATATCTTAAATCATCCTTCACAGTAAATAGATCTTGATTTTTAAGAAATAACATTGCATTGTATTGCACTTATCTATTGTAATGGAAGACTGAACAATAATTGTGAGACCACTATTATTGAGTAAGGAAGGTAGGTTCTAGAAGACATTTAGAGGGAGGGGCCTTCCATAACAGCAAGAACAATTCATCAATAGTAGATTCAGTTTAATCTGAGATCAGTGTTAAATATGATGATGAAAGCTCGTGGAAGTTTGTGATAGCCCCAATTCTCTCAGGGAGGCAAGAACCAAGTTGGCCAGGAAGAGGGTAGATGGAAGAAGAGATGGTTGAGGTTTGAAAAAAAAAAAAATCAAGGAAACATGTAAGTCTTCTGAATAAGTAGGAACCGGAAGGGACTAGGGAACTGTCAGAGGAGAGTAAGAAGGGGAAAGAATGTTCCCAGAAGAGGATGAAAACAGTTTTTTGCTAATGATTGATTGTCATTTGTGTTTTGGGCAAAAATTGCATCTAATACTTTAAAGTATATAAAATAAGATTCCTACAAAGATTCCTATCCCTTCCTATAAAAGTTTCCAGAACTCAAATACTCTCCCAAATTCTGAATGCCTACTGAAGCCTGCCATAGAGAACATGAAACTTAGAAGGTAGAAGGTTAAATATCTCTATTATAAAATTTAATTAAAAGAAATGTTTAATTATGCTGCTTTTTATTCATAATAATAATATTTTAAAAGAATGGCTCTGAAAGAGAATCGTTTGTTCCCTATTTAATTTTTATCAGCCCATACTTCTCCCCACCAACCCATTAGTCATATTGACTTAACTGTGTTTGCCTTCTTAAAATATGGAGGGGATAAAAATTGATAGCTCATAAACACATGTTAAAGAGTAATTTGAGATTTATAGAAGAAAATAAAGTGAAACAAAGAAGGGCCACTGTAGGTAATGCTATCATGTAGGCAAAACGAAATAATCCATACACAGTGTGTACTTGGATGCATGTATGTGTGTGTGCATGCATGCACACACACATAGAGAGAACACTGAGTTGTGACTCAATCATAAAACGTTGTTATAAAACCTTTATAAAATAACCAAATATACTTTTGTATATAATTTGTCTCTTTACGGAAAGGACCTTTTTCTATATATTATACAGCCAGTAATGTTTAAAAATCTTTAGAATTGACAATCTAGCAGTACAACACTCTTACAGATAAAATATGTAATGACTTAGCCATAGACGATGTTCAAAGAAGTAGAGAACCAAAGCTGTTATAATATTAACTGTATTCCCCATGCTATATATTGCAGCACCCTGTCTTATTTATAACTGGACGTTTGTACCTTTTAATTCTACCTCTCCCTGTTTGGCGCTCTCCCTACCCTCCTCTCTTCTGGCAACCACCAGATTGTTCTCAGTATCTATGAGTCTGTTTTGGTTTTGTTTATTCCTTTGTTTTATTTTTTTAGATTCCATGCAAAAGTGAGATCATATGGTATTTGTCTTTCTCTGTCTGACTTACTTCACTTAGCATAATATCCTCTAGGTCTACCATGTTATTGCAAATGACAAGATCACTTGCATATCTTGACTTGGAAGAACAATGTTTACTAAATCATACAGTGATGTATAAGCAAACTGAAGAAGAAAAAAACTGATACAAAGACAGACACCAAACTAAAAATTATTTCAATTCTGTTTTCTGTTATGGTTAACAAGGCAAGAAATGAGCCTATACATAGAACTGATAGAAGGCATCTTTGAAAATCCACATTCTTGGCTTAGTTAACATTTGTCTCCCCTTCTACTGTACAAAGAAATAGGCTGAGTGATTAAAATTGTAAAAAAAAAAAAAAAAAAGTAACCTTATTAAAACGGCAAGACTATTATTCTTAGTAAATAATAGATTTATCATTTTGAAATTCTGGATACTTTAGATGATTCAAGTTTCCATTAACAGTTTTCCATTAATACTGCTTTGTAACAGGAAATGAAATAACTTATAAAATTTTTAAAAATGACATTAAAAATAAACAATTTGTTGAGATAACTACTGAAATAAAGACAATGAAGTTGCACATATTGACAAATAAATGGAGATGCTATAAAGTCTTTCCTTTCCTAACTATACACAAAAATAAAGCTCTTTTTCCAGTATAATATTTTAATTAAATCCATCCTTCTTGGAATTATAAGTAAATAAAAATGAGATTAATAGATTCCATTATTTAAAAAAATCCAACACACTGTGGACATTTTCAGGCCAAGCAAGTATGGCAACATCAATAGCTGCATCCTCCAAATGTGAAAGATAGTAATAAAGTAATGCACATGGAGGGCTGTGACAGTTCATCCTAAGTGGCCAATGATATTGATGAATCAGTATCCTGCATCATGAGAACAACCAGACAATCCAATAATCCAAAGTCAAGTCTTAGATTTCTCTCTCTCAACGTCTCTTAATATTGATTAGGCAGTCAATTTTGTCTTAAAATGCAATGGCATCTCCTCACAGTTTTGAGCGTTTCTGAATCATCAGCTATATCCAGGATAGGGTAACACAGGCTGAAGAACTCAGTCCCTGCTATTAGGTAGTATATAATCAACAGGTCAACTTTTACTTATAGCACTGGGACCACAAAATCATTATAAGAAAATGAGAAGCTTTTTGCTTTAATGTGTCACTGTCCAATTTCAGAAAGCGATCTGAGATTGTTTTTCTCATCAATTGCTTGATGACTGATATATAATCTCTGAAATGACAGTCTTAGATTTTGCTACAAATGCGAAACAAATACAAATCCATGCAAAAATCTCCTGATTTCCATAGTATATCTAGGGCATAATACCAGAAAAAAATCACAAGAAAAGTAATTTAAAAAAATGCTTTAGGAAAAACAAGAATTAGCTAATCTTTAACACCCTGGAACTTCTTTTTGTCTCCTTTCTGAGTACCCCCCTTCTATTTCAGCAGCTTTCTCTCTCACCATCATAACCACGTTGCCTAAGAGCCTTTCCAGTTTCGAATCCTCCCAAGCTCTGTATTTCCTCCCCTCCCTTCTGAGGGCCTGCCATAGCAGCCTTCTGGCAGGTAGTCGGTCATTCCCCTACTATTTTGCCCAGTGGCGCAAATGACCAAGCTCGAAAAAAAAAGGAAGCTTTTTTGAAATAGGTTGCCTGATACTTACCAAAATGGAGCTTAAAATCATGGGCCCAGTGATATTACTATAAATCACTTTACTTAGATTCATTTTTAAAAGTTCTATACAATTCTCCTATTATTTTTTAACATCAATGTGGATATCAGATCCTTTTGGAAAGAGAATGAATTATGATACTACGGACACGTCTTCAGTCAAAGGCAGAGGCTTATGATTTAAAGTCTTATCAATTAGGAATATTCTTATTGATCTTTAAGGTCCAGAAATTGTCTAGAAAACATAAGTATAAGGATATTTCTGAAAATCTGAAATTACAGGGAATCACTATTTTTTTCATAAATACTACAAAATTTTGGAGTATTATCAATTGTAATTTGTCCAATTTAATTTGTCCAATTTGTAAATATATGGAGCCACCTGAGCTCATGGTATTATAACATTACAAAATACAACGGAATGTTAGAGGTATGGTAATTAGATCTGTTTTCCTCCTGCCGAGTTTTAAACAGCAATAGATTTTCCTTAAAATTATAGGTTATACAACTCTCCTCTCTGGAGTCAGTCTTATAACATGGATAAACATGAGTCTAAGTTGTGTGAAATATTTACTTATCTACCCAGACTAATCATTTTTAAAATGACATGTTCACAGTGTCCATTTTAAATGGGAAAATCATTATACCACACAATCTCAATTTTATATGAAAAATTATAAATAAAAAAAGCCTAGAGACATTTCAAATTAAGTAGTTATAGGTAGATGTACAATTAAAGGTGACTTTAAGTCATCTTTTTTATACCAACATTTTCCAAATTGATTTCAATTACCATGAATCATTTTCAGAACCAGAAAAATATATGTTATTTTAAAAAAATTTCTGGAAGAAAATCATGTTTTGATTTAATGTACTAATATGAACATTTAGGCATGGTCATGAATTCTTCAAATGAATATCACCCTACAGACATGAATGGAAAAATATTACTCTGAAAAACTCACGGTTAAGATATTTGTGGGGCAATATAATAAGAGATACCTAATGATGCCCATCCATCTTCAGTACCTGTAAATACATCAGAGGGACAAATAAGGCATGATTAGAGGGTGACCCATCTAAAGGTAACCCCCAACTAATTCAACAAGGCTTTGAACTTGACACTGATTAGGACCTTAAGTAAACTTCACAGCATGCTATAATCTCAATTTGCTTCCCAGATACACCAACCTCTACCCTTAAGCCAGTCACCTGGAACCAATCTCAATCAATTTCTCCTTTTCTCTCATTCTACAAACCCCCACATTAGATTAGTCAATAATCCCTTAATTCCATCTCACCTAGACTGCACCTAAAATACATTTGAATTATAATAGTTCCTGAAATCTGAATGTGTCTTACATAAACTGTAATTGCAGGTTTGATACATTATTTATCTTCTCTATTAAAAGCTTCAATTACATTGATGGTATATATAACAATTGATAGCCTCTTGGTATCAATGAAATGCAACATGTATATATTTATATTTGTGTGTATATCTAAACACTTAAAACTAATATTACTTTGTTATAATTTTTGTGTATTTATTCTCCAATCTACTGAGTAACAAATGTTTTCTAACTTATTGACAATTCTTGGACCTCAATAATCATCTTTCCAATACTCTATTTTTTCCTTAATAAATTGAAAATTTGTACTTGGGGCAAAATTATACACAAGACTCCAGGAAAAGGTGGACAGTGAAGACATAGAGACAAAGGAAATTTAGGCATATCTATTTCTTTATTAAACACTAACATTTTGCAGAGAAGATTTTAGGAACATTAAATTATGTGTAAATTATATTGATCTCTCTTGGCCTTTATTACTTCAGGAAGGGAACAGTTTGGGGCTAATCAATACCTTTAGGGACTGATCTAAATAATCTGTGCCTTAATAGTTTCAAGGGTATCAATGGCTTTAGAAAAAATTCCATCAGTTCATATAACATTTTAAAACTGTAAAGTAGCGATATTTCAGGACCTCTTTTTAATTTTACAATTCTGTGAGTCTACCACATTAGCTACATACACATCCTAGAAAAAAAGGAAATGAAAGATAACATATACTTTTCTTACTAAAGTATTATAAAAAAAATGTGAATTATTCTCAATAGGTAATTTATCTTTATACATAATTGAGTAAAAGAAACATGGTCCAAGATCACACTAATTTAGATATAATTTGGGGCAGATGTCTTCCAACTGTCACTGCATTTAGCTAGGACAGGTGTCCAACTGCTAAGAGTGAGAACTAAGGATCTTGGTTGCCTTACTTAGCATCTGTGTTACCTTTAGCAAATTATTTAGCCTCTCTGTCCCCCATTTTTATCCTTTGTAGAATAGGGATAAGACAAACCCCTTTAGAGGATTTCTGTGAGGATTAAATGAAATAACCTAGGAAACCCATTGCCTGCAAGTATTCAATTAATCTTGGCTATATTACTCTTGATACTATTATTATCCAGCAATGTTATAAAGTAGGCTCAAACATCAGGTTATCAGTGGATACTATTACCTGAAATAGTGTCAGTAGATACTATGTGCAATGCATATATCTAGAATGTTTATCTTGAAGTTACAAATTCTAGGGGTGCCTGGGTGGCTCAGTCGTTAAGCGTCTTCGGCTCAGGTCATGATCCCAGGGTCCTGGGATCGAGCCCCGCATCAGGCTACCTGCTTCGCGGGCTACCTGCTTCATGGGAGGCCTGCTTCTCCCTCTCCCACTCCCCCTGCTTGTGTTCCCTCTCTCGCTGTTCTCTGTCAAATAAATAAATAAAATCTTAAAAAAAAAATTACAAATTCTATGGCAATTTTTAGAATGGTAATGGCAGTGTTTCCCAAATCATGTTCTATGGGAATAACAGTCAGTGGCTAAGTAGCACAACTGCATGGAACACTAAAACTGAAGGACAACAGTTTCCATTTTTTCATTTATTTTTTAATTTTAATTCCATTATACTTAACATACAGTGTTAAAATAATTTCAGGTGTACATTATAGTGATTTGACACTTCCATACATCACCTACTGCTCATTACAGCAACTATACTCCCGAATCCCGATCAACTATTTCATCCACTCCCCCACCCACCTCCCTTTTGGTAACCATCAGTTCTCTATAGTTAAGAGTCAGTTTCCTGGCTTGTCCGTTTTTTTTCCTTTGCTCATTTGTTTTGTTTCTTAAATTCTACGTATGAGTGAAATCATATGGTAGTTGTCTTTCTCTGACTGGCTTATTGCACTTAGTATTATGCTCTCTAGCTCCATCCATGTCATTGCAGATGGCAAGATTTCATTTTTATGGCTGAATAATGGTATAAATATACTACGTGTATATATATATTCACTTCTTCTTTATCTTTATCCATTCATCTACTAATGGACACCTGGGCTGCTTCCATAATTTGGCTGTTGTAAATAAAGCTGCAATAAACTAAGGGTGTGTGTATCCCTTGAGTTAGTGTTTTTGTATTTGGGTGGTAAATACCCAGTAGTGTGATTACTGGGTCGTAGGGTAGCTCTATTTTTACTTTTTGAGGCAACACCATGTTCTCTTCCACAGTGACTGTACCAGTTTGCATTCCCATCAACAATGCAAGAGGGTTCCTTTTTTCTCCACATCCTTGCCAACACTTGTTTCTTATGGGTTTGATTTTACCCATTCTGACAGGTGTGAGTTGGTATATCATTGTAGTTTTGACTTGCATTTCTCTCATGATAAATGATGTTGGCATCTTTTCATGTGTCTGTTTGGCCATCTGTATGTTTTCTTTGGAGAAATGTCTGTTCATGTCTTCTTGGATTATTTGTTTTGGGGGTATTGAGTTGTAGGAGTTATACTAACCCTTTATCAGATAGGTCATTGGCAAATATCTTCTCCCATTCAGTAGGTGGCCTTTTATTTTTGTTGATTGTTTCTTTTGTTGTGCAGAAGCTTCTTTTGACAAAGTCCCAATAGCGTATTTTGGCTTTTGTTTCCCTTGCCTCCAGACATATAACCAGTAAGAAGGTACTACAGCTGAGGTCAAAATGGCTACTGTCTGTGCTCTCCTCTAGGATTTTTATGAGTTCAAGTTTCACATTTAGGTCTTTAATCTACTTTGAGTTTATTTTTATGTATGGTGAAAGAACATGATCCAGTTTCATCCTTTTGCAGATAGCTGTCCAGTTTTCCCAACACCATTTGTTGAAAAGACTGTCTTTTTCCCATTGGATATTCTTTCCTGCTTTGTTGAAGATTAATTGACCATATAAATACAGCTCTATTTCTGGATTTTCTATTCTGTTCCAATGATCTATGTGTCTATTTTTGTGACAGTACCATAGTATTTTGATTACTACAGTTTTCAGTATAACCTGAAGCCTGGAATTGTGATACTTTCAGTTTTGTTTTTATTTTTCAAGGTTACTTTGGCTATCTGCCGTCTTGTAGTTCTATACAAATTTTAGTATCATTTGTTCCAGTTCTGTGAATGACGTTGTTGGTATTCTTTTTTTTTTTTTTTACGTTGTTGGTATTCTGATAGGAATTGCATTAAATCTGTAGATTGCTTTTAGTAGCATAGACATTTTAACAATAATTGTTCTTTCAATCCATGAGCATGGAATGTCTTTCCATTTCTTTGTGTCTTCTTCAATTTCTTTATCAATGTTTTATAGGTTTCAGAGTACAGGTCTTTCAGACAGTTTCCATTTTTTTGTTGTGAATATCAACTCAAGAAAGCTGTAGAGTGCACTCTTATCTTGGAAACTAAATCTACATATTACTATATTAAAGGATAATGAGATGTCCACAGGAAAGACACCTGGTTTCTTTGTTTCTTTCAGCATCCCTAAACTTATTTAACCATAGAATTCTTTGATCACAGATACCTTATTAACTTCTTGACTTACACACTCTCTAAGACACTACTCTCTGGAGTCCTAACAACAACCATGTAGGTATCAAACAATGAAGTGGATAAGATACAGAAAAAAAAAAAGAAAGATGTAGATATGGTACCATGGTGGATTTTTTTTTTTTCTGGGCATTGCAAAAGGAAAGCAGCAGGACAAGCTGGATTATAAATGCCAACAGACTCCAGCCTGAGCATCAGGGAGACAAGGTATGCTGGTAGGGGCCGTGCAAACCGGAGGCCATCTGCCCTGCTAACATGGACAGCTCATCATTTCCATTCAGTGCTACAGGCCTAAGGCAGCTAGATCTTTTCCTTTTCTTTTCCCTAAAATCCTTACGTTCATACACAGTCACTATATCTACATCTATATCTGTATCTATATATGTTTTTCATATTAACATCTCAGATACTTAAACAGCCCATGTCTCACAGGGCCAGTTAAACACTTCTATATGTTGGATAGAGTCCCATGGCCAACAATTTGAGACTTCTAGCATATACTTCAGGACCCAAACTATTATCTATTAATTCATATGAATCGTTCAGGTAATAGCTAAGTATTTTGCCTCATGACAACCCTATGAGGAAAGAATTATTATGCCCAGTTTCCTGATAGAACATCAAGTTATAGACAGGTGAAGAAATTTGATCAAGTTAACAGATCTGGCAGATAGAAGAGCCAAGAGCTACACCTGGCCATTCCTTAGTGCATATTAATTATTAGTACACTTCCCATGTCCTAAATATGTATCAACATTCACTCTTACATAGGATGTGGAATTTGGGGAGGGAAATATTGCCCCTGTTGCTTCTACTCACTCACCTGCCCTGATTCAGAGGTGAGGTAACTTTGGTTAAATGACATTTATTTCTCTAGATCAAGAACTGACAAAATATGGTTCATGAACCAAACCTGGCTAACTGCCTGATTTGCAAAGCAAGCTTTGACACAGCTTCATGCATCCATTTACACTTTACCTTGGCTCCTTTCATGCCACCATGGCAGAACTGAATGGTAAATGATGGAGACCATCTGACCCACAAGACCAAAAATATTACTCTGGCCTGTAAAGGACAAGTTTGCCAGCTTTTGCTCTAGATATTCCAATCTTTATAGTTAGGTACAAAATCAGACTATCACAGTCCTTTGTCCTTAGAGATCACTCTTTACAGACCGACATACAATAACTTTTTACTGAGTTCCATGTTTCTGTCACCCACAGGCTCACATTAAATGAGATAATAATAAAAACATCTAGAATGATTTGTACTGCCTTTGCTGAAGGGGTATTGTTGAGGATGTTGAGCTCATCACAGGGCCCCTATGAAAACAAGAGATCTATAGTTGGAGTACAATAAAAGGTCTTTTTTTCTTCATGAGAAATTAGCATTGATAGCATAATCTTAAAGCTAAAACTGCAATCTGCTAACTTCCATTGCTGACACACCTTCCAACTTACTAATATACCCTTGGTTTCATTTTAGCTCCCTTGTGTTGTTTCCCTTTTCCAGTTTTCTTTATTCACTTTACACTGTTGCAGTGTAAACATTATTTTAGTGATACCTCATCTCTTTTTAATGAAGATTGGACATAAATAAATGAGAGTACAGTTATATAGAAAAAGACATGAAAGAAAAGATGCTTGTACCTTCTGCCCCTCTCACAGGAATCTATTCCTATGATTGCATCATGTCCTATCCCTGGGGTTCAGTTTAAACCTCTGGAAAATAAGAAGGAAAGAGAATACTCTGATCCTACAAAGACCTTATGTAATAAAAAAAAAACACACAAAACTGCAATTATGTATAGGGCTGTATCTTGAGGAGAAAGAAAACTACATTCCCATAGTTAGTTAGAATACCTCCTAACTAAGGTATGGTCATCTCGTCCTGATATTTTTAAGGATTTTCAATACAGAGATCCAATGAGATTTAGGACAGAGTACATACAGGAATGGCAGCTTTTTATGCAATGCAACATAAAGAGGAAGGGTGGGAATGTCAATATAGAATTACAGTGATGTTACTAAAATCAAAATAGAGTATAACACAGGCAGATGTTCAGGTCAACTCTGTCTTACTGCCAAATAAAATATGCAGGATGGTGCTGACCATTCTTCCCTGCTACTTGCTTCCTGGGCAAACATAAGTGTTGAGAGAGATGCTATCAAATGCCTCAGAGATATCCCCTAGAAGGAACTACTTCAAATTTGCTAAAATATAAGTAATGAGGGGGCACCTGGCTGGCTCAGTCAGTGGAGTGTGGGACTCTTGATCTGAGGGTTGTGGGTTTGAGCCCACTTTGGGTGCAGAGATAAGCCTCATGATGGCATGCAAATACATTGACATTAGTTCTTCCACTATTCCTAACCGGATAATTTTTCTATGAAATGTTTTTCTACCTTAACCAAAACTGATTCACTTCTAATTCAATATTGGAAAAAAGAAACTGACTCACCCCACCTGAATATCCCACCCTATATTATAATGGAAAGGTAAAGAATTAGAAAGGTAAATAGTTCAAACCCAGAGAGCATTTTATACCTACTCATTTTAAGAAATGAAACAGTGTCATAAGAAGCAATAATTAAGTAGTAGTAACTAATAATATTAAATAGTACCGAGATATTTATCATTTTCTTTTAGTTCTATGTTTAAACATAGGTATGTAACTGCTGTGGTTACATGTAGCTGGGCATTGCATGTCCACAATGGCCAAACTGTGGAGGGAGCCCAAATGCCCATCAACAGATGAATGGATAAAGAAGATGTGGGGTGTGTGTGTAGGTATGTGTGTGTGTGTGTGTATGTGTGTGTGTGTGTGTGTGTGTGTGTGTGTGTGTGTTGGAATATTACTCAGCCATCAAAAGGATGAAATCTTACCATTTACATAGACGTGGATGGAACTGGAGAGTATTATGCTGAGTGAAATAAGTCAATCAGAAAAAGATAATATCATGTGGTTTCACTCATATGTGGAATATAAGAAACAGCATAGAGGACCATAGAGGAAGGAGGGAAAACTGAATGGGAAGAAATCAGAGAGGGAGACAAACCATGAGAGACTCTTGACTATAGGAAACAAACTGAGGGTTGCTGCAGGGGAGGTGGTGGGGGGATGGGGTAACTGGGTGACACGCATTGAGGAGGGCATGTGATGTGATGAGCACCGGGTGTTATATGCAACTGATGAGAGCTCTACATCTGAAACTAATGATGTACTACGTGTTGGCTAATTGAATTTAAATTAAAAAAAAACCATCAAGCTTACAAGTTACCACATGTTTGACGTTAAGAATATCTACTTCACAGCTACTTCTTAAACTGCTACTTCCTCACTCTCCACTGAAATTACTTAATGCTCAAATCCAGCTTTCTACTAGATATTCACACAAAAACAGTGTTCATTCAACTGTATTTTTATAGCCAGGTTTTTAGGGTTCTTCATAAGGGAGCCTGAATTAAAGTTAAAATATCCTTAATTCAGCTATTTTTAAATGATAATGCACTATTACCACATAAGTTACAGGATGTCACATTCATCTGGCATCTCAG
Organism: Phoca vitulina; assembly: GCF_004348235.1. Taxonomy (NCBI): domain Eukaryota; kingdom Metazoa; phylum Chordata; class Mammalia; order Carnivora; family Phocidae; genus Phoca; species Phoca vitulina. Next base: position 38,749,031 of record NW_022589712.1, read on the forward strand.
AAGCATGCTGTTTCCATGATAGTCTAGTATAACATCATGAAAGATCTCTTCATAATAAAGATAGAATGTGCTGACAAAATCCATGCATAGAAGGTACAAGAAGGGCATGAACTACTTTCCAACACAGCCAGAGGGACTTCTTAGTGCAAACTTGCTGACGGCATTGTAGATGAGTATTAAAAATACATGGTTTTCTCTAACATACTCTTTATATAATCTCCATTTTCTTACTAACAGAAAAAAAAGGCCTCAGTGCAACAAGAATATTTTTCCTGGATAACTGATACCAGTCTAATAAGAATTTTGTCACTGATCTGAAAGAGTTAACATGTATTAGGAATTATTTAAGGAAAACATATAGCTATCCTAACTGTAACAAAAATATGATTTTTATATAAAAATGGATTTGATTTTTCACAGAAAAGAATGTGCTTTCCATAACGTATTTTTATATCAATTTGGGATAGTTGAAAAATACATAGAACCCTGAGACACTGTTATTAAAAACAAAAAGTTGAGGGGCACCTGGGTGGCTCAGTTGGTTAAGCGTCTGCCTTTGGCTCAGGTCATGATCCCAGGGCCCTGGAATCGAGCCCCACAACGAGCCCCTCTGGCTTCCTCTGCTTGTGCTCTCTCTCAAATAAATAAATAAATCTTTAAAAAAATTAAAAAACTAAAAAGAAAAAGTTGAGGTTATAGTTTTTAACTAGTATATATCATTAATATAAGCTATGCTTTTTCATATTTTGACATTTCTGAAATCAAGATGGGTCTTTTTTTAAAGATTTTATTTATTTGAGAGCGAGCGTGCACGTGTGCACGCACTCTAGCATGAGTGGGGGGAGGGGCAGGGGGAGAAGTAGACTCCTGGCTGAGCAGGGAGCCAGATTTGGGGCTGGATTCCAAGCCCCTGGATCACGACGTGAGCTGAAGGCAGACACTTAACCTTAACTGACTGAGCCACACAGGTGCCCCCAAATCAGGATGGGTCTTAAAAGTGAAGGCAGTCATAGTTTTAATGGCAATTTGCTACATAAAATAATGGTATATCTTATAATTGATAGTTTCTTAGAATCTGTAAAATATAAGCCTTCACCATAAAGTTAACTTCAATTTATTCATTTTGAAAAATTGTAAAGGATTACATTGCTGATGAAGCAGTGCTATGAATCATTAAAATAGAAAAAAATTTACTGCTGTTAAGAAGGGGTATCTCTACATTTTCTCATTACTATTGCTCAAGGAGGAATATTAAATGCCACTCAATTGTTTTTCTTCAACTTCTTTTTCTCAAGCGAGAGTTTTGAAAATGTCTGTTTGGCAACACATGATTATGTGATACTGTGAAATTCTCACATAACCCCTATCTCTCGTCCTTTGATATGCTGTGTAGAATACATAAAAGAACACAGTATTTAAATATTGTTTATTTATGCTAGTAACATGAAACTGTCATCCTTATTTTGGATGCTATTATTTAATGCAGATTAAAATGAATTACGTTTCTGGAAAATTGTTTCTGAAAAATTTTATTGGGAAACGTTATTGATAATCTAACTGACAAACCTTTGCTTTTCTGCCCGTGGACACCACCGAATAAGCATCATGAAAGTGTCCCCTCCTACCACCGTTATGTCTAAGTCAGAGCCTCCCAAAGAGCCTGAACAACTGTGGAAGCTCTTCATCAGAGGTTTGAGCTTTGAAACAACTGATGCGAGTCTGAGGAGACATTCTGAGCAATGGGGAACGCTTATGGACTATGTGGTAACGTGAGATCCAAACACCAAATGCTCCAAAGGCTCTGGGTTTGTCACATATGCCCCTGCAGAGGAGGTGGATGCAGCCACGAATACAAGGCCACACAAGGTGGATGGAAGGGTTGTGGAACCAAAGAGGGCTGTCTCAAGAGAAGATTCTCAAAGACCAGGTGCCCACTTAACTGTGAAAAAAGATTATTGTTGGTGGCATTAAAGAAGACACTGAAGAACATCATCTAAGAGATTATTTTGAAAAGTATGGGAAAATTGAAGTGATTGAAATCATGACTGACTGAGGCAGTGGCAAGACAGGCTTTGCTTTTGCACCATTTGATGACCACGACTGTAGACATGATTGCCATTCAGAAATACCACACTGTGAATGGCCACGACTGTGAAGTAAAGAAAGCCCTACCTAAACAAGAGATGACTAGTGCTTCATCCAGCCAAAGAGGTCGAAGTGGTTCTGGAAACTTTGTTGTGGTCGTGGAGGTGGTTTTGGTGGGAATGACAACTTTGGTCGTGGAGGGAACTTCAGTGGTCAAGGTGGCTTTGGTGGCAGTTGAGGTAGTGGCAGATACGGTGGCAGTGGGATGGCGATAACGGATTTGGTAATGATGGAAGCAACTTTGGAGGTGGCGGAAGCTATAATGATTTTGGCAACTACAACAATCAATCCTCAAATTTTGGACCCATGGAAGGAGGAAATTTTGGAGGCAGAAGCTCTGGCCACTATGGTGGTGGAAGCCAACACTTTGCCAAACCACAAAACCAAGGTGGCTATGGTGGTTCCAGCAGCAGCAGCAGTAGCCAGGGCAGTGGCAGAAGGTTTTAATTACTGCCAGGAAACAAAGCTTAGCAGGAGAGGAGAGCCAGGGAAGTGACAGGTTACAACAGATTTGTGAACTCAGCCAAGCACAGTGAGGGCACAGTCTAGCTGCTACAAAGAAGACATGTTTTAGACAATTCTGGGCAAAAACTCGAGGACTGTATTTGTGACTAACTGTATAACAGGTTATTTTAGTTTCTGTTGTGTGGAAAGTGTAAAGCATTCCAAAAAAGGGTTTTAATGTAGATTTTTTTTTTAATGCACCCATGTTGTTGATTGCTAAATGTAATAGTCTGTTCATGATGCTGAATAAATTATATCTTTTTAAAAACAAACAAAAAATAATTGACAGGCCCTTATTAAGTGTGCAAGTCAACTAGATTCATTAAATTCTGTATATATGGTCCGATGTAAAATCATGATTTCCTTGGTGCATTTAGTGTATTAGACCTAAATTCAAATTCCGAATTTCCTTTTCCTTATAAAATGTCATATTGATACATTTTGCCTATTATCCTAGCTTATCAAATATATATATAACTTTTTCCAACTGTGTATCTATCATTTGTTCCAGCACACTTCCAAACACACTGACCTTTCTTTTAAACTCCTTTGTTCCTGTGATCTTGCCCTTTGTCCTAAATAGAATGATTGTCCCAGTGGTCAATCCCCATATGTTGCTATTTACTAACAGCTGGAATCCTACATACCAGCAGTTTTTCACTCTCCAGCCACCTGTCTCCCTAACACCTTAGCTGCGCTGATCATCCGTTTAGGCAACACTGGGCACAGCCCATCACTCTCTCTACTGAAGACTCCTTTCTTGGGTTTAGGAGTTCCACAACTCTCATACATGTCCTCCTTCCTCTCTCGTTGCTTCATCTCATCTTCAGTCTTTCCTGGTTTCTTTTAATAGATCTGATTGTGGAGGACTCCAGTGCTTAGTACTTAGAATTATTCTCTTTTCCATTTATATGTATTCTATAAATGATGTCATCTCACCCTATGGATTCAGTCATCTATATGCTGATGACTTCCAAATAAACATTTCCCCTGAGCTTAAACTCTTATGGCCAACTTCTTACTTGACATCTCCAGTTGACCTTATCTAATAGGAATATCAACATATTCTGTACTAGATTTTTCATATTCCTTCTCTTCCTCCCATCTTCTCCTAGTACAGTAATTCCCATCTAAGTTAATGGACAATACAGCTTTCAGTTAATTGAGCCAAAAATCCTTCCAGTCATCTTTTACTTTACTCTTCCTCCCATAACTACATCCAAACCATTAAGAAATCCTATTCACTCTTCCATAAAAAAAAAAAAAAATTCACAGAATTCTAATTAAAACCCCAATGAAATTCTACTCTACACATATTACAATTGCAAAAATTAAGAAGACAATAACAAAACATATTACAAGAATGTGAAGCAACTAGAAATCTCATGTATTGCTGGTGGGAGAGTATATGTTAAAGCATTTTGAAAAACTGGAAGATTCTTAAAATGTTAAATATATACCTACCTTGTGTGTCAGCAATGATATTCCTAGTATTTATCCAAGAGAAAGAAAAACACATCCACAAAAATAATTGTACAAGAACATTTGTAGCAGCTTTATTCATGGTAAACATAACTATGAACAACCTAAATGTCTACCAAATGGAAAATGAATAACCAAATTGTGATTTAATCCATGCAATGGGATACTACTCAGCAATAAAAAGATAGAACTATTTGTACCCCCAACAATATAGATGAATCTCAAAAACATGATGTTGAAAGAAGCCAGAAATAAGAGAATACAAAGTGCTTGATCCTACACACACACACACACACACACACACACACACACAAATGGGCAGAATTAATCTAAGGGGAAAGAAATCATAACAATGTTTGCTTATGGTGGTATAAGGATTGACAGGAAAAGGGGATGAAGAAATTTTGCAGGCATGGTAATCTCCTATAACTTGACTGGTTAGTTGCTTGCAGAAGTGTATATACTTGTCAAAACTCACCAAATTATACAATTAAGATTTATATTTTACACCATACATAAATTTTACCTTAATAAATATCCAGAAATTGAGCATAATTACTGCTAGCATACCCTCTTGCCTTGAATTAATTATTACAATAGGTCTCTGTGCTTCTACAACATATTTTTCTTATACTGCTTTCTACCAGTCAACCAGAATCATACTCTTTAAAAAACAAGTCAAGTCATAGAACACCTCTGATCCAAACCCTCCAATGACTCTCTCTCAGAAGTAAAGTCAACATCTCTTAATGATTTACCAGGTTCTGGAAAATCTGATTCCACCCCATACTTCTCTGATCTCGTATCTGACTGTCCCTGCTTACTCAGCTCCAGCCACACTTGATGTTTCTTGCCTCAGACCTTTGCACTTGCTATTCCCTCTGCTCTGCCCCATATATCCGAATAATATTCTCCCTCACCTGGGAAGTCTTTGTCACATGTCACCTACTCTGTGAGGCCTTACCTGGCAACTCTACATAAGATTGTAAACCCTCAGCATTTTCTATCCCACTTCCTTCTTTCAGTTTTTGCACAGTACCTACACTAATGAACAAATAAACTCTTAGTACATTTTGGGATTTTTTTTTTTTTTAGAACTTTTCCCACATTTTAATGTAAAAATTTATGCATACAATGACATTTTTGCATTTTGTTCACTGCTATATTACCTAAAATAGTGCCTGACATATAGAAAGTACTCAGTAAGTATGAATTAATGCATAAATGAATGGATCTATAAATATGATTACTCTTTCTCCAATGTCCTCATTCTGTTATTTATTAAAATATTGAGGTGGACAGAGTGAAGGACAGTCATAAAACATATCACCAGAGAAATTCCTCTAGCTTTACTTAGAAAGAATAATCAACATTTGTTTTAGATTTATTTGCCAAGCTTAAATCATTCTGCCTTTCCTAGCATAACAAAATTAACCCTGTAAGTTTTTATCAAAGTAGGATTTTCATCGTACTACAAAGTCAAAACCATTTATCAATTGCTGTACTGATACCATTAATTGAATTTATCTCAGTATATTTTAGATACAAACCATAAGTGGTTTCATTTGGTATTTAATTAAAGCATGTTGCAATAATAGAGGCATTTCCCCAGCAGTTACAATAAGAAAATCATAACGTCTTAAAGGAGAGATTTTTCTCAAAGTGTTTTCAATTCTTCCATTCATTCCATCATATGATCAATCCACAGCGGACGGAAACCCCCAACTACACAATCATACAACTAGTGTCAATATAACTTGGCACCAGCATTACAGAGCGGAGAAATTCATATGAAATCTTGATTTAATCAATTATTTTAACATATTTAAGGAGTACAGTATATTTGTTACTAAAGCTCAAAGGAATATACCATTTGATATTCATGTAACATGTTCCGGTGTCCCATATTGCTCCTGGTAGTGAGCTTAACTTGGTGGTTAAGCACACAATATCCGGGCTGAAATCCCTTTTCTACCATTTGCTAACTGTGGGATCTTGGGCAAGTTACTTAACCTCCTTCTGCTTTAGTTTCCTCATCTACAAAAAATAAATTAAAATAGTACCTTTCTCATAGGTTGCAGAGATGATAAAGTGAAATAATGAACCTAAAATGTTCACTAGCATTTGCTATTATTGACTTATATGTCATTGTGAAGGAAATAGCACAATTATTTTTCTATCCTTATAAATTCCCCTTTGCAACCTGATGACTCAGCTTTAAGCAATACTAAAATGGGAAAATGATGACAAATGCTGAGCATGTATAAGTTAAAAAACTCTCGATGTGATTGGGTTTATATATTTGGTTGCCAATTTTGACACCAGAGGTTTGAATGTGAGCACCTGAGATCCTTCTTATCATAAAGCAACAGTCTACCTTGTAACACAGATGTCCACATGCCTCTCCAGAGATCAGAGATTCAAGACTCTAGCATATGTCTCTTTCTGTCCAACTAATTTGAACAGACTATAGTGTTGTTGATCATTCTCTGCCAGACACAATGCCAGAGAATCACTGATGCAAAGGCCCTTGTCTTTGATGGAACTGTTCAGGTGAAAATACTGACCCCATCATTATCCTCCTCTAACCATATCAGAACTCCGTCGCTGGCTTCAACAGCTTGATTGGTGCGCCTATATCCACCAAAGGGAAGATGTCTGCCAACTGGACCAGACACACAGTGCTGTCAAGCAATCCCATGCCAGAGGATCCCCTCTGAAAGGCAAACACTTTCTGCTACTGTGCAATGATTAAGAAGGTTTATTTGGACCCATACCCAGAAAAGGTGGGATAGTTTTTCTTGCTCAAACACTTACACCTGGCTCACTCACTGTACATGTGGTCACACCCAGCTATACCATCCTGCTATGTCAGACTTCATTCTTTACAGAGAATGTTCCCCTGTCTGCAACTTTGATTTTTCATAGTGCCTCACAAACACAGTCTACTGGACATGTTTGTACACATCCAAACTCCAACTGTGGCCAGAAGTCAGGTCTTCTCCACAGCCAGGAATGTCTCAATCTCCATGTTAATCAGCACACCTAAATGGATTTTAAGGAGGGAATGTTGCATAATCCTATACACTAGCTACATGTGTCATAGCTGGGGGCCAGTGAGATACTCTGTTACAAAAGAAAAAAAATGCTAGTGGCATCCATTGGTTGTTACAGATTAATTCTGTGTAATAATTATAAAACTGAGCAGAGATAAGAAATCTTTAGAACAATACTAATTTCTCAGGTTGATCATTAGTATGAGCACTATCTTTATTCTTGACTCTCCAATACCATATTTTCTTTCATTCATTTTAGAGGCTTTTAAAAAGAAGGTAAATTTTATTTTTTCTTAATATTAACAATATAGATGTATATTGCATTCACATATATGTACATCTGAATCACGGTAATTTGGAAAATATATAGAACACCCAAAGAAAAAATGTAAAATATCTTAGTTCCCTAATCTATATATAATCACTGGAAAAGACACTTCACTCTTGAGATGAAAAATTATAGAAACATAAAAACATGCCATTCTTGATGAGGCAAAAATTCAAATAAGCATTTAATCATAACTTTTATGACACCAAAATATCATCAGCACCATCATCAACAAATGTGGCAACAAAAAGAGAGCACTCTCTAAAAACCTTGGGCCATATGAAATGATATCAGAGTTCAAGTTGAATTTTCAAAGCTTTTTTCCATGAAGATAATGAATCTAAGGCTTAGGCAAGTGGAAAAAAGAAATAAAAATTAGTATGAGAAGCATTTCTTCACTGCCTCACATTACTACCTCTATAGGAAAGAGAAAAGTAAAAGACTGCACAGGTAAGTTACAGAGTTTAGTTGTTTCTGGGTTTTTTTTGTTGTTGTTGTTGTTGTTTCTTTTAAATCATCAGATGACTAGAAAAGGAGAAAGTGGCTTAGGTCACTTCTACTTGATGGCATTATTTACCATTTTAAAAATTAAAAGAGAACACTTCCATGCCTCATAATCAACAAAGATTTGTTTTAAAATGTAATATAAATTCCTGTAATTCTAAAATTATTCCATTCAATAACCATTATTCAAATAAATTTTAAGTCATTATTAGAAAAATAATGCAATGAATTACAGGGTCAGACATTCTTTAGCTTTATAATAACGCTCCCCAGATAGTTCTAATTAGCTGAAATGACTAAAGATACTGATAGTAAAATGCTGTGAACTATTAAATTAATAGACCCTAGAAGACAAATGCAGGTATAGTTTTTTCATACCGCATAGGAATGCTGCATAGTTCACTCTTCCACTGGTTTTCTGGAAGAGTAGGTGTGAACCTGTATAAACTCTTCCAAATAAATCCCGTATGTCAGTAAGATTTAGGAAAATCCTTTTATCTTGTTTCACAATATATTTCGCATGTAATCAAATTGCTGTGTTTACTACAGGACATTAGTCAAACTGGGACTAGAAGCAAATTCTGGTTTCCTCTCATTTCAATCTAAATACCTGAATAAAGTCTGTTGCATATATGAGCAGTTTTGACCAGTGTCTGTGGCATTTTTTATCCTACAAATAACCTAGTAATCGACCTTTGTTCCAGTCATACACAACTTTACACAGAATTAGGATTAGAATTTTAGTCCATGGGTTTCCAATCTATTCTTTTCCGAATACAATGTCACACAAGTTAAGTGTTTCCAGGCAATATGCAGAATTCTGCAGATAACTGATCAAAAAACAAAGATGTTCTGATCACGTGTTTAGGCTACCACTGTATTGGGTCTCTCATGAGAAAAACCAAAAGCAACAGGACAGCCCTATCTACCAATGTTCTAGAAAAACAAGAGTTGTATATTTGAAACAATTAGACACTATTAAGCAAGAACTGTTTAAATGTTCCATTACATTTTTCCAGCTGCATTACAGAATTTTTTAAAAGGAAGCAATCGATGTGATGTGGAATAGTTATAAAAGGCTCTTTGAAAAAGCACAGTGCATTCACAAAAGAGGACATGCTTCAGGGAATTGTCCTGTGCATAGAGTCACACGCTCCATTTGAACATCACTAGGGATCTCAACACAGGTGGATCTAAAACAGAAGCCCACCAACTCCTGTAAGAAAGTGCTATGTGTTGTGATCACAATCTTCCCTCTTGGGGCATCTTGCCATCACTCACTCACAGAGTCACCCCCACTTCCAGACTCTGCCTTCCCTAACACCTCATATTAATAATTCACCTTCTGAATCAAGCTATTCCCAGTTTACAAAAAAGACAAACAACTCCTGAAAGCCTCCACATCCAACCTCTTGGCCCTTCTTTTCTGATGGGAGCTAGAGCCTGGAATGAAGTTAGATTTTCAGACCCAGGCTTGAGGTGATCAGCCACAATGAAGGGCACCAGGCTCAGGCCCAGGCTTCTTCATGGCCAACTGTACCATGGAAGCTGATGCTAAGGTGACCCAGGAGGCCTGTACCACTGAAGTGGCAGCATTTTCCCACCTCCTGTTGTGTTTTTCTGACCCTGTGCCTGAGTGGCTCCATTTTCTAGGTTCTGAGAGCTCACTTCCTTCTCCACTCCATCCACTATACCTCCTCTCACGAGAGAGATTGCCTAGCAGTCCTTGAATTTGGATCTTTTACTAAAGTTGTCAAGTTTCTCTTTTTTTTTTAAATTTTATTTATTTGTTTGTCAGAGAGAGAGAGAGAGAGAGAGCACAAGCAGTGGAAGCAGCAGGCAGAGGGAGAAGCAGGCTCCCCGCTGAGCAAGGAGCCAAATGCAGGACTCAATCCCAGGACCCTTGGATCATGACACCAGCCAAAGGCAGACGCTTAACTGACTGAGCCACCCAGGTGTCCCATGTCAAGTCTCTTGATACAAGTCTTGCCACCTGTCTGGATCCTGTGTGCCAAGTCACCCTTTGAATACTCTACTGTAATATCTTGGTACTGACAGCTTCTGGAATTGGGACTCAGATAGTTTTGTCCTACAGAACTCCTTAGTGGCCACAGGCTCTGTGGTCAAGTCATCATCTTCTCTCCTCGACCCTGACTTGGTGAGTAGGTTTCTGCTCAGCTTACTTGTCCACATTGGGGACCTATGCTTGAAGGTTCACCATGTCTTACACCCAGGTCACCTTGCCTCCTTCTCTGTTGGTCACTTACTTTTGGCACACACATCCACCATGGTGCCACTCAGTGAGTTACTACCCCAGATCATCAAATTACATCTTAGTTTACATTCCACTCCACATGCTGCATCTCAAGATGCTCACACACATTTTAGCTATATCACAACAAACAGAAAGGCAGGCGGGTTCTTAGTCCCCATGGAGTGAAGTAGATAGGGAAAAAAAAGTTGGATATTTGGATATACTAGTTGGATATTTGTCATTTCCTGGACCATCTACTCTTGGACCATTATCCCTAAATGACAGTCTTTCCTCCAGCCAGCTTCCTGCCTAAAATGGAATGGTGAGGAGAACATGGTGGCTGCATTCTCCACAGGCCTTCTGAAATCATGAACTTTCAGGGATAACCATCATTTCCCTACCTATGAGTTCCAGAGGGCTGCATCAGTCCTGGACATGCTAACGTTTAGGTGGCCGTCTTAGGGAGCCTAAACCATCAACCTTAACGTCTATCAGGTCACTTTTTTCACACCTTGGCACTGCCCACTCATTGCTTTTTGAAATATACATGTATGGGTTCCCTATGCATTTTGGGGGTATTACATAATAATTGGATGGCATCAGGATAGACCTCATTGTATCAATGGGAGAAAACAGATATAAAATTTGAGCAATTCTATGATTCCAGTAAATATGTTAGCTATGGCAGGGTAAGTCATTCAGATATAACCTTGTCATGTTCTTCCAGTATTTTGCCCCTTCTCAAATTCCAAGAAGGCAGCAGCCAGCCTCTTTGTGCTTCCTTGCCTCTGGGAAGGTTTGTGACACTGGGCAGAAAGCAGAAGTTGCAATCGATACGCCAAAGAAGAGAGACAGAAAGAAAAAGAGAGAGAGAGAGAGTGTGTGTGTGTGTGTGGGGGGGGGGAATGGTGTTAGTGAGGGAAGTTAGAGAGAGGGGGTAATTCTATAAACCAGGAATGGGCCGGAAGTCAGGTGTCCCCAAACTATCAGAGGCTGCAGTTGAGTTTACTAGTTCCTTCTCAAAAAAGCAGAACTCTCAAAATTATCATGTCGTGATATCAACATCCATACAGCAGCACGAGATTTTTTTTTTTTCACTTCTAAGGAACAACACAAGGTAAATGAGTGACAGAAAAGCTCTTCTTTTAAATTAACATTGAGATAATCACATCTTAAAAAGAGTTGTGTCTCTATTTATAGATTTATATTAACATTCACATAAACTACTCTATTTGCTGCTGAGTATTTTGCCATTTGAAAATGTTGAGAAATATGGGTCTGTTGGCTCTTTATAAACACTAGGCACTAAATAAGTGTTAAATTCAATATATATCAATGATAGGAATTACACATATATATTTGGAAGGCAAAAGTAAATTTTATGTATCTGTACCTACTTTTCAAACATTGATAAAACTAATTTTTTCTAAAGAATAGTATCTTCCAAGCCATTTTTCTTCTACATAAACTTCATTAATAGTGTTCTTTTTAGATTTAAATTACTTTCTAACTTCATTACTTGTCCTGCATAAACTCTCAAAAATCTGCCAATTCAAAGGAAGCACTCAAGCATCCCTTTATGTCTGAAGGATCAGGAAGTCTTAAGAGAAACAATAAGTGGCTTTGTCAGGTAGTGAATAAGGAAGAAATGTCTGCAGTAAGGAATAAACCACGTTCAATTTTAAGATGTAAAAGAACATTTCTTTAACTTCCACTTGATTTAAAATCCAATCACTAGAATGAAGGTCTTTAAAAATTAAGATGTCTCTTCTAGAAGATCAGTATCCTAGAAGGCAGCAATACTGGTAGTAATTGATCTTTTAACCCAACAGAAATTCAAATCAAAACAAATGAGACAAAAAAGAATCTAGTAATGTGTAAGGTTCCATGCAGAGGCTTTAAGTCAGTTTTCAAGCTCCGCACAATTGACATTTAGGGTCAGATAATTCAATTCTTTGTTGTTGTGACCTATACTAAAGGATGTTTAGCCCTATCCTTGAGACCTACCCAGGAGATGCCAGTTGCACCCCCCCTCCCCCACCCCAAACACTGTGACAGTCAATGTTTCCAAACACTCTCAAATGTCCCCTGAAGGCAAAATTCCCATCCATAGAACCCCTATATTAATCTCGTTCCCTTCTAGCTACTTTCTCAATGTCATCTCCTTCATGCAGCTATTCATGGAGCAAGAAATGATTTTATTTTTAATATTTATAAAAATAAAAAGGTGAAAGGCTGAATAATATATTTATATTGATATCTGTAACTAAGGAATGGGTCAAATCCAATGCCATGAATTTTTAGGAGGATTCTGTACTTTTGTGGTTAAAGGAATGAGGGTGCTTTGAGGTTACTGAGGTCAGGCAACCTAAATTCACACTTCATTTTTAACATTTAAAGGCTATGTGATTAAGTTAAATTCTGGACACCTCTAGTCTTCATATTAAAAAGACAGGTAACAATATCTCTGTATTACCGTAGAAATCAAATGGGATAACGCCCTAAAGGGCAGGCCACATATTAGACAGTCAATCTATTATCTTATGCTTATAACCATAAGATTATAAAAATATTATGTGTGTGTTCTGGTTTTTTTTCTTCAAAGTAGATTTTTCTTCTAGCTTTTTAATAATTAAACTAGGACTGTATCATTTGGAACAGCCTATAGCTCTCTAAAGAGTAAAATTCACACTTATTTTCATTTGTTTTTATGATCGAATAAGGCAATAGAGTAAGCATAACTTTAACAGTTATTTCATTTTTCACCTTTAAGATTATGGTTGTGTTCTTTTCAAATGTAATAATTAAGTGGGGGGGACACAATTGACACAACTTGACCTCACTAAAGACTTGGACTGCTATTTCTTACAAAACCATCCTAAAACCCATTTATCCTAAGCAGTTGCCTAAAACAAATGAAATGCATATTATTGATATTAACTAGATATATAGTGTGATAGATTACTCAGTATTATACTCCGATAGGAATCACATGCGGCACACTATTCTGTATACAGGTCAAACTATTGAGGCTTTCCTCACACGAGAATTTCAAGTAAAGCATGATTTCTGTCTTCAAGAAGCTTGCACTTACAACAATGAAACTTGAATAAATGCGTATTAATAGTCAGGAAATAACCAAAGTTGAAACAATATAGACAACCTAGTCATCTTTTCCAGGATGCATGATCTCACTTTGCTAAAACATTCCCTTCTTTTACCACGTAACATGTCTTGTTCTCTCACAGAGACTCATGGACCCAGTCAAATCATTCCCCACCTCCTGGTGATTAACCGGGGGAGTGGGGGTGATAGTATAGTATAGTCCATCCCTTGGCAGATTGAAATACTGCCAAATAATTTCCAAGGTATCAGGGCTCAGCTTAAGTGTTAGGTCTGCAGGATACTCAGGAAGTATACTCTTCCCTGACCTTGCCAACCAGACTAGGTTAGCTCCTTCTGCAGTAAGTTTCCTTTCACCCTGTACTTTTCCTGTACACACTTTGCACAAATTCAACATGCTGTTTAGAAAAATTCGTGTCCAAAGCATAAGGCTTTTTGCCAATTTATGGGCCAGCAATTCCAGGTGTAGGATTATTAGCATCTCATTTGTTTCGGAGTTTAGCCAGGCTGCTAACCTCATCTAGCATTACCGCCCACAGCTCTGGTTTAAAGAGATACACTTGCCAACTGTACATAGATAACAGAGAACTGAGCAAACCGTTCACTTACAAATAAATCTAAACTCCAGCAAACAGCAAAAATGACAGGCTAGTTATCTACGAGGTCCATCTCATTTGGAAAACTCTTTGGTCTGCTACCTAAACACGGAGTTTACATTTATTACAGCTTGTGTTTAATTTAAATTATTAAAACCTAAAAGAAAAAAAAAGATAATTTTGCTGAAATTTCTTGTGTTTTCCTTGATCTTGAAGGCTTCTATAATCGGAAGTATAATTAATTACAGTAATAAAATACGCTTTCTTATTTAGTGGTCTTGTCAGAGCCTTCATTTATTTTCCTAAATCATATTCAGTTCAACAAACATTTCTTCAAAGTCTAAATATGAATAAGAAACTGCTAGGTGCCTGGCTACAAAGCCTAGTGAAACAAAACACACAATAGGTAATTTTAATAATATAAGTAAAATGTACAGGGGGAAAAAAATATCCACAGCCTAACTTGAAGCTCAGTGAAGGATTCCCAAGGAAGATGAACATGGAGTAAGCCTCAAAAGATAAGTAAAAATTTGTAAAGAGAAGAAGATAAGAAGGATTTTCAGGAATAATATGATCAAGGCTGTGGAAAAACATGGTGTTTAACTGTAACTACAAAAAAATTTAGAATTAGGAGACCCTACATGTGAGGAGTGAGGGTCCCAGAACAGAGAGGTCTGAGAGCCACTCGTGGGTTTGTTCATTAAAGCATCAAAGCAGCATGGTTTTCAGACATGTATCACTTTGAGAGGGAACTTTTCTAATTAGGCCATGGATGGCTAGACAGATTTCAACAAGCTAAAGGAAGAGAAGAAAATAGCTGTTCTTCAACATTACCATTTGATTGATCATGTGAGGCCATCCTGTACAATATTTTGAAGAGTTCTCATTATAGGAAATGCAATGAAAATCCTGTAGTTGTAACATTTCACCTCAGTTCTTATAATCAAACAGACCAGCAAAATAGATGCTGCAATGACTTATTCATGTGAAAACTATTATTCACTTCATTAGATCAATGTTTTCTTGTTCCAAAGTTTTCCTACGGTTTTGCTTTCCACTCTTTGCTCCTTGCTCACAGAGGAATAATTTGCCTGATCTTCCTAGGTTAGTAAGACACTCTCCCCAGTCAGTCCCAGCAAAGGGATCCCTGGATCCAGGGATGTACCATTTTCACTTGCATGCATGGATACATAGACAATGCAACCAGATTTTGATTTCCAACCATTAGCCCAATTGTTACAACAGTATCCTTAACAGTACCCAGGGGAATGAGTAAGCTTGATGTTTAATGTGAACCAACTTATTGAAAAATAGGATCCCTTCATATTATATTACAAAGCAATAAAACAAAAAAGGAGGTCCCAGGGAGATATTTAATGTATATTCATAGAGTTTATCTCATAGGGGGTTGTATAATTACTGAGGTAAGTGGAATACAGTATTATAAAAATTTTAAGCCTAGGATTTCCAGCAGAATTATGTAGACTATGAAATGTATCTGTGTATAACTTGAATACAGATCATATTAAAACTAGGCTTCAAAGAAGAGCAAAATCCACATTCTGATTAAATAATTCTACACATATATACTTTTGAAAGGCGGTGTATGTATTTTATAATATAATGAAACAAACATTTAATTTAAATATATGGATAAATACATATAATGTACACGTTTTAAAGTTAGAATAATAAGCCTTATTTGGATTCTGAATGCATCACAAGATTATATGTAGGGCTCCTGACCAACTGGGACCTACATAGGTCTTATTCACAAGTGTATGTTTGAAGCAAGGAAAGCACCCAATATTTGTAGAATTAGATTAAATAAAGTTCAAAGTGACATATCAATTCATTTAGACATGTTAAAAAGTTCAAAATCATCTAGCCAACATGTTTTTACTCTGTAATGACTTATTTAATAGAACTGCTGGGTTGACATGATATCATAAAAGTCAGCAAACTTTTCAACCACACTGATCACCTGAGACTACTTTTGAAGAAGAATCTCTAAATTCCTCACTACATTTATTATAATAAAGCTAATGCTATGGACTAAATGTTTGTGTCCCCCTAAAATTCATATGTTGAAGCCCTAAATCCCTCAATATGATGGAATTTGGAGATTGGGTCTTTGAGAAGTAGTTGCATTTGAATAAGGTCATGAAGTTGGATCCCTCATGATGACACTGGCGTCCCTATCAGGGGATGAAGGACCCAGAGACATTTAATTATGCAACTGGAAACCAGCATCAGCGGTTCCTGCCCAGTTAAAGCTGAAATTCTAAGAAAGCTCTCAGATCTGATCTGTGATCTTTTTTATCTGCTTTCTCTCTTTCTTAGTCCTCAAAAAATTTAAAAAAAAAATCTAACATGTAGAGTTCTGTAGATTTTTTATCTCATGATTGTCCTAGGAACCAATGCAAAGACAATTTCTAGAAAATAAGAATCATTAAAGACACAATTACCAGGCCATTTTTTCTACTTCAAATATTAACTAAAAAATACTTGAAAATTGGGATAAGAAATAAGAATTCAAGGAGATAGCAGGCTTCAATCCTTGATTTTTAATTTATATGAGGAAATGAAACTTAAGTATATCAAACAACTAAAAAATAAGTCTCTAGTTCTCTGATAGAGTGTTACGTGGTAGAGTGTTATGCGTCCTATAAATATTCAGAAGAGGAAAAGAGAAATGTTTCTTAAGGTTGTGTTGGTATTAAGTGCCACATGAAAGACTACAATTCTGTCCAAACAGAGCAAAGCATGAGAAACACAAAAACCCCGTTCCATATATCAAGTGACTTGTCATTTAAAGTCAGGCCCTCACAATCACATAAACATTGATTTCTGTATTTCAATTAATTTCTTTTAGACAAGAAAAATCTCAAGAAAACAGATGATGTTAAATGTATTCTTCTCGATGTTCTCTCTGCTGTGTTCCATGAGATGCCTTGCATAATGTAGTGGGAACAAGGCTGTTGATGTTCTTAGTAGCTATAGCAGTCTCCTTTTTATAGTTTTGCGTGTCCCTATTCTTTAGGGTGCTTATAGTAAGAGAAATAATACAACTAATATTCCCATCTTATTAATTTTTCTAGAACAATGGATTTTCTATGAAACTTCATTTATTTAAACTCATATTAGACGGTATACCAAAGTATACAGATTTCTAAATCTTGGGGAAGAATGCTATCTTCCTTCTACTGTCTATGAAAATATTACTCTAAAAATATTTTGAATACATTAATAACAACAACTAACATGTGTTGAAGGCTGACTATGTACCAGGTGCTCCTTTAGTTGCTTTCCCATAATTACTTCATTTAACCCTCAAAACAACCCTATGAGGTAAAGGTTAAGCATCTTGCTCAAGGCCAAAGGGCTAGGAAGTAGTGGATCCTGGACACAAACCTAGGAGTATGGTTTTAGAGCTCATACTCTTACACTACTTTACCCCAATTATCTTGGCAGCATCATTATACTAAGCTGCTTATCTGAAACTGCATAGGGATTGAATTCTTCTTGTCCTGGGACTGTACATGTCTTTTTCTAATCTTACATCTATCCAGGTTTCCATAAACATATTTACCAAATCAAACTTGAGTTTATAGACTTGAGGGGGGGAGGAGTTCAATGTTTTTAAGTAAGCTTTAAAAAAAAAAAAAAAAAGTGCCCAGAGGAAATCACACAGCTAAGATCTGCACAACATTTATAACACTTAAGCAGATGAGAATTAGGAACTATAAGACTTTAAAATTCATACTGGCAGGAAGCCGCAAGCAGTGATGATAAAAGAAAACAAAATGATGCAAATTTAAGTGGATTAAATAGAGAGAAAAATCAGTGGGGGGGAAAATCTTTAATCAAGCCGAAGTGCTGAAGACAATAGAGGCTGATGATGTAGAAATGGTTAATAGTTTTATATCTACTGAGATCAGTCCTATTCGGGTGATTTTTTTTTTTCTCCAGTTTTTCTGGTTCTTGATAACTTAACTCTGGTAAGCCAAGAATATGTAGTCTGGTAGGACTGAGATGAACTCCACATAAAGAAAGAATTTTATCTAAATAGGCTCAAAACTTGAGTGCTAGAAAGGAGTTAAGATATCATTCAACCCCATCAGGAAAGAAGTGAGACCAAAAGAGGTTAATTAAGCTTCCTCGAGGTCACTCTAAAGTTGATTAATGTAAGCTTGAGTTAGATAGTTATGTAGTGGCAGAAGTCTATAGTGAAATAAAAAAAATCTAACATGTAGTGTTACATAAAGGAAAAGACTACAGAAAAAAAAATCTCTTGAATATTGCCTTTAAGTCCTTTTGAAAATCAGCAGTAAAGAGATTATAAAGCATGAAAAATTATAATGATCATTAAAATACTTTTACAGAAAATTTTTCCCTTATACATTTTCTAAACTCTGATGATCTTTGCATGTTCTCAACATATCTGGAGAGGAAACCAGCTGCAAAGATGTTCTTCTCAATTTCTCACACCCTGGGCAAGACATACAATACAAAATATGGGCAATTCAGAAGTTTAAAGATTTTATTTATTTATTTGACAGAGAGAGACACAGCGAGAGAGGGAACACAAGCAGGGGGAGTGGGAGAGGGAGAAGCAGGCTTCCCGCCGAGCAGGGAGCCCGATGTGGGACTCGATCCCAGGACCCTGGGATCATGACCTGAGCCGAAGGCAGACGCTTAACGACTGAGCCACCCAGGCGCCCCCAGAAGTTTAATTCTTCAAATGCTATTTTGATTCCTTCAAACAGTGCCTAAGGTGAAAGGGCATACATATGGCATGCAGACATGAAGAAGACTAAACTGTTTAAAAAGCAAAAGACAATGAAAGTTGAGATTAACAAAGCACACAGCACTAGGAAAATTAAAATGCAAAGATGGGGACCCTGTTAGCTGGGAGGGAATATGATGCCCTGAATGAGTCTGCACATGAGGTTGTTGACTGAAGCAGAAAGTCTCTGGTGAAAAGGAAAGGGAGACTGAGATTTGGCTGTGAAATGGGAAAGAGAGTAAGGGGATGAAAAAGCAAAAGGTAGAAAAGATGGACTTTAATGCACGTAAAAAAAGGGAACCATTGAAATAGGCAATGTGATGTAAGCATTATTTTTGAGAAGCAGCAACCTGATAGTAAATGGATTACTGACATGAGGCTGAAGTGTGGGAGACAACTTAGTGGTGGGGGGTGGGGGGGGAACAAATCTCCAGCTGGGTGCTCATCTGTGAGGGAACAGGTGATTGGCTTGCAGTAAATGATGCAGAACTTGATAATGATATTCTGTTCCTGTCAACCAATTTCTAGGAAAAAATATTTTCAGATTCTCCATTGTCTTTAATGAAAAACCAATGTTTAGAGACTGTCTTTATGAAACTCAGTTTTCCCATTATCTAGGAAGTTTTACCAAGAATTATATTTTTCTCAAATCTCCTTTTACTCAAAAATTCACATTCTTTGATATACACATATAGATATAAACACATGGGTAAACTAGAATATATCATTAGAGGAAGATTCTTGCCATCATATTTTACATTTTCCAGGTAGGATATCAAATGACTATGCTCCTGCTTTAATTATCTTCCTCATTTGTAGCCTTGGGTTACTCCTTTGGTCTGCTGGATTATAATGTGCTCTCAGTAGTTTATGTAGCATACAGCTTCCTTAGATCTCACAATGAATGCTTTGCTTAGGCTTCATTTAAAATCAATTTAATGTTTATTTCACATTCAATTTGTTAGTCTTTTTTACCTTGAGTTTAGTCACATAGACCATATCAACAATCACAGTAATGTGCTATACTAATTTCCAATTCAAAAGTATTTAAAATTTAATAGGCTATTAAATTGTTATGACTTAGATTTAAAGGAGTATGCAACTGGAAGAATTTGTGGATGTTTATCTGATAATATAATGGCTTGTGACTACCATTAATTTATAGCTACTACATGCCAGGCCTAGTGGTATACTTCTTATGTTCATTACCTCACTTAATTCTTCAAATAACCCTGTGAGGTACTACATATTATTCTTCATATTTTATAGGTAAATACACTGAATTATTATTGTTCAGCAAGTTGTATGTATAGGCAACATGCTGAGCACTTTGAGTGTTCTGTGACCTAATCATCACAAAACAAAAAACAGAGGTAGGCTATGTTTTTATCCTGTTTCACTGAGATGAAAAGAATTTAAGTAAGCTGCATAGCTATTAAGCGGCAAGTCATAGCTCAGAGAATTTTTTTTTTCTCAGAGAATTTAAGTAATTTTCTGAATATACAACAGAGCTTAGACTTAGAAAGACGTATACTGACTTAGAAGCTCCAGTCTCAATCATGGCAATTGTCACTTAATCTGACTCTTGCCTCTAGGTGGACAATTTTCAGACCACCTAGAACAGGGTGAAACTGCGCTATTAATTTATACAAGAGATGTTATAACTTCCTATAACCATTATTCAATTATATCAAAACAATTTTAGTCAGAATTTACACACACACACACACGCTAATTTTTTGCTGTTAGGATTTAATATCCTGAAGGCATTTTCTTTCATATTAGAGATCCCCTGACCTTTCTCTGTCCTCCTACTATAACTGTGACTTTAGCTGAAGGTTCTAAAACAAGGTTATGTTTAGAAGAGCTGAATGCAAAGGCAAAATTTTTACAAATGTCTCAAAACAAGACTACTAAAGCATTCCTATAAGAATGACACACTTGTAACTTGTTACTCCACAATGATTCTGCAAATATTTACAAAGTATCTATTAAATGGTATTTTGAATACCATGGATTTATTTATTTATCTATTTTTTATTTTTATTTTTTTTAAGATTTTTTATTTATTTGACAGAGGGAGAGACAGTGAGAGAGGGAACACAAGCAGGGGGAGTGGGAGAGGGAGAAGCAGGCTTTCCACGGAGCAGGCAGCCCGATGTGGGGCTCGATCCCAGGATCCTGGGACCATGACCTGAGCCGAAGGCAGACGCTTAACGACTGAGCCAGCCAGGCACCCCTGAATATCATGGATTTAAATATAGTCTCAATAAAATCAATACTGAGATGGGAAAAGAAAGGTATAATGGAATATACACATGCAACTACTTACAATTCAGTCTATAGATGCACAATAGCAAACTGGTTAAGAAGGAAGACTCTGAAGGTGAATTCTTAAGTTTGAACGATGACTCAAGCCACCTTACTAGCTCGGTAAGACTGAGAAGCTTACATAAACTCTGTACTTCAGGTTCCTCATCCATGAACTGGGGGTAAGAGTATTTACTGTATATGGTGATACCGAGAATTAGCCAAGATAATGCCAGTGTCTGACAGTAACTACCTAATATGTTTTACGTATTATCACGGGATGTGCTAAATTGTATGTATAGAGTCCTATGGGAACCCAGAAGAAAGTTCAACCTATTCTTTTTAGGGAAAAGAGATGGGCAGTTAGGGAATTTTTTGCAGAATTCTATATTAGTCCTGTGTCTTGATATGGTTGTGTGGAAAAGAAAGTAGAAATATACTCTAGGGAGAGAGACCACTTAACAAAGGGCATGAGTGGAATTGTATGGTCTACTGGTGAAGTGGCCATGCTCCAATAAGATAGAACATAGGGTTTGGGGTTAAAATGGTAGGGTTAGCAAGGTAAATGAAAGAAGTGGTAAGAGACAGATTATAAAGACAGAACAAACTAAAAGAAAGAAGATAACAAAGTCTACCAGCAGGAATCCTCTACTGTCAACTGAGTTAGTAGATGCTAAACAATTCAAGGGGAAAGGCCAAATAATGGCCCAAAAATTAAGCAACTTATATATCTGTTAATATTCAACATAAAAGCATACAATTTACTTCAGAAGAAATAGTATAATGTCTTCAATGAACTCTGTCCTCCGCATTAGCATGAGTAATCAATGGTGACTTCAAAGTAATTCATATCATTAATTATATATAGCCCATTTTGAAGAAGTAGGCTACAACTATGCATTGCATTTAATTTAATTTAATCAAGCATGGTACACATTACTAATTAAGTTGAGAGTAACTAACCTGAGTGTCCAATTTCAAAAGAAATAAGTACTGGAGCAGATGATATATCAACTCAATGGTGACTGACTTTGTTTTATATTCAATCAAAATTATTATATCACAGTTAACTTCAACCATTTTCACCATAATTTTACAAAGCATTTCCTGAAGAAGTAGAGATTATTCAAAAGGTTAAAGTATTTGCAAAGGTCCTACAGGTAATACCTACGGCAACATTTTTATACTAAAATGAAGTCATGAAAATGAAGTTTCCTAACACTAATGTATAACATAGACAATATATTCAGGTACTTACATGTAAATTTTATGAGCTTGAGAATATTATACATGTGAGTTCGGAAGATTTCAGCAAAGAAATCCTACCAGACACTTTTGCTAAACAGAAACCAATAGTAATACATAATGTGTCATATGTAAATCAACTCAATATCTTCTGTATGTAGCCAATCAATATTGTTTTCTTCCTATGGACTTTGCTTACATCATTAAATTCAATAAATATTTTCTAGATTTCTGTTTTGGTCAGGTTCCATTATTGCTACAGAATGCAATGGTACTGAATATGACTATACTGAGCAGGTGAAAGCTAGATACATCATTTTTTAGGAACAATGAAAAACTTTTTAGTAACCAAATTGCTAAGTGGGTGAGTTAACAAGTGACTGATAAAGATTGACCTCAGAACCATGTCAGTTTTCCATTTCCCAAGTTGAGCTACTTGTCAATGTTTTAAATTGCTATTTTTGTAGCAGAGACATCTGAAACACTGTCTTCTGCAAATAACTGAATTTATTTTTCTGCAAGACACATTATGTGCCACACAGACCTCTGGCAATTTCATGTTACTCATGCACTTTACTACAGCTGCTTTTAAGGATGTGTGATTCTACCATACACTACTGATCCTGAAGGAAATCCTAAAAGTGAAAATGAGAATGTGTATAATATAAACCTCTCTAATAATTGTGGTAAACATTTAAGCTGTACAGTTTTGGATTCCATAGGGATATTACAATTAAGTAGATTTCACTATAATACAGTCTTCAGAGTGTTAACTGACATTCTCAGCTGTGTATGTTCTCAGACTATAGCTAAAACATTTTCCCCCATAGGTTGTCAGTTGTATGCCAACTATTCATGTCTACCACTGCTAACAAGGTATGTTAATTTAGTTAAGATACTCAAGATAAATACTGTATACAGGATTTTTATGTGGGGAGGGAACCAGTGGTGTGGTGAAGGGCAGAAAACAGTCTTTCACACTGGGGAGTGCACAAACAGAGAGAATGAATCCCTGTGATATTTGCCTTTGAAAACAAGAGGGGTCAAAATTTGGGGTTCAAGGCAAGCCCAGAGGACATTAATAAGCAGAGTCCCTGCCCTTAAAGAGACAGTGGGACTTGAGAAAAGAGTGGAAGACATCAGTGAGACCTTTAACACAGAGATAAAAAAGAACTGATCAGAGATCAAGAACACAACAAATGAAATGTATGCAGATACAGCCTAGAACCAGCAGTTTGAAAAATGCTGGGGGGATAGGGGGAGGAGCAGGTGGGAGGGAGAGTGATTTGCTCATCTTAGAGCAAGGCCCAGAGAAAGAGGGATCACAGGGAGAGCCCTGCAGAAGCAAAGGAGCTGGCAGTTGCTATTTTCCCCACCCCCAGCATAAACAACCACCACCTGCAGGAATCAGCCACAACACTCATTACCTAACTGCCTTGCACCAAGCCCGCCCTCCCTCCCACTTAGGCTTTCACAGTCATGCTCCCCTCAGTCCTGGTGCTGCAGAACCCGCCCTCAGAAGACCAATGCAAACCTGGCAAACATATCCCCTGACCCTTGTGTTTTGTGGGACTTCACTTCTGGCAGTGGTAGGTCTCCTTTAGCAAGCAGAGCACCTCACAACTTGTTAAAATGCACCCCACCCCTGCTGAGGACCAAATACTGCCCATAGGAGGCAAAGAGAGCCTCTTCAGACAACTGGAAAGGAAAAAGAGGCCAAGACTCAACAGCAGAATGCATATAACAGACATAGGAGATGCTCCCTGAAGTGCCAGGCCCTGGAGAACAGGGTACACTGCACTGCAGGGCACTACAGGACCTCTTCTTCATAAGGCTATTATCATTAAGAGCAAGAGAAATGCCTGAATTTCCTAACAGACACAGAAAGTCAGACAAAAGGAGGAGACAGAGAAATGTCTCCCAAATGAAGGAACAGAGCCAAACCATGGCAAGAGACCAAAGCAAAACAGATATAAGTAATATGCCTGATACAGAATTTAAAGCAATGATCATAAAGATACTCACTGAACTTGAGAAAAGAGTGGAAGACATCAGTGAGACCTTTAACACAGAGATAAAAAAGAACTGATCAGAGATCAAGAACACAACAAATGAAATACAATTCATAGAATAAATAGCAGACTCTATGAAGTAGAGGAACGAACGCATGACCTGGAAGACAGAATAATGAAGAGTACCCAAGCTGAGCAAAGGAGAGGAAAGAAAATTAAGCAAATTGCAAATAGTCTTCGGGAACTCAGTGACTCCATCAAGCATAATAACATTCGCATTATAGTAATCTCAGAAGAAGAGAGATAAGGGGGCAGAAAATATTTTTGAAGAAATAATAGGTGAAAATTTCCCTAATCTGGGGAAGGAAACAGAGATACAGATCCAGGAGGTACAGAAATGCCCCTAAAAATCTAACTCAAAGAGGTCCACACCAAGACACATAGGAATTAAAATGGCAAAATGGAGCAATAAACAAAAAACTGTAAAAGCAGTAAGAGAAAAGAAGGCAGTTACATATAAGAGAAACCCCATAAGGCTATCAGTGGATTTTTCATCAGAAACACTGCCGGCCTAAATGTAGTGGCATGATATATTCAAAGTACCAAAAGGGAAAAATCTGCAGCCAAGAATACTCTATCCAGCAAGGCTATCATTCAGAATAGAAGGAGAGATAAAGAGTTTCTCAGACAGACAAAAACTAAAAACTTCATGACCATTAAGCCATCCCTAGAAGACATATTAAAGAGAATTCTTTGAATGGAAAGGAAAGGCCATAAATGAGAGTATAAAAAGTAAAAAATAAAATAAAATAAATAAAAAGCCCCCAGAAACAGTGAAAATAAGTATTTCTGTAAAAATCAGTCAAGGGATTCATAAAATAAAAGGATGTAAAATATGACACCACATATCTAAAATGTGGATTTGGGGGGAGAGGAGTTAAAAATGGGTTTAAACTTCAGCAACAATCAACTTAATATAGACTGTTATATGCAGAAGATGTTATATACAAACCTAATGGTAACCACAAATCAAAAACCAATAACAGATATGCAAAGAAAAAAAGAAAAAGTAATCCGGGTACATCACTAAAGCCAACAAACCATTAAAAAGAGATCAAGGGAAGAAAGGACCAGAGAAAATCTATAGAAACAACTATAAAACAAGTAGAAAATGGCAATAAATACATACCTATCAATAATTACTTTGAATGTAAATGGACTAAACACTCCAATTAAAAGACATAGGGTGACAGAGGGGATAAAAAAAAAAAAATAACACCCATCTATACACTGCCTACAAAAAACTAATTTCAGACCAAAACACCCCTGCAGACTGAAAATGAGGGGATGGAGGAACATTTATCATGCAAATGGATGTCAAAAGAAATCCAGAGTAGCAATACTTATATCAGAAAAAATAGACTTTAAAACAAAGACTATAACAACAGACAAAGAAGAACACTATATAATAATAAAGAGGACAATCCAAGAACAGGATATAGCAATTGTAAATATTTGTGCACCCAATATGGGAGCACGCAAATACATAAAGGTGCTAATAACAAGCATAAAGGAAATAAGGGGACTTTAACACCCTACTTACATTGATGGACAGATCATCCAAACAGAAAACCAACAAGGAAACAGTGGCTTTGGATGACACACTGGACCACATGAATTTAACCGACATATTTAGAACATTCCATCCTAAAACAGCAGCTTTTCAAATGCACACAGAACATTCTCCAGAATAGACTACATATTAGGCCACAAAACAAGTCTCAACAATTCAAAAAAATCTGTCATACCATGTATCTTCTCTGGTCACAATGCTATGAAACTAAAAATCAACCACAAGAAAAAAATCTGGAAAGAGCACAAATACATGGGGGTTAAATAGCATGCTACTAAACAATGAGTGTGTCAACCAAGAAATCAAAGAAAAATAAAAAATTACATAGAAACAAATGAAAATGAAAACACAATGGTCCAAATTCTTTGGGATTCAACAAAAGTGGTTCTAAGAGGGAAGTTTATAGCAATACAGGCCTACCTCAGGAAGAAAATTCCCAAACCTTACACCCAAAGGAGCTACAAAAAGAACAACAACAAAACCCAAACCTAGCAAAAGGAAGGAAATAATAAAGATTAGAGTAGAAATAAATGATATAGAAATTAAATAACAACAACAAAAACAGTAGAACAGATCAATGAAACCAGGAGCTGGTTCTTTGAAAAGATAAAGTTGATAAACCACTAGCAAGACTCATTAAAAAAAAAAAAAAAAGAGGACTCAAAATTACTAATGAAAAAGGAGAAATAACAACCAACACCACAGAATATTATGAATACTATATTATGAAAACCTCAGTGATAACAAATTGGACAACCTAGAATGGATAAATTCTTAGAAACACATAACCTACCAAAACGAAAGCAGGAAGAAATAGAAAATTTTAACAGACCAATTACCGGCAATACAATTGAATCAGTAATCAAAAAATTCCCAAAAAACAAGTTCAGGACCAGATGGTTTCACAAGCAAATGCTACCAAACATTTAGAGAAGTTAATACTCCTTCTTCTCAAAATACTCCAAAAAATACAAGAGGAAGTAAAACTTCTAAATTCATTCTATGAGGCCAATATCACCCTGATACCAAAACCAGATAAAGGCACCACAAAAAAAGAAAACTACATGAATATGATGCACAAATCCTCAGCAAAATATTAGCAAACTGAATCCAACAATACATTAAAAAAAATACACCACAATCAAGTGGGATTTATTCCTGGAATGCAAAGGTGGTTTAATATTTGAAAAACAATCATTATAATACATCACATCAATAAGAGAAAGGATAAAAACCATATGATCATTTCAATAGATGCAGAAAAAGCACTTGACAAAGTACAACATTCATTCATGATAAAAGTCCTCTGCAAAGTAAGACTAGAGGGAACACATCTCAAAATAATAAAGGCCTTATATGAAAAACTCACAGCCAACATCATACTCAATGGTGAAAAACTGAGAGTTTTTCCCCTAAGGTCAAGAACAAGACAAGGATATCCACGCTCACCCCTTTTATTTAATATAGTACTAGACATCCTAGCCATAGCAATTAGACAACATAAAGAAATAAAAGGCATCCAAATTGGTAAGGAAGAAGTAAAACTCTTACTATTTGCAAATGACGTGCTCTATATATAGAAAACCCTAAGGACACCATCAAAAACTGCTAGAACTGATAAATGAATTCAGTAAAGCTGCAGGATATAAAAATCAGTGTACAGAAATCTGTTACATTCCTATACAGTGATAATGAAGCATCAGAAAGTAAATTAAGAGAATGGTCCCATTTACAACTGCACCAAAAACAATAAAATATCTGGGAATTAAACTTAACCGAAGAGGTGAAAGATATGCACTCTGAAAATTATAAAACACTGACAAAAGAAATTCAAGACAACACAAAGAAATAGAAAGACATTTCATGCTCACAGGTTGGAAGAATGTATACTGTTAAAATGTATATACTACTCCAAGCAATCTACAGATTTAATGCAATCTCTATCAAAATACCAACAGCATTTTTTACAGAAATGGAACAAATGATCCTAAAATTTGTATGGAACCCCAAAGACCTCAAATAGCCAAAGCTATCTTGAAAAAGAAAAAAACAAAAGTGGAGGTATCACAATTCCAGATTTAAAGTTATATTATAAAGCAGTAGAAACTAATACAGTATGGTACTGGCATGAAAATAGACACATAGATCAATGGATTAGAACAGAAAACCCAGAAATAAAATCATGATTATGTGGCCGATTAATCTTTGACAAAGGAAGAATGAATATCTAATGGAAAAGACAGTCTCTTCAACCAATGGTATTGGGAAAACTGGACAGCTACATGCAAAAGAGTGAAATGGGACAACTTTCTTTTACCATACAGAAAAATAAACTCAAAATGGATTAAAGACCTAAATGTAAGACCTGAAACCATAAAAATCCTAGAGGAGAGCACAGAGAGTAACCTTTTTGACATCAGCCATAGCAACTTCTTAGTGGATATGTCTCTGGAGGCAAGGGAAACAAAACCAAAAATACACTATTGGGACTTCATCAAAATAATAAGCTTCTTCTGCACAACAAAGGAAACAATCAACAAAACTAAAAGGGCACCTACTGAATGGAAGAAGATATTTGCAAATGACATATCTGATAAAGGGTTAGTATCAAAAATATATAAATAACTCATACAACTCAATACCCCCCAAAAAACCCAAATATTCCAATTGAAAATAGACAGAAGACGTGAACAGACATTTCTCCAAAGACATCAAGATGGCCAACAGACACATGAAAAGATGCTCAACATCACTTATCAAGGAAGTGCAAATCAAAACTACAATGAGATTATCATCACCTCACGCCTGTCAGAATGGCTAAAATCAAAACCACAAGAAACAAGTGTTGGCAAGGATGTGGAGGAAAAGGAACCCTCTTGCACTGTTGGGGAGAATGTGAACTGGTGCAGCCACTGTAGTATGGAGGTTCCTCAAAAAATTCAAAATAGAAGTATCCTATGATCCAGTAATTGCACTTTTGGGTATTTACCCCCAAAATACAAAAACACCAATTTAAAGGGATACATGCACCCCTGTGTTTACTGCAGCATTATCTACAACAGTCAAATTATGGAAGCAGCCCAATGTCCATCAATAGATGAATGGATAAGAAGAGGTGGTGTGTGTGTGTGTGTGTGTGTGTGTGTGTGTGTGTGTGTGTGTAGTGGAATATTATTCAGCCATAAAAAAGAATGAAATCTTGCCATTTGCAACAACATGGATAGAGCTAGAGGGTATAATGCTAAGTGAAATAAGTCAGTCAGAGAAAGACAAATACCACACAATCTCACTCATGTGGAATTTAAGAAACAAAACAAAGGCACAAAGAAAAAAAAGAGAGAGAGAGAGACAAACCAGGAGACAGACTATGAAAAACAAACTGATCGTTACCAGAGGGGAAGTGGGTGGGGGTATGGGGTAAATAGGGGATGGGTATTAAAGAATACACTTATCTTGATGAAAATAAAATAAAATAAAATAATAAAAAAATAAAGTAGTGCTTAGCACACAGTTGTCCATCAATATATATTTGTGTGGCATGTATAAATAATTTTTTGTATTTAGTCCTCTTAACACCATATAAAGTATTACTAACCCAGGTTTACAGGTGAAGACCGGGAGACCAACAAAAGTGAGTTATGTGCCAAGGATACCAAGCCAGACATCAGCAGATCTGGGATTCAAGCTTAAGTCTGCATCTGCCAGATGCAAAAGGCTACTTGCCCACTGCCTATTCTTCAAATTTGCGTACTCCCCCACCCAGTTCTGCAAGAGAAATATGCATAGATACTGGGACAGTATGTATACTCTATATATCATTTGATACAATGATTTTTAATTTGTCATTCAATGCATTTTTGTTAAATGCCAAATTCAAGGTTATTTCATTTCTCTTCAGCATAAATTATAGTTCTTAAAGTTTTTAATAAATAAACCACTGGGAATTTTATAGATTTTAAATTTAGTAATTGCATTAAAAAATCCCCATTGCTACATAAATATGAATTCCAACTGATGAGCATAGAATAATTTACTGAACTGTAATCATAATCTATTTTTTTTAAAAGCATTTTCCTGAGTTTGCTTTCACACACTGAAGACAACACTGTCAGTTTTTCACTACAAAATACACTATTTACAGCATTTCTAACTTATAAAACGCATGCGGAAAATTGACATGTAAGATCCTGGTGTGAGCCTCCTTTTAACAAATTTTAAACTCTTTAAGCAAATATCATCATAGCATTTACCTGCTGTGCACTGCTTTTTGATGGAAAATGCTCTTTGGGTTTCTCAGCAAGACTAACACATTTTTAAGCATAGAGAGATTTTTCTTTTCTATGAAGACAGGAGAAGTTCCTTGTAAATCCTGCTACCTTCTCTTCAAGTAAGCTTTTTTCTTGACCCAAAAAGATTCTTATATGATTACGGTACAATTACCTTGACTTCAGTTCTAGAGATGCCAATTTGTATGTGTTTGATCTCTAAGCCTTGGTTTCTACAAGGAGATAGAGAGCATTCTGTCCTTTTCCCACACATAGTACCTCACTGGTGAGATGAGGTGGCACATGTGGAAGCACTTTGGGAACTATCAGGTTGTGCAGAAATATAAGATTAACACTATTCACAGGAGGTATACAAGAGAATACACCATTGTTTTTTTGTTTTGTTTTAAGAGAGAGAGAGAGAGAGAGAGAGCAGGTGAAGGGGCAGAGGGAGAGGGAGAGAGAGCATCCTACGCAGTCTCCATGCCCAGCACAGAGCCCAATGTGGGGCTTGATTTCACGACCCTGAGATCATGACCTTAGCCAAAATCAAGAGTCAGATACTTAACCCACTGAGCCACCTAGGCACCCCAAGAATACAGTTTTGATCTAAGATATGAGAGACAAGATGTCCAAAACCAAGGGTGTTCATTTCTTCCCTCCAATTCCAATTTGCTCCATTTCCTCTCTCCTTGCATGTAAAAGACAAACCCACCATGACAACCAAGCCAGAAACCTGACAGCACCTAAACCCACTAAGTCTACTTCACTCCAGATCTAACTATGCTAACCAGCTAGTAAGCCTCTCTTCTCCTCTGTGCCCTCACATCCATCTTTACTCCTTACCATGTTAATCCAGGCCTTCAGCACTTCCCAT
The DNA here is from genome assembly GCF_004348235.1 of Phoca vitulina. Taxonomy (NCBI): domain Eukaryota; kingdom Metazoa; phylum Chordata; class Mammalia; order Carnivora; family Phocidae; genus Phoca; species Phoca vitulina. The sequence continues at coordinate 38,780,154 of NW_022589712.1, forward strand.
GCAGATGACTGTAATAATCTACCTACAGGGAACCTTGACCCTTTAGTCCAGTATCCAGTGGCAGCCAAAATGACTCTTCTAAACAGAAAATCATATTTTGGGAGCACCTGGATGGCTCAGTTGGTTGAGCATCTGCCTTAGGCTCAGGTCATGATCTCAGGGTCCTGGGATCGAGCCCCACAGTTGGGGTCCCCGCTCAGTGCAGAGCCTGCTTCTCCCTCTCCCTGCCACTCCCCCATTTGTACTCTCTCTCTGTCAAATAAATAAATTAAAAATCTTTAAAAAAAAAAAAAGAAAATTGTATTTTGCCACTTCAAAAACTTTCAATGGGTCCCTGCTGCTCTCAGGATTAAGATTAAAGCATTTAAGATCTTTTCTAGGGCCACTTTCAATCCCTCTTAGTTCCCTGCTTTTTAGCTGGGATACAGCCATGCTGGAATTTGCAATTCTGTAAAATCATCATGCTCCCTATAATAATGGGGCCTTGAAAAGTGCCAATACACTCATGCCAATAACAGAGACGTGACCGTTGTTAGAGTCTCCCTTAGATTGAAGAACTATTAGCACATTTGAAAAAAGATTTGTTCCTTTTTTGTAGATATTCCAATTGTAGAGATCTGATCCACTGCTACAGATAATTGAGAACCAGTCCCAACTTGAATTTGGCATAGAATGAAAGGAAAGTGTCAAAGACTCTGATGAATATTATAGATTGATTTGAAATCTAAGCATGTGGATATCAATTAAAAATTCTTATGAGCACATAAGGAAGGTATGTATTGATGAAAGAACCATCGCTAAATGTAAATTTTATGTCATGGAAATTAAGGGAAATTTGGGATCTAGAGAAAAATAAAACAGCATTATCTTTCACCAAAAGAAAAATATTTACACATGTAATATTTACTGATAATATTTTTATGTTTAGAAAAGTAATGATGGCAATGATAACAACAATAGACTGGTTAACACTTATTGAACATAATTGTGTGCCAAGCTCTACTAGATGTTTTGTATGGATTATTTCATTTAATTCTTAAAACAATCCTATAAATAAGTTCTAAAAATATCTCATTTTATAGATGAATACACTAATGTTAAGATGTTAAATAATTTGCCTGAAGTCACACAATTAGTAATAAAAAAATCAGAATTCAATTTACTATAATCCAAAATTATTCAAAACAAATATATGCATATTTTGGATATAAGGGCACATAAAAAAGTATATATTGCACTATGAGTTTATTAGGAATTAAAATAAAAAGCAGTCTTATTTTCTTCCAAATATATTTTTCTCACACTGGGAAGACATTTGAGATACAATAGTTAATATAAATGGAAGGGATAATGATCACTTATTACAATAAATGCTAAATAATAATCTTAGTTTCATGTGCATAAATACCCACAACTTGTTAATAGGTACTGTATACACTGCATATTTGGGAGGTATGTGTGTAAATTATTCAATTCTCAATATTAGACACAGTTGTATCTTGTAAGATCCTACCTAGATACAACTACCATTCAGAAACCTAAGGAGTTTGGCTTATAAGAACTCTTTTGAAATTTGGATTCTGAATCTTGTGACACAGCTTCCTAAATTTGGAAGAATTCTAATGAGTATCTTATTTTTTCATATTGGCCATTTACTAAAAGCAAGTATTTGAAGCAGATATATAACTTATTTTTCTAAATGTTTTACGTTTTAATAAAACAGCTTTTTAATCCAAATTTCTATTTCTCAATGAATGAACAATAAAAGGAACCTATAAGGGAAAAACAAAACAAAATCTTAGAGATTTGTCAACTTAAATTGTGTACAAGTAAATATTAAGAACCAATTATCATATCTTTTACATCAATTTCTCACATGCAATAGGACCTGTCTACATTCAAATGACTCTGAAATTAAAGAAAACTGTACCCTTATGTCAATATCCTGTAATGTTAAGTGACTTGGGGAAAAAAAAGATCTACTAAATATCTCATGATAATAACTGTTTTATTTTCATTGATGTTCAGTATAGGAATAGAGTGAAAAGATCACTAAGTACACGGAGAACTAATGCTTCAAATCCAGTCCTTGCCTCTAATTCATAATCCAGAATCGAGCTTGGGTTTCCCTTTCTCTCTCCCAGGCCCACGGCCATGGTTCCCAACACACCACCCCAGTGTCTCAGGCTGGGTTATTTGCCTCTTTCTGTGACTTCCTAAAATACCCTTCCCATACCCTTACTCACACTTGACATTGGCTTAATTCTCTTTCTCCCATGAGGTCTGCAGTTGGATCATATTTACCTTTGTGCTCTATTTGCCTAGCTGCAATCCTCAGAGGGCTGACTAATCAAGATGCTGAAGAGGTCAGATTTTTAATTTAGTAATAATCATTAATGCTATTTAACCTAAAAATAACTGTGTTTGGTCCAACTACCACTGTCATCCCATAAAAATGTCATTCAAAATTTTTGAACCTTATTATCCTAACAGAACATATTTTATCTGGATTTTCTAGAGTAAATCCTGGTCCTAAAAGTCTATGGTTTCACATTGCAAACTGGCCTTGAAGAGTCAGAGTTTTGATTCTCAGTATTTTCAATAACCATCACAGTATATCTAAAAATTAACTCTGTATTATGTCTCTGCTAGAAGATTCAACTAAGTTTACTAAATTATAGCATATTTTACTAAAAATAATAAGCAAGTATTTTTCTCCTTCCCTTAAGTTCCTTTTGCAAAATGTATCTACAAAAGAAAACAGAATTTATGAGTAATTACCAAATTCTATACATAAGGACTATAATTAGACAGTCTATAGATAACACCATTCAATCCTAGTAAAGAGCCAGAAACAGAATATACTGTATAAAAATGAATGCAAATCTTAGGTAAAAGCTAAATGAATGAAATATGCACATTTTAGTAAACTAGTAATATAATCTTATCTCAAAATGTCTTGTCTGATTCCACTAATCACACACAAAATTGATTTCATTACTGTACAGAAACACCATCCCTTATATTTCTACAGTTATAATGGCAAATAAAGTAGTTCCTCAGGCATCCAGGGTTCCTTGGCAGATAAAAGTCTTTGAAATAGAGGTGCCAATTAAAAGTGACATCCAGGAACATCAATATGCAATACAAATTTTTAATATCAGACTAAATGATTCTTTTTTGAGACTAGGGAATTTATTTTTATTTTATCTAAACTAAACTATCAAATGCCAGTGAATAAATAAATCCTTGAAACCAACTGCCCTGCAATCCAGTTTTATTACTATGGTGATATTTACTTTGATGGAGGTAAGTTAGTTTATGAAGGAAAAAATGTAGTCTATAAGGTCTCTTAATTTCTCTGAAGTTTTTGGCAATATGACACATCTGGCAAGATTAGTACTAGAAAAATGTTAAGAATTTGTATTCCCAGAATTTTATTTCAAAACTATTTTTCTTATTTATATAAATAGAGGGAAGATAGGAAAGTGTAAAAAAGGTCTCCTACAATGAGCTGGGAAAATGTTTTTGCTAGTAGTTGTGTGCGTGCTTGAGAGCAAAGCCAGAATCAATCAAGGAGGACTGTTAAAGTGTTAGCTAATTATCTTCAGTTTATTTTCTTCCTTTTTCTTTCTTTTATTAAGGAATTTAGTTTTTACAATGATTTTTGGTATAATATAAATTCAAGGGAATTTTAAAGCTGTTGGAGATCATAAATAATATCAAGTCTATCCGTACATTATATATAAATTGGAAATTGATAAAATATTTAAGGTATACAAGATCTCAGTAAAAAGGGCTCAGTCATTAAGCATCTGCCTTCGGCTCAGATCGTGATCCCAGGGTCCTGGGATCGAGCCCCACATCGGGCTCCCTGCTCCACGGGAAGCCTGCTTCTCCCTCTCCCACTTCCCCTGCTTGTGTTCCCTCTCTCACTATGTCTCTGTCAAATAAATAAATAAAATCTTTTTAAAAAGGTGATACTCAATTTTTGAAAAAAATATCACTGATCATCAGAAGTATTTAAGTAAAAAAATGAAAAGTGTAACTTGAGTTTATGGAGACTGATAGATCTAGAAGAAATTGCAAGAGACTGTCTAACTCAGTTCTAACAACTAGGAACAAGAGAGCCTTCATGAAAGATCTTGAAGAACTTAGCAAATACCTGAGGCAGATCTTTAGAGTAACTGCAATTTACAGATGTGGAACTCCAAGGAGAGATGGGGAAATGTACCAGCCTAGGCTGACTCAGCCAAGACGCCCAGTGTAGGGACCCTGCCCTGCAGGGCTGACTCTCAGAAGACTGCTGGGCCAACCTGCGGTCCCGGCTTCTGTATCACACAGGTTCACCCTGGGCATTAACCTATAGGTCACACTCCTGTGGGAATGCAAGCTTCTTTTGATGCCCAAGCTTCCTTTCCTCTCTAGGTCTTCCCACCATTTCTCTCTGAAGAAAACATTTTGTGTCTTTTTCTTCCCCCCATCTCAGTATCAATTCTTTCCTCTCCGCTCACTACCTTTAATTTTGCCTTGACTAATTTCTTCTCCTCTCAGTGGCAAGAGAAAGGCAGGTTTCCTGGGTCTCAAGAGGCTGCCGCTTTAGAGTAAATTATGCTTTTATTAATACTCTCCAGTGCTATAGGCTTAGCAAAATAAATGGCATGCCCAGAACAAGTAGTTTTAAACTGATATAGCCCGCTATCCAATATATATGCCAACTTAGTGAAAATGCTAGGCAGAAAGGAAAAACACGAGGATGGGTACAAAGTCAGTAAACCGCATCGTGCTTCAGCTATCTGAAAAATTAGAGCACTTAATTTTTTCAAGTGATCACATTTTTATCTGAATTTATAAATACTGTCAAAATTAAAACATATCCCTTTCTCTCTCTCTCACATACATGCACACGCGCGTGCAGGTACACACCAAAGGGGGAACAAAATAAATTCTAATTTATACTTTCACACAGAGAACAGAATTCAAAATAAAATGTTTTCCAGTGATTTCTACCTCACACTAAAGAATCTTTCACAATTCCACTAAGTTTTGTCAAAATTGACAACTTTTAAGTTTGACCATTTTCTTTGCCTCCACTGCTAGTGCCTGATAAATACAACTATCAGAAAATAACACAGCAAGAGAAAGAAGGAAAAGAATCCAGGATACATTTTTGTTAAAATTGCTAACTCAAGTAATTCAACATTTTCATTAAGAAATGATAAAATAATTAGAGATTCAAGATTTAAACCTATGATCTAGATAAAAATAAACGAAATCTCCACTTTATTTGGTTTATAATTGTACACACATACACAAATAATATGTAGTCATCTATGTTTTTTTTCACTTAATGTGACATACGTAAAATAAACACCCTATTTTCAAAATAGGTGAACATAGGGGCGCCTGGGTGGCTCAGGCATTAAGCGTCTGCCTTCAGCTCAGGTCATGATCCCCAGGGTCCTGGGATCGGACCCTGCATCAGGCTCCCTGCTTAGCAGGAAGCCTGCTTCTCCCTCTCCCTTTCCCACTCCCCCCTTGTGTTCCCTCTCTAGCTGTCTCTCTCTCTCTGTCAAATAAATAAAATCCTTGAAAAAAAAAAAAAAAACAGGTGAACATATTTAATATTATAAGAATCTTAAAAAATAAGAGAGCTTCTTTAGATTAAGATTACAGCATGTGGAAGATAAGAGCTCTTCAATTTACTTTGCCATGCAGATAATTCTCAGGCTTTATTAAGTGTATGGACTGGGGTTAGACTGTCTGGGCTCAAACCCTCTTTTGCCATTTATGAGCTGTGTGATCTTCATCAAATTACTTAACCTCTCTGGGCTGCAATTTTCTCATCTGTAAAATGGGCTCAATAATAGCATCTCTCTCAAATGGCTACTATTGTAAGATTCAATGGGTTAATATTTGTAAAGTGCTAACAACATTGTCTCATAGTGGCATTCATTTGGCATGTTAAAAAATACTTGTTGATTCAAAAGCAGATTTAACTTCCCCTTCTGCACCACAAATCCTTAAGAGATTATTTTCAGCGAGGCTAAATCTTGATCAGAAGCAATAAATGTGAGAGTCCAAAAATATAGAAAATAGTCCATTTGTGTAGAAAAATTACACTAAAATGGTTAGCTTTCTATGGGAATTGCTGATTCACATCTTCGAGGTCCAATCCCCAAACTCTTTTAAAAAGGTACTACTTTACAGACCTGATAAGAAACAAACTATATTCTATTCCCTATACATATTCTAAATAAGAATGAAATTAAAAGGACTGAAGCAAAAATGGAATATAGTAGTCACATCAAGTAAAATGCAAACTAAAAGAAATATTAACCTCAATGCTAATATATCTTCCATAATTAAACTTCCAGTTTTTCATAATGAAATACAATTAAGAATTTTAGAATTCAGTATATGATGTTCATTTCACTAACAATGAGAAAAATCAAACTTTCTCATTGTACTTCATTTGGCTACTGCGCTGATGAAACCCAAGAATTAGTCATTTTAAAAGGCCACAAAAAAGATCAAGTTGATGTCTCCTGGACCAAAAACCTCGCCCACATGAATCATAACTGAACCCCTCACCTCCTTCCTGTGAAATGGTTCATTCTCAGCTTATCCATATTTATAGCAAGTCTCTTAATATAGTTTCCAAGCTAACAGCAGTTTATAAGCAGCAAAACAGAAGAATGAGAAGGTGGATACAAAAACACTGACAAAAGTAAACCACAAGTATGAAAGAATAATCATTGAAAAGATTCAAAATGCCACTGGCTATGTGTGGGCACGCATGCAGGCTCACACACAAACTGTCCTAACGTATTCCAGCAACAGAGAAGGCTCGAAGCTCTGCTGCGGGACAAAACAGTAACTGATGCCCCGCAGGATGGCTCTGAGTTACCAGGCTTAAGGGGGCTCAAGTATATTCCCTTTAACAAGGCAGGTGACAACTTACTGTTACTTAGTACTTACTAAGTGTCTTATGTTTTAAGTGCTTCATATACATTCATTCAATAAAGGTGCCTACTAAGCACTTATTTCATTGACTCTTTGCTCAGCCAGACCTGAGATAGGGTTTATAATCTCTGATTTATGAAGGGTGGGAGACTCTAAAACCTATGTGAGGTCACAAAGCTGTTAGATGGTAGAGCTGGAAGGTGAATCCAGATCTCTGCATTCCAGAGCTATGCTTACATTTGCAGAGCTGTTCGAGGGCTAAGCTTCAGCGCAGAAAGCTCAGTTTTCTGACCACCATCACACATGGAAGAACACCTCGAGTGAGGTCTTAAGGCATTTGTCTGTAAAGGAAAAAGACTTCTGCCATTTCTATGTTATCTATATCAACTACATTAAATGACCCATTTTTCACCTTCAAATGTTCTGTCTGAAGCATATACACAGATAGCAGAATAGGGTGGGTTTACTCTCCTTCGCCTCCTCTTGACTTTGTTTGTTTGGGCAGTCTGCTCACAAACAGCCCTGCAAGACAGAGACCTTCAATCCAGTCATTAGCTATGCCTCCAGAAAAAGCCTTTGAAACAAACATAAATGAAAAGGTCCCTTAGGAATGTCAATCACCTTAACTCTTTTCCATTCTTTTTTGGCCCCTTTATTGAGCCTCTCTTTCCAGCTCAGATGGTTGACATCTGCCTCAACTTTCTAAGACTTTTACTCCTGGGAAACTTTCTTGACATTGCTGCTGATTTCTCATTCTCTTATGTTTGCCTTCAGGTATAAATTCTTTCAGAATTAACTATTTCTTTTTTTTTTTTTCATTTTTTTTTAAGATTTTATTTATTTATTTATTTGAGAGAGAGAGAGAAAGTGCCCACGAGCAGGGGAAGGGGTAGAGGGAGAGGGAGTGAAAGAATTTCAAGCGGACTCACACTAAGCACAGAGCCCATGAGGGGCTCGATCTCATGACCCCAAAATCACAACCTGAGCTGAAACCAAGAATCTGATGCTTAACTGACTGAGCCACCCAGGTGCCCCCAGAATTAACTATTTCTAATTAAAACCACAAACACTAGATTCAGGTAATGTTTGCATTCCTAACGTCTGCTGGCCGCCAATGCTGGGAGTTACAGAAACACCAACCACCTGTAAATTTTTCCAGCATCCTTCATGTTAATCCCACAAAGAGCCTGCCTGTGGAATATACAGTAAATAGATTGTCTTTTTCCACGTCTATTTTTTGCATATATGAGTGAATATGGAAACACAAGCATGTGTATATATTTCATACACCAAGCAAGAATGGCAGTTTTAAAGTGCCACACTTCCTCGAGGTTTGTTGTTTTTTTTTTTTAATTAACATATAATGTATTATTTGTTTCAGGGGTACAGGTCTGTGATTCAACAGTCTTACACAATTCACAGAGCTCACCATAGCACATACCCTCCCCAATGTCCATCACTCAGCCACCCTATTCCTCCCACCCCCACCACTTCAGCAACCCTCAGTTTGTTGAAAATAGAGGTACCCTATGACCCAGCAATTGCACTATTGGGTATTTACCCCAAAGATACTTCCTCAAGTTTTACAGAAACAAGGAATGACACATCTATGAGTCATAGAATTCTCAGTAGGCCTGCTTGAGTTATAGCAGATCTTGAAATGGGTCTTAAAATTATGACAACAAAGTTAATAATGCCCATTTTAATAACAGATTTCTGAAAATTTAATACAATACAGAATTCTCAGTAGGCCTGCTTGAGTTATAGCAGATCTTGAAATGGGTCTTAAAATTATGACAAGGTTAATAATGTCCATTTTAATAACAGATTTCTGAAAATTTAATACAATTAATCTAACTCTGATTAATGTCAATTAGGATATCATGCTTATATGCAGAAACATGGAAAATAAATAAATGGTACAAGAAAAGAGAAACACCAAGTAGCTTCCTTTTTATGGTATACATAGTTGCATGAAAATCTACCCAAGCTTTTCATTAGCAAATCTATATAGGTCACATAGCTTCCCTGTGTCTTTAACGGTTTTTTTAAAATTGATTATCTGGTGCTAAGGGAAACTGCCTAGAGGTTTTCCGATAGGTTTAGAGCCTTGAGGATGGACAATAGCAGGTTTTTACTTATACCACTGTACTTTAATACTGTTATTTAATACGTCTCAAAATTTAACCTAAATACTTAAATTATATTTGCTGGGGGACTAACTGCAGTACTATGGTAACTCTGGTCAATACTGATGAGTAATTAGATCATTCAACAAGTATTAATAAAAGTCTGCTCTATGGCAGGGACAACGCTGGGCATGGGAGTACAAATATGAAGAATAAACAGACTTTGCTTTCCAGGGGCTCGAGTTTCATTGGGCATGAAGGGAAGTGATTAAGTAACTACGGTTACTTAACTACAGTGTATTATGCCAGGGGCTATGATAGGAAAGTTAGTTCACTAGTGGTTCATAGTGGGTAAATCAGAAACACAGAGGATGAGACACCTACACTGAAAGCAAAATAAGGAATAAGATTTTGGTGAAGAAAACAACAGGAGTAGTTCAGGATAAGAGATTAGCATGTGCAAACTCAGACAGGAGAAAGAACTAGTGAATTTAGGTACTTGAAAGGGTCTCAGTATGGCTGGAACCAGAGAAACACTTACCACTGAAGCTAATAAAGTTTCAGCTTCAAGTCCCCTCCCTTGCACCAGCCCTTTCCAAGGCCCTGGAAGCAACCTAGCAGTGGGTTCAAATGTTTCCGTGTGTCCAGGAAAGAGTTACCCTAGCAGGCCTGAGACTGTTATCCTCGGAAAGGCCTGCTCTCCTTGGTTGGCATCTGGGATCTTAGATTTCAGGAGGGTTCCCACCATTCCATAAATGATTCAGAATGGCTCACTGCTCCTAAAATGTTTGTTACAAACAGTATGCTTTATATGCTGAACACTTGCTCTCCTTCTGGGAGTTTGTAATTTTGGTACATGCTAGACAGAGAGTGTCTACATGACCAGCTCCTAATAAAGAAAACCTGGGCACTGAGTCTGAAATGAGCTTTTCTGGTGGGCAACATTCCAGACTCGTCACAATCCACTGCATAAAAAATTAAGCACATTCTACGTGACTCCACTGGGAGAGGACTCTTGCAAGTTCGTACCTGGTTTTCTCTGGACTCTGCCCAATGAACCTTATCCTTTTGCTGATTTTGTCTTGTATCCCTTCACTGTAATAAATCATAGCCATAAAGCTGTGAGTACAATTAAATGCTGAGCCCTGGGATTCCTCCCAGCATATCACCAAACCTGGGAGATCTTGGAGATCCCAACACAATATGTTCTATAAAATGTTCAAAGATAAGAAAGGCTTGTATCCCTTTCCTTAAAGAGGATCACACAAATGTCTAGTCTTTTAGACCCACAAAATCCGAATCCTCCTTTGGCTGGTGGGGGACAGTAATTCCAGTGGGATGTATCATCAGCCATCAAAGTGGACAGACATACAACAGGACAGCCACTGAAGAGATCAAAACATCTGGTAGAAAGATAGAAGTATATCATTTTCTTTCTGTAAATATATCTAATGTGATTCTGGACATAAGTTAGAATAAAGAACTGTTGCTATTACATTAAAAATAATAGAATACGATCCGTAGGAAAAACACCCAAGAAAGGAAAGGGCAGCCAAACATGAGGTCTTCTGTGGCCTCTATAGTCGTCACCAAACTTGTCACATTACCATACAGAATTTGGCTTCATGAAGTCTTAGAAGCTGTAAAACGTTTATGAATCACTTTAAAGACAGTTCGGTAAAATAGTCACTGAGTCTTGGTCATGTGTAAGTCTCTGTCCTAGTGCAGTGGATGCTGTGGTGTGTGGTGTTTCTCACCAGCCTCTCTTCAGGGCCAAAACACTCATCCCCCCAGCTGCTGCTGGTGGTGTTGGTTGCTGAGAGCTGGGATGTGAGTCCCTCTTAGAATTGCCTGGTCAAAGGGAGCTGCTTTCTGCCAAGGTTACAGATCCTTCCGGATGCCTTCTGCATCCAGTAACTGGCCAGGATGGGAGTAAATAAATCCAGCCTCCCTGCCTCAATGTAGGGAAAATGAAGTACTATCCAAACTCTAGAGCTCCTTGTGGGATTGGCTGACTCTCTGTTGCACCTTCATCACGGTTCAATTTCTCCCTCTGCTCAATTCGGCTTTCCTCTCTCTCTCTCTCACTAGTGTTGTTTCCAAGAGGACTAATCAATCTACCTGCATGCAAATCTCCATTTCAGAGTATATTTCCTGGGGAAAATGACCTAACACAGCCAGTACAAATGGACTAAAAATAATGTAGACAGTATCTCAGTCCTTAAGCAACCTACAATTTAATTGGGAATTGAGGTAGGACAAGAATGTCTGTTCCATGAAACCAGGGATCAATGAAAAAAATGACTAAGTAACATACAAAGTAGATTATGGTGAGTGTAACAACAGAAGTACACAGGTCAAAGGAGGAAGAAATAAAACTTGGTTCGGTAAATAAAAAGATGCTTCGCAGAGAAGGTAGATTTTGAAATATTCCTTGAAAACTTAGAAATTATTGGCATTTTCAGAGAGCGAGTCTTTGCCATCCAAGCAGGAAAGAGAGTGGGGATAAAATGAATGGCTCAATGAGTTGGTATATGGTGGGGCAGATGGAGGGAAGGAATGGTATATATGGCTGAGAAGGAAGGCAATGGCAAAACTGGGAGCCCTGTGAATGCTACAGGAAAATGAAATTTCTGATAGGCACTGGGCGCCATTTGTAGGTGTTTGAACATAGGTGTGACATATTCATATTGGGCTTAGAGGAATGGACAAGGCTGGAAACCAAATCTCAGCAATTAGACCTCTAGAGCCTTCTCCAGTTCTAATCCACTCCAGGACTGCCACTCAGGGCAGGAGGCCAAGAGCTAAATGCCAAGGATTCTTAGTACAGCTACCAGCAGGCTAGAGTGAGACCAACCCACAGTGGTTAGTGATGTTTCTATCAAAGCACACTCAGATCCAGAACAAATAAACATATCTAGGTTTGAGGAATAAAAAGCAGGAATGAAAACAAGTTCAAGGAGTTTAGGGCAGGTTGGAAGTCAATGCATTATATAAAGGATTATACACAGCTTCTTGCTCCTGGTCAGAGGCCGAGTATAACCATGATAGAAATGACAGGCTGAATAAATTAGAAAGGGATGAAGGCCTGTAAGTCATGCTCTGGACAAAAACAGGTTCATTAGTTATCTAAAATGTGTATACAGTCGGTAGAACAAAAGCTCACAAGTGTCCTAGCTGAAGGAAAGCAGCGAGCACCGTGGCTGCTACAGGGGGGATGATATAAATGAGTTATAGGCTTTTAACCTCAAAAACAGAAAAGACATGTTCTGACAGTGGTGTGGCTGAAGGGAAAATATACGTAGACACTAATCTGTTAGGTTAAAAATTAAGTCAATGGTTTCTCTGTTTCCTAATCCAGGACCCAAAGCCATTTTGTACCAAGGAATTGACGAGGATGTAGAAAATATCCTAAGTGGCAGACACGACTATGACGAGTTACAGCTTTACCCTGGCATGGAATCAGAGGTCAGCTTCATAAGAGACCATCTGGAATTTGGTATGAGTGCCAGAAAGGAAAAAAAGTGCCTCCTGGCTGGCCCCTGAGCTACCGCAGCCATCAGTGATGCTCCCGGTTGAGGCACGTGGCACCTGCTAGCAGGACTCAGGAAAAATAGCAACCTCACCTCTATGCACGGCTCTCATCCATTTACCCACACTTGAGCCTTATCTCCACGGGGAAGCTGGGACTGGGGGAGCCACAGACCCAGTCTGGACGTGCTGCAGGTCACCTGTCTAATTAGACACCAGGAGCCGCTTCTGTGCCGGAGCTGCTCTTACCCCACCCCCCGTGCTCCTCTGGACTACACAACTGAAAATTCACTCCCAGTCCGAACAACGGAATGGCGCTGCTTTCCTCAATGACTTGAATCCAGGTTTATTTTGCACACCCTTGATTGCAGTGACTGCAGTAGCCAGACTAACTGGCCAGCATCCCCAAGTAGATGACTCTTAGAACTCAGGCAGCCAGTCTCACAGCCTCTCACTCACAATTCACCTAAAACTCGGGGATTTTTAGCTGACGATTCAGATGAAGCTATGTTCACATGTGAAAATTTTGCTAGGCCATTGCTCCGTGGAATTGAGCTGACTGTGAATAATTTCTAAGAGAAAATGTTAAAAAAGAGGTAATAAAATTTAATAGAACCTGAGTAATAAAGATGAGATTCCATCTGCAGTAAAATAGAGACAGATGATGTGGTGGTCAACTGTGTTTGCAGAATGGTTACTCAGAATTCCTGAAATGTAAGAAACAGATAACCAAGCAGGTTTTCAAAACATAGTGCTCCCTGGATACATAACAGAATTTTAAAAGAAAGCGGGGGGTGGGGGAGGTGGAGAAGCTATGGTCTCTGTTGACAGGAGGTAAAATCACTTTAGGGACTCACTGCACTAACAAAGCATGACTAACCTATTGGCTCTACTCTATGGTATTCTAAGTTTTGTCACTTAACACCAGGCCCAGGGGGCCAGATGACATGGGTTAGTGAGCCCACCCTCTACTCATCTGTCAGAAGACCCCTTTTCAGGAAAGCCTCCCTCATTTTTCTGTCCCAGATATCAGCCATGTTGCCACTTGGAAAATAATAATTGGCTTGATTATGTCGACCCTTCTCCCAAAGATTTATAATTAAGTTATCCTCCCAAATAAGTTCAAAAGCTCAATGGGCAAGAAAATGTTCTTTCCCGAGCTGAAAGATATTCTTCAATGCTGTCCACATCCACCAATTACTAAGTGCCCTGCCAGCCACAACTAGGCTCTCCCACAGCTCCTCCCAAAATGAGCAAAGATGGTGGGGCACCTGGGTGGCTCAGTCAGTGAAGCGTCTGCCTTCGGCTCAGGTCACGATCCCAGGGTCCTGGGATCGAGCCCCATGTTGGGCTCCCTGATCAGCGGAGTCTGCTTCTTTTTCTCCCTCTTCCCCTCCCCTTGCTTGTGTGCATGTGCTCGCTTGCTCTCTCTCGCTCTCTCGCTCTCTCTCCAAAATAAATAAATCTTTAAAAAAAAAATCACTGGCAGAGACAGAGTTGGCCAGATTATTTTAGGTTTCACAAACATATAACATGCTGCATGTTACCTCAAACCCTACCAAAAATCAGGAAAAGAGACTAATACTCATTGAATACCTACTGTGTATCTCGTACATTATATCGTTTTCCCTAACTCGAATGCTTCTGTAAGAAACTGCATTTCTATTTTCTCATTCATTTTGTTCTAGTGTAGTTATTGTTAACAGAGTGTTTAAGAGGTTAGATAATAGAGCCAGGCCACTTAGGACTGTATCCTTAATCTTCTACTTACTAACTACATAACCTTGATTAAGTCACTAAGACTCCATATGCCACAGTTTTCACAGATGTAAACTGAGTACGATAATGCCTCTTTCATAAAGTTATATTATGGACTGTATGTAGTCCAAGTAAAGATTTTAGAGCAGCATGTGACACATATGAATCCTCTTCTCTTTGTATGTCCATCTCCCCAACTTCATTTTGTTCTATCCCGATCATTACCCTGGCACTTAGAAGCCTGTCACAAAAACAGGTGTCCAATAAATATATGGATAAGTAGATACATTTTATTTACACATTAGCTCTGTGCTGTAGATATCATTATGTTTGGATTATAACTGAGGAACTTGTAATCTTCGGGAAAAGGTGCATATGGAAAACAGCATCAAGAATCCTCAACTAATAAAAAAAAATAGAACTACCGTGTGATCCACCAATTCCACGTCTGGGTATGTATCTGGAGAAAACAAAATCACTATCTCAAGGAGACAGCTGCACCCCCGTGTTCAGCGTAGCATTATTTACAATATCTAATCCATGGAAACAACCTAGGTGTCCACCGAGAGATGAATGGATAAAGAAAACAGGGTGCATATACAATAGAATAGTATTCAGCCATAAAAAAGAAGGAAATTCTGCCATTTGCAACAACACAGATGGGCCTTGAGGACATTATGCTAAGTGAAATACTCATGACCTCACTTATATGTGGAATCTATTTTTTTTTTTTAAGATTTTATTTATTTATTTGACAGAGAGAGACACAGCAAGAGAGGGAACACAAGCAAGGGGAATGGGAGAGGCAGAAGCAGGCTTCCCGCGGAGCAGGGAGCCCGATGCGGGGATCGATCCCAGGACCCTGGGATCATGACCTGAGCTGAAGGCAGACGCTTAACGACTGAGCCACCCAGGTGCCCCTATATGTGGAATCTAAACAAACAAACAAACAAACCACCCAAATTCCTAGAAATAGAACAGATTGGCAGTTGCCAGAAGCAATGGATGGCGAGTAGAGAAAAGGAGTAAAAGGTGGTGAAAAGGTACAAAATTCCAGTTATAAGATACATAAGTTCTGGGCATGTAATACACAGCAGATACTGTATTGTACATTTGAAAGTTAAGATAGTGCAACTTAAAAGTTCTCATCACAAGAATAAATACTGTAACTATGTGAGGTCATGGATGTTAACTTATTGCGATGATCATTTTGCAATATATACATGTACAAAATCATCATGTTGTAAACCTGAAACTAACATAAAGTTATATGTTTAAAAAAAAGGAAGAAATGAAGCTATTTGGTAGAAGGGAGATTTGAAATCAAGAGTCCATGCTTTCCTACTGTATCACACAGAGAAATTGAGAATATTGAAGCCTCAATTCAAAAAAACAACTGCATGAAAGCTTCACTTAGAGAAATGTCCAACAAATACAGTTCAGTACAAAGTGTTTTCATGTTGTTTCATTTGAGAGATTCTTATTATAATCAGGTCATTACGTATCTCATCCTTAGGCTTCTATTTCTAACATTTGTTCTGTTGCTATAATGAGTACATCCAAGTGAAGTACAGTGAGAATCAGGGTTTCTCATAATGGACTGTGGTCAAAAAAAGGAAAGGCTGTAGAGTGAAAACGAAGGGCAGGAACAAAAGGAGACAAATATAGACAGACTTAGGAGAATGGTCTTCACAAAGTGGCGAGATATCATGCTACCCACAACAATGTTTTCCTAAGGGAGGGTTGAGCATGAGAAATGTATGTGATTCAAAATATTACCCATGCTGGGTCTGTTCTAGGAAGAATGCCCAGCTGTCTCACTAAAGTCCAACCTGCTCTGTTGGTCTGCCTCAGCCTCCAGAGAGAACTTGGAAGAGGCTGAAAGGAGCTGAGTAGCTGACAAGAAAACAGATTAAGAATATAGGGAGGAACCCGCCATGCGATGCTTATGAAGGCCCATTACAAGATGCCTCTGTCACATTGCACACATCAGCCAAAGAGAGGATATTCTCTTCTGGCCTAAGAAAGCTGGCTTAGACTGACAAATAAAGGGCATATTGCATTTAAGATATTCTCAAGCTGGGAGTCTGAGTATTTGCTGCTTTTAACACAAACAAAAATGCAGCACAGTTGAAATACACTTTCAAGTCGCATCAGTGTGTTTTCAGATAGGATCCTTACAATATGCTCAGCACTCAAAGGATTATATGCTTTCCTGCTTATTAAAGCAGTTACAGAAGCAAAAGGAAACCCATCTAAATAACAAGCTTTTTACATTAAACACATATGGCTAAATCATATGTTATAATTTTATTTTTACAATTAAGCCCTGCTGCTTTTAGTTCTTAAATTTATAATGGTCTTAGGACCTGTTATTGCTGAGAGGTCATTAACATACTATTTATAAAATCTCAGTTCTAATTTTAATGTGCATATGCATATATGAGCTATGAATCACGATCCATAACTCTTTTCTAACAAATCTATAGCGCCTGCTGGAAGTGCACTCTAGGTAAGTACACTTTACTGCTCTGTCGAAGCAATTAATTAGCTAAAGCTGTGCACACTCCTGCCAGTGCAATCAGGAGCCCCAGCCAAACAAGGAGGGGAGATGCAGCGACGGCAGTGCAGACCGAAAGCCTGCCACGTTGATAACATGGCTTAGGAAACAGGAAGATAAAAAGTAATTATGTGTAGGCCTCAAACATACCTGTAATTCAGAAAAATAACAGTCTCATAACATGATAGGGACAAAGGAAGCGGTCACACACCCTCATGCATCGTCCTTAATGGGACAAATCTTACTCCTGGGTACCGAGACCTGGAGAAGGCAGTCGAAAAGTTGAGATGGTGCAGGGTGCTAACTTTACAAAGCAAGTCACCTGTAGCTAGAGTCATGTTCTTCCTCACTTTTACACTGGATTCCCTCATCTAGACATTCACGCATACCCTCACACACGCTCAGAAAGTTGTGTATCTGCTGTTGCACATATGCAGATGTGTGGAAGTGGATATTACATATACACACCTATACACATATGCACATTTACCATATTAATAGAAACTATGAAAGCTTTTTAAGTTATGCCCTTGGTGTTTAAGAGCTTAGAAGTGTGAATTTCAAATGAACAAATATGCAATTGTATATAACATGAACCTGAGTTAGAGAAGAAATCATACATATATCCACTGGAAGAGGCAGGCTCAGCAAGTAGTAAGTCAGGGTGAGGGGGAGCTGGGGTACATGCATGTTTGTGTAGGAAAGCAGCAAGTGAGCTCTTATCCTCAGTAAATCAAATGGAAGTCACTGGGGTTTTCAGTTTCTGTCTTGTGTTCATGTGTGTGTGTTCATCTGATAGGAATGAGAGATGAAGAAGAAAAGAAAAAGCAGGTGGGGTAAAAAAAAATTAGGAAGTTAAAGGAAATACTGTAAAGATCTTTATTTCTGTTAAAAATAATTAAAGGCTGTACTTTGTATAAGACTGTGAGTAGAAATGTCTAAGATAGAAAATAAGAATACATAAAAGTAAGTGTGTGGGATTTTCATGGTTCACTTTCCAAAACTGGCTCACTTTTCTCTCCATTGAAAAGCACAAGGAACTCTAGGCCAGGGCTACCAAGCACTGAAGATGTGGATAAAATGCCATATTAAAGTCCACACATAGCTAATTGGTCAAAAGCCAGCAGATAATCGGATACGAACAACCAAAGTTACAGGCGCAACATCATGAATACCATCCTATGCATTCAGAGAGAGAGAAGAGGGGATATGATAAACCAGATAAAAAGAGAGTGTTTCTTCATAGGTTAACACTGGAAGCTATTTTAAAATCCTAGTGACTAATATTTAAAACAGTAATATTAACAGCAAACATTTATTTAGCGTTTACTAGGTGAGTGGCAGTCATTTCTAAGCACTCTTAAATACAGTAACTCTTTGAATTTTACCCTCATAACAGCTCTGTGAAGTGGGTATCATTATTTTTGTCACTTCACATGTGAGGAAAATGAAGCACAGAGAGGTTAGATTCTGTGCTGAAGGTTCACACGTATTCCTTCCGGAGTGGGGACTTGAATCCAGGCAGTCCGGCTCCGGGCTCTGCTACCTACGGAAACAACCATGGCTGGGCACTTCCTATGCACTAGACTCTGCTCTGAACAAGCTAATTACATAATTTAATATTTTCTTGCAGCCCCACGAGGAATGTTCCTCCTTTCGTGCAAATACAAAAACTGAGGCTTAACACCTGCCAAAGTGATACATCCTCTAAGTGCCAGAGACTGGACTGAAACTGAGGTCTATGAAATGCCCAGTCTTTCCACGATCTGCTTCAGCAACGGTTGTCCTTGACAGTTGACTCAGACTACTGATACCTTCTTAATCTCACTTGAAGCACTTTGGCCCCACCTTGGGCTCCCAGACCATCCCTACAATTCTGCCACCCCAACCACATAGGTACTGAGGCTCATGTGCTTAAACTCATGAAATAAGACCTAGGTATACTTTATTAAACCCCATGTGTTTAAACTCTACACATTTCTCACATGGTCTCCACTACTTACTGATATTTATATCCAAGGTATTTATATCTAAATTGGCATTCTTACTTGGTCCAGATGGCAAATGTCACCTCCTAGAGCTATCTTGAAAAGAGTGAATTTTTAAAAGTTTACAGAATATTTTGACATCTTTCAGTTCATTGACACTGGGAGAAGTAGAATTGGAGATTTTGCTTTCTAGTTTTCACTATCCTCATCTTCAAGTGGCCTAAAATATGTTTGTAAAAAACCCTGCAGATTGAAAGTAATAATGTGGGTGAGGGGCACCTGGGTGGCTCAGTCGGTTAAGCAACTGCCTTCAGTTCAGGTCATGATCCCAGGGTCCTGGGATTGAGCCCCGTATCAGGCTCCTTGCTCAGCAGGGAATCTGCTTCTCCCTCTCCCTCTGCAGCACCCCCTGCTTGTGCTCTCTCTATTATTTGCAAATAAACAAATAAAATATTTAAAATAATAATAATAATAATAATAGTAATGTGGGTGAAACCAAATAGTGAAGAACAGAGCCTGTAGGAGTTCCTTGTCTGTCAGAATACAAGGTAAAAATTTTGATATCTAATCTAATGAAATCTGATACGGCTCTAATGAAAATATATTTATAATTTTTAGCAAAAGCAAGTATTTTGTAACATTTGCAAATAAGAAAATTATTTAAAATATTTCACATAAAAATTATAGACTATATGTAATATATATGCCAATTTGTTTATAAGTACATGTTAGTACAATATAAATAACCATACATATATCTGTGTGTGCTAAATATATTCTATTGTCAAGGAAGAAAGATCAAAAAAAATGTTTATAATATTCTATTCCATTCCAAGATTTACATTTAGTTATATGTTAGTTTATCTTATTTTCAGGAGCAATATAAAATATACTGAACTAAGACTGATTTTTTCTTTTTTTTCTTTTTATTTTATTATGTTATGTTAGTCACCATACATTATATCATTAGGTTTTGATGTAGTGTTCCATGATTCATTGTTTGTGTATAACACCCAGTGCTCCATGCAGAATGTGCCCTCTTTAATACCCATCACCAGGCTAACCCATCCCCCCACCCCCTCCCCTCTAGAACCCTCAGTTTGTTTCTCAGAGTCCATAGTCTCTCATGGTTCGTCTCCCCCTCCAATTCCCCCCCCTTCATTTTTCCCTTCCTACTGTCTTTTTTTTTTTTAACATATAATGTATTTGTTTCAGCTGATTTTCTTTTAAAAAGAAAAACAGTGGTGTAAAAAACAGTGAACTAGACGACGGTTCTAGATTTTTGTTTTAATTCTCTCAGTAATTTAGCTAAGAATAACAATAAAAGCCACCATTCATTGGAGAGCTCTGACCACACTTGACACTGGCTAGTCCTCATATATATTAGCTTTGTTCCTCACAACACTCCTATGAGATAAGTAACTAATCCAGCAGGAAAACAGAACTGGAAAAAAAGAGTTGTCACTAATCAAATAAACGATAGTTAAATAACATAAAGCTATTATTTTGTCCATTACCTTTGCAAAAATAAATTGTGATATATTTTGTCAAATATTAAGGAAGAAACTGGTGTTCTTATTGCCACTTATTAACTGTGCATCCTTAGGCAAGTTAATTAGTATCTCTGGGGTGCAATTTCTTCAAATTCAGTTCGGGAAGTTCTTTTTGTGTAAGTGCAATAATACCATATATCTTAAAGACTATGGTGAGAATTAAAAATGCTAATTCATGTAAAAGGTTATTCACAGGAGTGCCTGACACATAAGAACCAATAAGTGTTAACTCTCATATTGTTAATGACAAAAATTCTTTTGGAATATAAATTGGAATTATGTATCAAAGCCACAGAGGAGGTCATTGACAATAATCCATTCCTGGAATCCACTCTATCCTAAGGAAAATAGACAGTATTCTGTATATGCAAAGACAAAGCTATTCGTTGTCACAATATTTATAATAGCAATAAAAAAGGAAATGCCCTACATTAGGAGAATTATATAATCATATTTGCATTCCCCTCATTAGAAAGATGTGCTAAAACTGAGAGTGATCTTGATCTTGAAGTCTTGATCTTAAAGACTACGTAAAATATGGAAAACAATTTAGGCCATAACCTTAGATGAAAAAATAGGTTACTAAATTTCACATGCCCATTTATGCTTATATTTTTATTTATATTTACATATCACTATAATGGACAGAGTAACTTTGGGTGACAGATTGGAAAGAACTGTTTTAAAATTATGTTGGGGGAGACGAACCATGAGAGACTATGAACTCTGAGAAACAAACTGAGGGTTCTGGGGGGGATGGGTTAGCCTGGTGATGGGTATTAAAGAGGGCATGTACTAAATGGAGCACTGGGTGTTATACGCAAACAATGAATCATGGAACACTACATCAAAAACTAATGATGTAATGTATGGTGATTAACATAATATACTAAAAAAAAATCATGTTGGTTTTATTTGGTTGGTAGAATGATAAGTGTGATTGTTTTCCATTGCCAATGGTGTTTCAGTTTCTGCCCTGTTTATGT
The DNA here is from genome assembly GCF_004348235.1 of Phoca vitulina. Lineage (NCBI taxonomy): Eukaryota > Metazoa > Chordata > Mammalia > Carnivora > Phocidae > Phoca > Phoca vitulina. The sequence continues at coordinate 38,801,625 of NW_022589712.1, forward strand.
TGAAACACACAGTGATACTTCATGGTATTTTCTCCACCCTCTTGTCTACAGGCCCACTACACTCAGCTTAAGCCTGATCAACCAGTGTAGAATATTTTTTTGAAAAGGCTGGGTTTAACTACAGACATCATTTCTAATTTGTTTTTAACTGAATGAGTAGTTCTATTTGTAAAAAAAATCTGAAAATAATCTTTGATGATGTGTGTTTATGGACTCACTTTTGAGACTTTTATAACTGATTCTTCTTTGGCAATAGCTTTTACTGTCCAAGGCTGTTAAGTAATGGGAGCAATATGAATAATTTGTAGATAGTGCTTAGGGATAGTACATCTTCCAATATTTAAATCATCTTAAAAAAAACAAACTATTAAAACATGAAAGAATCCAAAGAGTAGGAAGGGAAGGAATATGTAAACAATTGTCCTTTTACTTTCTTTGAATACCTTGCCTTTTCACAGAAGACACTGATAGTGTGAAGGTTTTCATCATTTAAATTACATCTCAGTTAATGGAATTCCCCCTACAGAATCACATGCATTATCTAACTTTTGACAAAAAGAGAGAAAGAGAAAGATTAAAGACTTTGAGAAAGTTTTGAAAACATGCCTTGCTTCTACCTTCCCCATAAAATAGCTACGAAGGTTAATGGTAAAGATTATGTAATAACATTCTCAGCTGTTTGTAACCAATCATTATAAATACCTGTGAGAATGTCATTCCTATTGGGAATATTTCCCCCCATCTTGAGCATAAAAATGGTGTTGGATTTCTACCTGTCTTCAAGATGCATGTGTTATTCAGACTTGTTTCTTCAATACCCAAAAGATAAAGCAATTTGTGAACAATCTTAGCCAATCAGAAAAATATTTAAAGCAATTTCCTAAATACCGTATCATTTACTATCTCTCAAAGATTGGAACTCTTCAATCAAATCATATTAAGTTTTATTTTCAACATGTTATATATGCTGAAAGCTTTCTCCAAAACTGCATGTACTTATGATAAAAAGCCATATTTTCATTAATCATTACAACAATGCCCTTTTATTCAACCAAGTTTTTCTCATATTGTGTTATTTTTCCATTGCTGGATGACATTTTGTTTTTAGTGGATGAATATTTTCATGCCAAAGCATTTGATAACATCCCAGAGAGAACCTTGTGTTGCATATTTTCTAGTTCTTCTATTGTGAAGTTTCATGTTTTTTAAAGTTCTGCTTTGGAGAGTTTTATAATTAAACACTGAAGATGAAATTTTAGTTTTTATTTACACAGGCTACTAAACTTTACCTGAGTAAGTAAGCAAAGAAGTAAGGGTGAAGGTCATTCTTTCATGCAATAAATATCAGTTCCCTACTGTTCTAGGCACTGGATTTATTTAGCAAATAATGTGTTAAATAAGGCAGACATACTTCTTCTCATATAATTCACTTTCTGGTGAATGATGTCCTATTCTCTTTTGGAAGCTCTGAAGTTAGGTGTAAGGATAAATGCATAGAAAATGGACCACAGGCACACTTCTTGCCTTGGCTAGAGTTGGAGACTATACTGTTCCAACCTGCATTTCTTTCTGCTTTTCCTCTTTTCTATGTAGCTCAGTTTGGGAAGAAGGAGGGGGGAATAGAACAGTATTGGAGGAGATCATGGAGAGAACATGACCACTGGTTGACCTGTGAGCTGGAACCAGGCAATGGCAGGTTCCTCACTTCCTCCCATCCTTGGAATGTACATTGTGCCCACCATTCCCACACTAGGAGCTGTTTTAAGGACATAGCCCTGAGGGTAATATGCTGTTGAGACCACCTGGATGGTATATGTGACTGAACCCAGTTAAGGCCTCTATATAAATTTGCAAGATTCTGGAAGGCTGGTGCAGAAATCTACTCATCTTATGGCTGCTAAGACAAGCCTCCTATGTAAGTTCCCTCACTTATTAAAACTGCCACCTACCAACCTGGAATCATCTACCTCTTTCTTTGGTCTCTCTTTGTCCTCTGTGTATGGGGGCCAGTTTTCAAACCAACAAACAGGAGAAACTATTTTTCCCCTGCTTTTCTCAGGACAGTTGATTATAACAAGTGCATAGAAGCTCATATGCTCTACGGCTGGCTTCCATGAGCTCCAAGAAGACAAATGGATCAGCATCCTAACAAGAATGAAAATAAGAGAAACCTGTGACTGGCACAAAGGCCATGGGTAGCAAGATCAAAAGGTGTTGGAAAGCCAAATGAGTTTAATATCTTCAGCTATTATGTTTTTCCTGAGTTAACTGTACTCTTCATTCACCTATATTCCTAGAGCATCTGCCCCTGCCTGCTCCAGTGTTATGCAGGATACAAAGAAATAGTTTAAAAGTTATCTTCTTGGCCTCCAAGTTGCTTACACCCTAACTTTGGAAACTCTTGTAGACCAAAAAAATTGAAAACAATTCAGCATAAACTCAAAGGAAGCTACTTGTGTTGCAAGATACTATGAGGGAGATGAACGATGAATAAACAAGGCCTATCTCTGGAAGCGCCATGATAGAAAAGGACTACTAAGATCTCTACATAAATAAGCCATATTTTGCTTGTGTTACAAAATAAAAAATGGCAGGAAAACCCATCAAAGACATGTTGTGTGCCTAGAGTGTCCACCTAGACCAGAGACCTAGATTAAAACTTGCATAAATGCCAAACTACTCATCTAGAGTCAAAGACCCATTGGAAGCACAGGATGAGAAGAACAGTGAGTGGAACCACTTACATGCTCAGCACAGGAGTGGCAACAAGGCAACAGAGTCAGGAGGACGCATTCACATAGCCTGAATGCCCATTCTGTGCCAGGATGGTGGTGGACACTGGAGCTAGCCACAAAGGCCACAAAAACAGGAAAAACCCATGCCACCACAGAGCTTAGGTTCAAGGTTTCTGATAGTGGCTGTCCTAAGGAGAGAATAAAATGGAATAAGGAATGGAGGATCGTGCCAGGTTAAACAGGGTGAAGGGCCAGACTTGCGAGTCTGGAATAGAGCATCCTGGGCAGACAGTCTCGCAAAGGCCCTAGGATAGTGACTAGCTTACTATGCTATTGGAACAGAAAGTGAGTGTGACTAGAGCACAGTGAATAAAGGGGAAAGCGGTAGGAGAAGGAGGTCCAAGAGGAGGGCAGGGACCAGATTACATAGGGCCTTTTACAGAATGAGTTTGGGAACAGTCGATGGATTTAATGAAAGGAGAGGAACAAAGATTTACATTTAAATTACCCAAATTGCAATCATTTGCATAAAATGCCACTTCATTCCCCGCCCCCCGCCAAATACAATATATTTTGAAGGTGACTGTACTTACTGGCTTGCCTAGGAAATTCTCAGTTTATGCCAGTTATTCCAACTTATGATTCATAGTATCCTCATTCATTCACAAATGTGCCCTGGTTTGGACCAAGACTGTCAAACTTTTTATGTCAAAGAGGAAAGACTTTAGACTTTGGAGGCCAGATGGCCAGGAGTCTCTGCCACTAAAGCACGTAAGCAGCCACAAATGACGTGTGAACTAATGAGTGTGGCTGTGTTCCAGTAAAGCTTTACGGACACTGAAACTGCACTTCCTATAATTTCGAGGTGTCACAAAATATTCTTTTTTTATTTTTCCATTGAAAAACACGCACACCATTCTTAGCTCATTGGCCATTCAAAGACAGGTAGCTGGATTGGATCCATGGGTTGTAGTTTGTTGATCTCTCTTTTAGATGACAAATTAGATGGTGACCCTTACAGCAACTAGCTTTGATTGAGGGCTTACTATGGACCAGGTTATCCTCACAACAAGCCTATGAGGTACATACTAGCATTAGATGTGTTTTGCAATAAAGAAACGGAGGCATGTCTAGGCAATGCTCCCAAGGTCTCCACGAGACGAAATGGCAGAAAGCCTATTACATGTGGAGCTCCCACTGTCAACACAGTGCTGAGTAGCATCCTAATACATTCCCATTCTCTCCCTCCTCATGTCATTCTTCCTTCTCATCTCCTAATTCTGGCATACTTTTAGTCTCCTTTTCTTTCTTCATTAGGCCTTCTTGCTTCTTTTCTCATGCCTTCCTTTCCCATCCTCTGCAAAATTATAATTATAAGCGAGTTACATGCCTAGGACCAGAAACAAACCAACCGAAAGTTAGATTACACAGAATAAAGAATCAATGCTTTCAACCTCTACAATCACTAAATATTTCTAGTTTTCTTTAGAATTTTTTAAAAGACTTTATTTGTGCGAGAGAGAAAGAGTGAGCACATGGGGGAAGGAGCAGAGGGAGAGGGACAAGTAGACTCAGCGAGGAGCATGGAACCCGACATGGGGGTCAATCCCAGGACCCTGAGATCATGACCTGAGCCAAAATCAAGAGTCAGGCGTTCAACTGACTGAGCCACCCAGGTGCCCCACTCTTTAGAATTTTTAAACAATTATTCCCTTCATAGTTCTCAAATGAAACCTGTTTCCCCCATGAACATCAGCTCTATAGGTAGAAATGTATCTATTATCTACTTTCATTGTATTTCTCTTTCAACAACCAGTATGCTCACAGTTGTTTTCTTTGAAATTGAACAAATCTGTTACTCTACCTCTTACTTCCCTCGGTCTTAAGTTAAAAGACATAATGATAAGTTACTACCCATTCTTCAATCTCTCATACCCTATAGTCCTAGTGCATTAAACTAGGAATTTTACCACCATATCAAGGATTTGATCTTCTAAATTTGACACAACTCTCTTTACAAATGAATTCTTGGAACACAGGTTTTTAAATTGGAGACTTTCAGCAGGTTTCTGTCTCACTATCCTTCATGGTTTTAAGACATTTGAAAAGTGTTTATTTAATGAGGCTGTCTATTTCAATAGTACAGATAGATAAAAAAAGAGGAGGGTACTTAACTCCAGGACCACTTTCACTGTTGAAGCTTCTTGCCAGCAACAAGGCAGCGGTTAAGTTCAAGTAGTTTATAAATGTCAGCAAAATCCTATGAACAAATTACTGCCTGAGTCATTTGTGTGTGTGTATATATATCTTTTATTTGGTAAAGCATACTTTTTAAAGGAGGAGGAAAAAAGATGCCATTTGATTGCTGATGTACACTACCATTTTCTACTAAATTGTTTTTCACAAATAAAAAATATCAAGTTGAAGCTTCTGATTTAAGTTGCTCATTCCATAACAATTTCTGGAAATGTTAGGGTGGCATTAAAATCAAAGACACATTTAAGGAAAAACATACACTTAGTTTGGAGGGATGAATGAGAACAACCTGTTTGGTTCATATTAAGCTTGCAGATTTATCAACACTGGGCACACAAGGGAAAGACAGACCAAGTGTTTATGAGCTCTCCAAAAGGATTGATTTTTACAAGTTCCTGATTTAGCTGAAAGGGGTGCCTATATATTTAGTTAGCAAAAGGGTTAATGGATTCAACCTTTTGAAAAATGCGCTTCTTTACATGCATATAACATGATGGATAGTTAACCAAATGCACGTAGGTAAACATAGGTGAAAACAAATTAATTGGAAGGTATAGGGTTTATTGTTTATTTTTTTCTTGATAGATGGATCTCATTATTTTCCTTGGGCAGACAAAGCCATAACAGTTTCCAGAGAAAGGAGAAGTGACAGCTCCAGGAAACTGCTTACAGATGGACAGCCAGCAGGCTAAAAATATTACTTGTGTCCACCTCATCAATAAGCTGGCTCCATGAAGAGTGGCAATTACTCTTTTCCTGCTTGCGCTGCCCTTTGAGAGGCATGAAGATGATTATTGATAACTAGGTATGTAGAACAAAATATATACAGTAACACAAACTCATTTACTATGGCAAATCCATATTAGAGAGCACCACTGCTTTACATGTCATTATTTAAAGTGGCAACGTGTACTCAGCAATGTCTTAGAGGATTATGCTGATACTGTGTTTTGTTACAATCCCATTAATTATTAATGATGCATATTTACTATTCACCTATATTTAGAGAGTCTATACTATGCACTGTAGAAGGGGGAGGAAACATCATTGAGTTGAAGATGGTGAGTTCTCAATCTTGCATGCATTATCAATGTCACAAGAACCGGCCTTTATCTATTTTTTGTACCAAAGAGGATCTTTAAGTTTAGTGTGACAATACCAAAATAATGGATAAAAATAAATTTTTACATAAATCACAAACTATCAATACTTGTTAAAAAATCAAGAAACAAGATATATAACTTTATTATTCTTTTTAATATAAAAAAATTGTAGTACCAATTACTGTGTGGAATTAAAAAAAAAAAAAAAAAGCCTTCTCAATTAAAGGCACTACAAAATAAATGACAGTTTCCAGGCATCAGCACAAAGCTAAAGGGATTTCAATGGCCTCATTACTTTTACTACCCTGCATTGCTCAGCCAAATCTACTGCAAGGCTGTGTTTAGGCATAGGATCTGTCTCATACTTCCAGAAATGTGGGCAATGGATCAACTCACCTGAAATCAGTAGAACAAACATGTAAAAACCATAGCACTGCAAATGTTATACTTGGTTAACCTGCTTTATACAGATTGGAGAAAAGGTATTAACCAGGCAAGAAGTTAATGGAAAAATGGAAGACAATTTCAAACATAATAGTCAAATTTTAACATATTAGATCAATAGTTGAAGGTATTTCAGGCTATTCCCATTGCATTTCCTTAATGAAGATCTCATTTCCTGTCATTTATATTCTAAAATAGATGAAACTGATGCATTTTTGTTCAACAAATGACAGAATAGTGAAGCAGTTTTTTAAAAGTAAGTCTAAATGAGAGAACATGCCCCCTACTCTGCTCAAGAGTTCAGATTCTTTTTGGGCTTGAAGGTCATAGTGATTAACTGGGCTGTGTTATTCTAGAGTTGCACAATTATCCAAAAATCAGGATTCCACCCAGGGCTGCCATGACTTGACTAAGGGGACTCTTGTTCCCACTTTTCCTAAATGTCTAGTCTCTGAGGACTCAAGAGAGGAGTTCATTCAAAGGTCAATTGTCTTACCGAGTTTTAAAAAGCAGTGGATAATTAGAAAAATCTACAACTAAATGTCTTCCACCTAATTCTTGAATCACCTGCCCATTTTTAACTTCTATCTTGTAAAACTATTAGATTTTTCAGTCTATGATGCAATGATTGTTTTTCTTATTTATAAGATTCCCAGGATACTAGTATATGAAAAGAAAATATTTTTCATTCAATAGTGCCATAATGTTATTATATTTTAAATGATGCATTCTTTTCATGCTGCCTTTTGTAATTTCATTAAAAAACAACTAAATGCAGTGGCATTTTTTAGGGGGAACTGGCTACTAAAATCATTGTGGAATTTAGAATACAAGTTGTTTCTCTCACCACACTATAATGAGAGAAAACTGTCATTCCGCTTAGGTGGCAGAATTTTTTTTTTAATGGGCAATATATAAGACTATCTAGGTGAAATGGTATTTGAAATACAATTTACTTGAGGAGCTCCTGGGTGGCTCAGTCAGTTGAGCTTCTGACTCTTGATTTCGGCTCAGGTAATGATCTCAGGGTCCTGAGATCCAGCTCCGCTTTGGGCTCTGTACAGTGTGGGAAGCCTGCTTAAGCTCCTCCCCACCCTGACGCACCCCGTGTGCACCCTCTAAAAAAACAACAAAAAAGCCCACAGTTGACTTGAATTTAATCCAAATTTATAAATTATTCATTCTAGCAAAAAACTAATGTCTAATGGTAAATTAAGACTATTCACCTTTGAATTACATTGACATATTCCATCAAGAAAATTCTTAGGTCATTTCTCAGGGCACTTGTAGTCACAAGTGACAGAAATTCAACAAAAGAAAAGGGAAACCATTGGTACCTCTAATCGAGCCAAAGAAAGGGCAGTGATGGAGCCAGCCTGCTGGAACCAGAGACCCAGGGACCTGAATGCATTCAGTCAGCATCCCTTCCCCTCATCCCCCAATCTGCTTCTGACAGCCTGAAAGGAATGCCTGGTGGGTGAGTGTGGGTGTATTTCTAGGAGGTACCTTCTATAGATAAAGAGCCCATTCTTTCCTTGATTTCTGTGACCAGAGAGCAGGGTCACAGGGAATCAGGTTTGCTGAAAGATAAGGTCTCCTATTCCAACCCTTTGGCTAGGATGAGAGAGAGGGGAAGAAGTAGACCAAAACTTATAAAATGCTATTCCTTGAAGTCCTGGGCAGAGAAGGCACTACCTGACACATTTTCTAAAGGTTACCAATGGACTAAACACAGTCAATATTGATATTTTAGGTTTCTTCTACATCTAGGCTAACTATTCTATTCTAGCAGGACCATTTGTCCCAACAACATTATGAATATGATTAGATGAACCCAGGAAAACTCCTGCAATATATTCACCAATCTTTATTTTTTTAATTTTTAAATTAATTAATTTATTATTTTTTGGGGGGGGAGCGGCAGAGGGAAAGGGAGAAAGAGAAATCTCCAGAATGCTTCAAGCTCAGTGCAATGCCAAAAGCATGGCTGGATCTCACGACCCTGAGATCATGACCTGAGCCAAAATCAAGAGTCAGATGCTTAACCAACTGAGCCACCCAGGGGCCCCTCACCAATTTTTAATAGGTACCATCTGAGTAAAACTTGCACAATGAAATTAGTTTGCTTAGACATGCTCCTCCTCTACTACAAAGCCTCCTGGGTCTCATTTTCAATACTATTTCCCAATGTCTGCTGTTATATCTTTAGGCACAAATCCGACCATTTCTAACCACTTACGTCCATCTACTCTGTCCTCCTATACCGCCAGGCCTCCTCTACCAGTGTGTCAGTCCAATGACATAGCAGACATTCCTTATTTGATCTTCCACCTGTAATCCCTCAGTAACTTTTTCCTTAAGAGGCGACATAAAGTCATAGAAAAAACAAGGCTTTGACTCAGAAGATCTGTGTCTTGAAACCTCTCCTTCCACCTACACCTGATGTGATTTTATCTGAATCCAAATGATTTTCTTAGCCTGACTTTTCTTTGGAGTACCCTTATGAAGACCCATGGGTATCTAAAATGCTCTAACCAAGGAGTGCCAGAGTGGCTTAGTCAGTTAAGGGTCTGACTCTTGGTTTCAGCTCAGATCATGATCTTGCGGTCTTGGGATCAAGCCCTGCATTGGGCTCCAGGCTCAGTGGGGAGTCTGCTCCAGATTCTTTCTCTCTGCCCCTCCCCACTCACACTCTCTCTTTCTCTAAAATAAATAAATAAAATCTTAAAAAAAATAAAATGCTTTACCAAATATAAGTATTTCTATTTACGCTATTAATTTGTTATACTACTTTCCTTCTTTCCTTATAAACAGTCTGTATGATTGTATGATTATGTATGTATGTCTGTATGTATGTATTGTATGATGATACAATATCCTTATATTTGTAAGCATCAATCTTACTCTTGTTTTCTCCATCCTCAGGGACTTTGAAATCTGTAAGGATAAAAATTCTAGCACATTGAATTCACCATTCCTAGAATCTCATAATTACCAGACTAATCAAGATGAAAACTTTCTTGACTCTTGGACATATTTTTCTCCTCAAGCCATTTAAATCTCACATGCTCATCCCTACACCCATTTCAAACCTTACCATGGAGAGGAGACCATTTTCTAGAACAAAAAAATGATCTGATAACTCAAGAGACCAAATCTACTCCTGAATAAACTGGTCTTTGCTCTGCATTAGAAGCATACAAAGGATCAAGTTGTGAGCATTGTTTAAATAACACGGCTTCTCCTTGAGGAATTACAAGGATCATAAATTGTCTTTGTCAAGGACTTCAGGAACTTAAAAATGCACTGACTCTGCCTTAACCTACTGAGGTATAGCAAACAGCCCACTGCCAAGGGTTCTAGTCTAGGACAGACGGTATTTAATGGCCAATGAAATGCTGAGCCAGATAAAAGAGGTATGACTAAATTATTTAGTCTGTTGCTTTCAACCAGTATTCCACCCAACATATTGAGTTGCTAGCTTTGTCCTCTGGTTTGGCATTTTTACCAGCTTGTTGTAGGTCATACACATGTCGGCCAGTGCCTTAGATGTTAAATAGTTCATCATTTTGCTCGTTTCCTCACCTGTTCACTCAAATGCTCTCCCTTCTCTCTTCTCTCTTCTCCCCATCCCTCCCCCTACTTCCTCTCTTTTCAGTTTGCTTCCATTCTGAGTCTTTCCTTGCTTATCCTTTTCTATTTCTTACATTCAGATCACTGGAGTCAGAGGTGAATCAATGGATTGAAGCCTCACATGTAAAGGCCTATCTCACACATGCCTTGTCTTTATTATAAGACTTTCATTATAAGACTTTCCTCATCCTCCTGTTAACTGAAAATGGTCTTTACTGTTCTCTGAATACCTATAAATAATTTTTGATGGGAAATTTGGGGCACTTACCATATTCTGCCATCTGTTGCAATCCCTCATACAAATAGCTTATCCTTTTGGTATAGCTTATCTTGTAAAGCTTATATTTTTGTACTGTGGGGCAAAAATGTTTTATTAATTTGTAAGTTATATTAAATTTTTAAACTTTTGCATTAGGCTGTCCTTTATCAATAATTGTAATTTATTTTGGTTAATCATTTAATGAAAATCCTATGTACATTCAGTTTTTACTCTAGAAACTTTTTTTCTAACAGAAACATTAAAAAGCATTCAAGCAAAATCTTTAGAAATATATTTATACCTATATGTGTGTGTATAGAAAGTCTATGTTCCTCAACCTTGTTCTCCTAGTAGGGCACACTTCTTCACATGAAATACTTGCAAAAGGGCCTGGATTTACATCTGACAGCAGGCATCATAAGGTAGCCTTTTGGGGGTCAGACATGAAGTATTAGCATGTAATTCTAACCCTTTCTTCTGAGATCAATACATCCATGGCTTGTGACATTCTGGTTAAGACGCATCATTTTAAAATATGATAATAAAAATAGTTATCCAAGCTGCTATTAGTATGGTTACAAAAACTCAGCTGTTTGGAAATCAAATAACCACTTTTAGATTTTGAGTTTTGCCTGCAAATTATGTACATAGCCCTGTACTGATTCAATCAAGTATAAGTCTCAGGGACACAATCTCATCATATATTAAATTAAGGACTTTTTTTGTGTGTTTTTATTTCTCCATCCTCAATTCCATATTTCATGGGCAATTACTTTAGATATTTGATATATATCCTCCCCAAATCACCTTTTTTAGGCACTTATATTTACCTATGAAAAACACATGTACAATATATTTTGGGGGTATGTATTGTATACACCTTTGAAACTATAGAGTTTAGTGGCTTATGTATTCTTGTGAAATTTAACAAAAACTTATGTAACATCCATGCATGTTGGTTAAATATGAATGTCATTAATCCCCTTTGCATTTTATTATATGATTTTACCATGTCCTGACAATCCATTCACCAACTGACAGACACAGATGGTGAACATTTCATTGTTACAGACAATGCTGAAGTGAACACCATGGCATAGGCTTCTTTGTGTAAATTGTTTTCTTTGTGAAATTTTATTCAGTTTTCCCTTTTTGAGCATCTTTTTATTTGTAAGGGTCATTTTCCCTATAACACTTCATGCTCTAAAGGGCAAAATGTTCAAACAAACTCAACTGAAAATGAGAATATGCTGCTTTATTTTATCCATTACTAATATGTACCTGGTGTTTACAAGGATTTACCATCTGAGCAGACATGAGGGGAAAAATGATTTTTTTCCCCCATTGGAAAGGGGCTTAATAATCATCTCAAAGAGAACCTGACTGCATATTTTACCAAGGAAGATCTGTAAATAGTTTTAGGCCATGTGACAAATATAATTAAACAATTCCCATAATAGTATCTTCAAGTTAAGATGGTACAATAAATCTATAGCTGTTTGTTTCTAATGAATGGGTTGCAGAATAAAACAGTGGAGTACTACTGAGTCAGTATGTCTCAAAGGTAGTTGAATGTCACTTGGAAAGTAAGACTTTCTCATAAACTCAAGGTTTGGGGACTGCTATCGGGAAGAAGTTAGTGAAAATAAACAGATAATAACCCTGAATATTTCACCAGATCAACTTTATGGTTCCACAGCCTCACATTACAATTTGTTACAGCTAACACAAAAGTGAGCTACTCTCCTCTAATTGTGCATCGTAAAGAGCGCTCCACTGGGATGAGAAAAGCTTGGTTCCAGTCCCAACTGTGTCTCTTACATTAAATTATCTGAGCATCGGCTTCTTTATCTCTAAAATGGGCATAATAGTACCCACCTCACAGAGTTGTTCTGAGTGTCAAATAATGTGTGTGAAAGTTCTGTACAATGTGAAGTGCTCCACAAAGAAAGCTATTATTGAAATTAATTGTTACTGTTACATTTTAAATATACCTTAGACAAATACAGACTAGAATCTACCACCAGGTCTGGTAGTCTATTCCTCCCCTTCTCTGAGCAGCCAGTAGGAGTTGGGAGTGACTTATTGTCATGTACTATTTCACTGCTTTGAGTTTCATCCTTTAGTGACACCACTTCTACTTCCTCTTTGCCTATAAGGGACTAAATTCTGTCAGCTTTATCTGCTTTTGGCCTTTTATTGGGTACCACTAAACCAATGCTTCCAGAGAGGCCAAGGCTAAAGTCATTCCATTCACCTAAATGAACTTAACTGATGTAATCAAATCATTTTGGTCCCCTTCATTGCATCCCATCCTGTACCTTGGTTCCACAAACTCCTACTTTCTTCCCCAAGATATCTAATGGAGAAAGAAAAAAAAAATGTGACTGGCCTGTTAATAGCATGACCATTTGTAACATCATACAATGCTATTTCTCAATGGCATTTGAGTCATTATTAATAAAAAATTGTTCTTTCTGAACTCTCATATAGCTTTCTTTGAAGTCAGTAATAATCATTTTAACACAATGCTTTATTCCCTTTCTCCAAAAAGCTCTAAGCACCTGGGAGACATTATCTAATTAATTCTAATGCATGCAGAGAGGCTCTGAGGGGGTGTTTAGGAAGACAAAAAAATGTCTATAAAGTTCACCATGACTATCATTAAAATATTATCTGTTCAAATGCATGTACAAAACACAAGCCTTTAGCCACAGGAAATCATTTAAAATAATTTAAATAGCTTGCAAAATAAAATGGATTTCTATTCAAAATTATTATACACTACAAATTTAACCTATTAAAACAGATTAATTCAAAGGCATTTACTTGATATTTAAGTTATTTTGATTCACATGTACTTCTTTTTCCCCCTAAAAAAGGACAATAATATTTAAAGATCTTGATCATCTGCAAAATTCCTAAAACTTTTCATTGATTCAGTAGGTACAACTGATTTTATAGTCCTGGTCTTAATTTTTAGACTGTGTGTCATTCGAAACACTCAAGTTTTAGAAAGCTAGAAAAAATTAAATATAAATCATTTGAATGTATTTCAAGAAGTAACAAAGTACTGGATTTAAGTCGATGAATAGCCCAATCTAAACTAAGAAATAAAGAATATTGTAAAAATAAATAAATTTAGCTTGCTTTATTTGTGCTGAGGGTAAGGGCACAAAATAACCATAATTTACCTTAGTTAACCACATTGGGGAAAGTGAAGTTTTAGATCACAAAATGGACTTCATTTGCCAAACTTTGCATATGGCAGAGTTTTCCAAAGAAATCCACTGAATCCCAAGACAGACTGAAAGGAACCTGCTGACCCAGTCTTTTCAGTAATGTGGTAAGTATATTAGGACATGGGAAGAGAGATGCCCACAGTACTTTGACCCCACTTATTATGCAACTAGGGGATGTGACCCAGGGTCTTCTCTTTAACTTCAATGAATGCTTCTGTAGGCACCTCATCCAGGGCCCTGCTCAGTTATATGTTCCATTAGTAAATCCCTTGTTTTATGTTCCATTAGTAAACTACCACCATGAATTTCTTTGACAAGACTCATCATCCTTGTCATCACTGCTTCAATGTATGAATGTTCCACAAAGCTACAAACTCCCTGGTGTCAAGGATAACATTTCACTCTTCAGTCCCCAATTAGTATATTGTTTGGCATAGTATTTAATACATTCTCTCACACGTGCTCTTTCTCTCCCAAATAAATGATAAATAAAACCTTTTCAAAAAATAAATAAAAATAAAAATAAAAACTAGGTGATCTTGAGGCACCTGGGTGGCTCAGTTGGTTAGCATCTGACTCTCGTTTGGCTCAGGTCATGATCTCGGGGTCGTGGAATTGAGCCCCACATCAGGCTCTGTGCTCTCTGCTAGAGATTCATTTTCTCTCTCTCTCTGTCCCTCTCCCTCTTCCTCTGCCTCACCCCATGCTGGCCCACACTCTCTCTCCCTCCTTCTAAAATAAAATAAAATTAAAAAATCACTAGGTGATCTTAGAACTACAGTCTAAACAATAAGCACAATAAAAATGTTTTCAAACAGATTTTACATACTCTCTTCAAGAACATTTGATAAATTTATACTATAAGTCATTTTCAATTCATTAAGAGTTCCAGCCTTTAATGATCAAGAGAATCCAGGATACAGACCTAATGTGATTGAGAGATGCACTTAGGAAAATTACCGTAATAGCATTAAGTAGTATACTATATATCTCCAAAAAACATTGCTTTTCTTTTACTTTCCTATTGACAGCTGAACTTTCCAATAATTCTTTACATCAAAAATGAAAATAGCTTTCAATCAATTGATAAGCATCACAGAAACTCAAAAAATATTGCCACGAATTTAGAGCCCAGAGGCATTTTATTCTCGTGTACCTTTTCAAAGTAACTGTCAGCCTTCTATAGATGCTGGCGTATTTTCAACTACTAGAAGGAAAGATTTATCAGTCAGAAAGGAATGTTTATGGATACTGTCTGAACAGCCATCAATGAAGAAAATCTTCTTGAAGTATTTAAATCTTCCCCACTCTCTTTATATCAGTTATATAAAAGCCTGTTTAATTGTGTACACACAAATTGGGTTATCTCCAGGGCTCAGTCTTGCCTCTCTGCTCTTCTAATTTAGGACAGTTAGGAAACCGTCTCACTACCAGAACAGCATCTTCTACCATCAGGATAATGATTATTTTCAATGCTATAACTTTAGCCCAGATCTCTTTGCCTTCTGTATAATTCTAGCAGAGTAATTTTTCCCCAAATATAAATATGATCCCATGTTTTCCCTATTCAAAATCCTACACTGGTTCCCCACTGAATATTGGGAAGTGTAAAGTCCATGTTATGCCATACAGACGTCTCTATAATCTGAGCTCAGACGTTCTAGTAGTGTGACCACTGTGCCTACTTTACATTTCCAACTTTAAGGATTCCAACTACTCTAGTTACTATAAATCACAGGCTACCTATTTCTCTCTGCTCTTTTTTTTTTTTTTTTTTTTTAAGATTTTTTTTGAGAGAGAGAGAGAGAGAGAGAGAGGAGAGGAGAGAGGCAGAGGGAGAGAATGTCCAAGCAGACTCCCCACTGAGCGTAGAGTCCGAAGCGGGGCTCAATCCCATGACCCATGAGATCATGATCTGAGTCACTCAACTGACTTAGCCACCCAGGCACCCCATATTTCTCTCAGCTTTTATCATGCACTGTCTCCTCCTGGAGGCTCTTCTCCAACCCCAGCCAACAGGCAACTACACACTCATCTTTTTTTTTTTTTTTTTTTTAAAGATTTTATTTATTTATTTGACAGAGAGAGACATAGCGAGAGAGGGAACACAAGCAGGGGGAGTAGGAGAGGGAGAAGCAGGCTTCCCCGCAGAGCAGGGAGCCCGATGTGGGGCTCGATCCCAGGGTCCTGGGATCACGACCTGAGCCGAAGGCAGACGCTTAACGACTGAGCCACCCAGGCGCCCCTACACACTCATCTTTAAGAGTCACTTCTGTTCTAAGGAGTGTCTCCTTCCTGTGATCATATTAAGATAGAATCAGTAACTCAAATAGTTAATTTTTCTTTTATATTTCTTTTTCAAGATACCAGATAATACAAGCATTTTCATTTATCACATATCCTGCTTCAGGCTCTCTTCCCCTTGTTTTACTTCAGTGCATCTGCGAGGATGCATCCTGAAATACACTATTTTCTCCTTTCCCTCCAATAGCTTTATCCCATCTTTTCAACACTCCTCAATGAATTTTTAAGTGCCAAGATGTGAAAGGAATTGAAGGCCAAGTCGTAATGGAAGTTAGGCTCATTAGAATTTTAAAAATGTGTAAGGGGTGATGAAAGGGTCAATCCATTTTTTTTTTTTTATGAGAAACTCAAGTCCTCAAACTTAAGTCATTTCCTTTATACAATATTTTGAATGAGCATCCCATTTTCCTATACTTAGAACTCTTCTGGGTGTAAATTGGGAAAGACATAAAAATGTGTATTCTGCAACTATAAAAGGACACATAAGTCTAATCTGAGCATTTGTCATATCTTTTTTGATCTTTCTTTTGATGCTTTTCTAAGTTTTAGGCACCTAACAGGCTCTGTGTTCCTACTACTACCTAAATATGATCTATTTATTCTTGTCTTCATAACCTAATGAAAATTCATTATTTTTGTTGAGGACTTAAGTAACTAGTAGACATCTATATTGAGATGTGTATACTTTACTTACTTGCTTCTGTTTCTTTCTGCAAAGTAACAGTGAATTAAGTACCATAGTTTTAACCTGTCCATTTTTCTTATCTATATCAATCAATGCAAAGATTTGCTCTGTAAGATTCCTTTGCAATATCTCTAACCAATCTTAAAGTGATTTTCACTGAAAAAAATTATCTTCTAGAATTGCAAAGTTTCAAAAATGTTTAATGCTTAATGTTATTTTAAAAAATGGTTAATGTTTAAGTTATTTAAAAACAACTTGTTTATATTATCATTATACATCTATCTTTGAAACATTTATAATCTAAGCATTTTATCAGATCTGCAGAAATCTACAAAATGTTTTGTTTGACCACTGATAGGAAGTGATGATTGTGCCAAGTCTCTTACTACATAGTTGATAACCAAATACTACAACCATATACTACTTAAATATACTACTTAGCATATTTAGTATGACTTATACCATGTATGAATTGGCAATTTAAAAAGAAAAAGATTATAAACACAAATATTACTAAATATAGTCTAATCTTTAATGATTCACCAGATTCTTCAGGCTCACACAGCACTTCAGAGACATCATTAGGAACATCAATTAACATTGAAGTGCCTCCTTACAGTGGAGATAATAGACACTGAAAGTCTATTCACCAAGATTTAATATGAGAAAACACACAATGCATATTAAGCAAAGATAATACCAATATGAATATCATATTTAAACATGTTAAGTACGTGAATGTGTATGCAGAAAAAAAGTGATAAGAAAACAACCCAAATAGTAGTAATCTCTGGGCAACAGAAATAGTCTGTAAAAGAAGTTTTCTTCAAGTCTACAAAAGAGGTAATTAAAGCATCAGATTTGCTTAAGAAAATAAGAGACAAGAGTAAGAACTTAGTAGAGGCCTCAAAAAAAGTTTGATTCCTACAATCAGAGTGTGGCTTAATATTCTTTGGAGTATCTTGGAAAATGCCTCCCTTCAGAAGCAAAAAGAAAGTATCCATAGAAGATGGGGTGGAAATGCTCCAATATGGGCAAGAGAGTCAGACGATGACACTAGAAGCTACTGAGACAAGTGTGTCAGAAAGTCTGATGTTCAAGCCTACAAAGCTATCAATGATGCTCAAGATTAAGGCAATATAATCGATAACTGATATCCACAGCTGTATCACTCTAAAAGTGATCAAACACATCTAAAGCACAGCTAGACCTAATAAGTATTTGATTCATAGGCCTGGGATCCCAAGAACTGGGGAGATGTTCTGGGGTCTACCAAAATGAGAACACCCCTTCCTGGGTAAGCCACTGCTTTGATTTATATAACAAGAAGGCAAATATTGCTGGATGCCAAGAGACAAACAGATCAAAGGTCTGCACTCTCTTTATCCTTGTTAAATCCAGTGCCAAAAATTAGCTGGGTATTATACATACTGCTTCTGCCCTCTACTTAAAGAAGAAATTGGTTACTATCCAAAATATCCTGGGCGCCAGAGCTGGTATTACTCACTGAGTCTTTAAGGGTGGATGACAAATGGATTGCCTGGATTTACAGCAGAGCCTCTTAAAGCACAGCCTGGGAGCCAGGGGAGAAGCACTATTTCTCATATTGCTTTCCTGTGTAAGAATGTGGGGCCCATGACAACTCGCTTACCTCATTAAGATCTTGTAGCTGCTCTAACTGCACATTTATGGAGTACATTTTTCCCACTCCTTTATTCTACTCTACTTTACCCTCCCCACAATATTGTAGATACATGAAAAGCAAGCATAGATTGACTTTCACCAAAGTGTCTAATGCATGGGATTTGTAGATGAACTATATAGGCAGCTGTTGCAAATACAGCTTAATTTTAGGAAAGGTCAGAGATCTGAGAGGCTCCACATTGAGCAGTGCAGTCACAGTCCCGTGAGGAAGAAAATAAGTCACAAGGCAAATACAAAGACCTCCTACCTCACAAATTAGAATTACCTGAAGGTCTTCCATGACAGTAATCAGATTGTAAAAGGCTAGCCAGAAAGTATCTTGTGAGGTAATAGAAGGAGTGCAAGTATTGGCCTTTTGCTCCAAATTTAAGATTGGTCACATGAGTGCTCTTATCTGACACATAGACTGAACTTTTTATAAAGCAGAAATGGCATTTTGAATAGCTTGATACACTCTGTCATCATGATAGATACCACAGAACTACCCTGACTCTACTCTCTGACAGATTTTCAGCCACCACTTCAGAGATCAGGTTGTAGAACCCACTTATCACATGGAGAGACTTAAGAGCTCAAAGTCTGCATTCCCATGCTCAGGGAGCAGAATCTTCTCTCATAGCATTGTACCCATAGGCTCATGGTCTCTCATACTTAGGATTGCTCAGAATTACCTGGAGAACTGATTAAAACTCAGGTTGCTAGGCACCACTGAATTTGATTCAGTAGGTCTGGGATTCTGCATTTTTAACAAGATCTCAGGTGATTCTCATGCTACTAGCTCAGGGATATCTTGAGAACCACTGCTATTGACAGGGTTTGAAATTTACGTCCTGGTTCAGTGACCACCTGACCCACATACTACCTTGACCTCTATTTCCTTCCTCTCTCCTTTCTCTTTCTCTGTAAAATAATTATTTGGAAGCTGTGTTCATTGGCACAAAGTTGAATAAAAAACATCCTTCTATTTTTTTTTTTTTAAAGATTTTTATTTTATTTATTTATTTGACAGAGAGAGACATAGCAAGAGAGGGAACACAAGCAGGGGGAGTAGAAGAGGGAGAAGCAGGCTTCCCCGCGGTGCAGGGAGCCCGATGTGGGGCTCGATCCCAGGACCCTGGGATCACGACCTGAGCCGAAAGCAGACGCTTAACGACTGAGCCACCCAGGCGCTCCTTTCTATTTTTTTTTTTAAGATTTTATTCATTTGACAGAGAGAGCACAAGCAGAGGGAGAGAGAGGGAGAAGCAGGCTCCCTGCTGAGCAAGGAGCCCGATGTGGGACTCGATCCCAGGACCCTGGGATCATGACCTGGGCTGAAGGCAGCCGCTTAACCGACTGAGCCACCCAGGCGTCCATCCTTCTATTTTTAGAGCAGTGAAAATACTATTTATGATATCATAATGATGGATACATTTCATCATACATTTATCCAAACCTATAAAATGTATACCACCAAGAGGAAACCTTAAAGTAAACTATAGACTTTGGAAGATTATGATACGTCTATCAGTTGTAACAAATGTACCACTCTGCTGAGGGATGTTGATAATGGGAGAGGCTATATATGTGTTAAATGAGCTAATGTGCAATACAACTCTCCAAAAATTAGTAACAGTACTTATTTACAGACTGTTTCATTATGAAATCTTTTTTCGGTGGAACAGTAGTATTCTGGGAATAGAATCTGAAACAGTATCATTTTCCCCAACGATGCAGGTAACTGACAAACTAGGTAGGACCATTTTTCTTTTAAATCTCTTCAAAAAGAAAGGTATTATTTTTATATTAGGATACTCCATACATGTAAAAAGACTGATTAGTTTTTAAGATAACAACTCCACTGTAATAGGTATGCCAATTCCTGTAAACCTGCAGAAAAAAATGTGAAATACATTTTCTTCTTTTCCTTCTTTGCAACTGGTTATTAGAATATCTGCGAACTAGTTAATTGAGTCTGTATTTGATGGCTAAACCCAAGACTCACAAAAGACTTACAAGTTTCAATCTCTAGACAGACCCAATTCTTAGTGGATTTCATAATTATTTCAACTTAAACTCACACACATCTCTAATACTATATCAAAAGACCATTAAACTATTAAGTTAAACATTGGATATTTACCAAAAGGGTCAGAGATTGATAAAGACTGTTTGTAACCTTTTAAAACCAGAATGTATCAATTTCAAATTATAGAACATGGTTTAAATGTCACTTATGCATTGAAATAAGCTGAAACACATAATCACCATCTCTATGAATCACCACTTAGCTTCCTTTCTAATCCTCCAATGCAGACAAAGGTTACTAGGCTACAGCCTTGTTTTCTATTTGATGAGCATTAAGTGCTTAATTTTGAGGATTTCGCTGATCTCTTACACAAGGGCAGACACAAATTGTTTTCTAAACAAGAGATTAAAAACTGTATTTATAGCCACATCTGTAAAGATTTCCTCTCCCTATGAATGTGTTTAAAATTAACTGAAAATGTAAAAATCAAGAAGTTCTTATCTCTTTATGTCACTACATAAATTCCACAAAATTGTTCCATTTTTCCATGGCAAGATGACATACATTCTTTCATTCATCCACTCATCCATTCAGCTAGTATTTTAGCTCCAGTTACATGCAAGAGAGGATACCAGACCAGAGCAGGAAAATGACAATGACAACAAATCAGAAACATACGGAATGGTTTTGACTCAACTAACTATATATGAAACTGAATGGTGCTGTAAGAGAGCTTCATTAATGGAGATACAGCTTTTTGATGAGCCCACAACAGTATCTCTTCTGGATAATCCCAGGCACAGAGACAAAACTACTACTCTTTCCGAGAATCAGAAAACCCAGTGTAGGCTGCTGGAGGGAGTCAGTGTGGGGTGAAGACTGAAACATTCCTTTTCCTTACAGTGATTATGTGTACTCGACTTCAGCTTTACTGATTAAAAGGAAGTTTTACTCTGATTTTGTTTCTCTATTGCAGGTAAGAAAATTCCACCCTAAACATCTTTCAATGATAACTGAGGATGTTGCAGAAAATACAGATAACTGATCAGCGCTCAGGACAAAAGTGAGTATTCTGCCAAAGCAACTGACCTGCAAAGTAGGAGGTCAAAAAATACCATTTAAATTCTGCCTAGGTGACTGACCTTGTATAATGCACAGGGAATGGGGAAAGAGCACTGAGAGATCCTTACCGGGGGCCCGGAGCCCTGGCATTGTACGCAGCATCACGGCAGTGAGATGAATGGCTCTAGCACTGGGACGGAACTTCCGGTCTTCAGGACTGGCCACTCACAGCTCCGGTACCGAGAGAAGTGACAGCAGTTACTGAAGGGAGAAGCTGTTTCAAAAGGCAGTTCCTGATCGTCCCGAGAGAAACTGGGCATTTTCTGAGATGGGAGAGCAACGAGGGTGTAGTTCAGAATAACCCCAACCCAATGTCTGTGGAAACCCTTTCCACAATTTTTAATATTTGGGAAATTTTACCGCCCTCTTTTGCAGAAGCCTTAGAACTTTGCTATGATTGAAAAGGACTACTTTTGCTTTGGTCCTCAAACTAATTTAATCATAAATGTTGACTATTTAAAACAGCCGGGCCATCTTGTAAAAGCCTACTAAGTAATAGTAAGAAATTGCAACATCAGCAACTGAACATTTTACCAGGAGCCCTGGAGACATTAACTTCTTCCTTTGTAATGTAAGATACCAAGACTGAAAAATAGTAATTTGCTCAAGGTCACAGGGAGCAGATAAAAGACTGAAAACAGGGTTGGGCTTGCCAATCCAAGTCTCTTTCTACCATAACCATGGTGACTCACTAGAGGTTTACAACTAGAAAACTTGTCTAGTTGATAATGAGCAGAGGACTAGTTTATTCTGCCTTCTGCAGTAAACTTTATACCATCTTATTTTCCATGCACCAGGGAAGCCAGTGTTTAATGATGTGTTGATCTATAGTTGTACAACACCTCCAATGCATTGTCTTCAAATAAAGAACACCTCATTCCTCCTTCTGTCAGTGCCCAATACAATCTCAAAATAGATTTGTCTGAGTTGAACATCTGAGGAATGTAAGACAACCTGTTAAAAAAACCAAATTCGAACTCTATAACATTTAAAAGCCATAATTCTAAAAACATACAATCTCAACCACCATCCAGTTGTTTGGTCTGAATGCTATTGTAGCATGTTCTGGTTTTTAAGAGGTATTATTTTAAATATTCTCAAAATGGATCTTGACTGCCAAAAAGCTATAGGACACCTTGTTTATTGTGAATTTATAAACAAAGTTGGATTTTTTTTTACCTTTTTAAAAGAGCCTTGATATCTGTAGAAAATTAAATTTTTAGATTAGTTGCTATCATCGGGGGTAGAACTTAGATGGCAGACAGCTGGGAAGGTTTCTAAATTAGCATCCCTTCACATAAACACTCTTTAGCTACCTGCCTCATGTTTAATAGGGATAGAGGAAAAACAGGTCCTTCTATTAAAAAATGTTTAATTATCCATCAAAATAAAGGAATTATTGCATGTGCTAAATAAATCTGAGAAAGTCATTCTATTTGGAATTAACTTCATTTCACCAGCATTTTTCATGTCTCCAGAAGAACATGAGAGACCTCTCACAAAAAGGCTAATATGCATAGATAGGACTTCAAATCTTTTTCAAAATAGAGTTTTTCTAGATTTCACTTGGACACTCTAGAGGTATTTGTTCATATGAAAAATTTATTCTGATCCTTCATAGTGTCTTAAAAGTTTAAAAATTTAGAAAATAGTGTATACAATGCATTCCTTTTAACTAGCTCTACACTATGCACAAGATTTCAACGAGCTGAAACTGCCAATTTCAGCTGCCTGTGGGCTTTCAGGTCTCAGAATTAGTGCAAAGCCTACAGTTGCGCCACTCAATTCGCCAGGTTAGAAAGATCGTAGGTCTGCTCTTCAGAGATCGATTTATGGATTGTTCTTCCCCTCTGTGAGTTAAGTGAATATTGAAACCAATTTACATTTCCCAAATTATGTAAGAGTAGAGTGAGGAAATGAGTTAAGTGGGCTTATATTTTCTAATTAACACAGTGATATTTTGGAGCCCTGGCCAGCCACCTGCTGATGGTTCACACATCAATGTGGTCCTTTTGTGATATGCTCTAGAGCTTTAGGAACCATATGTCTGGTCAGGAGAGGTATTAATGCCTCTGCCAAGTGCCATCCTTGTAAGTTTCTCTGAACAGGTTTTTCTGTATTCTGGCTCCAAACACTGTGGCCAACAACCAGGTGAGGAGTGACTCACTGTGCTACTGATTACACAAGCAAGAGCACAGGAATAGCCTGGGGGACAAGTGAAGGGTCCTCTTGTTTCATTGAACACACACGCTGGCTCACTATCATTAATTAAGCCATAATTTGAATCCATGCTTTCCTCTCTAATAGTAAGCCCAATCTAATAAAAACCAGGCCCTTTTATGATCACTGTGACATTCCCAAATGTCATTCAGTTGGTGAAAACAAAGAAATCCATTCATTTATTCCCATTTAGAACTGAGTAATACTATTTTTCGAGTTTATTCAAGTGAGGAAAGGCATGGCCACCTTCTTTCTTCTTGCAAATGATTTAGCCAACTAAAAAAGGCCAATTTTCAGAAAACAAGTTAATCATTAGGAGAATCCTATCAATGAACACCTATAGATTAGATTAAAATTAGCTTAGTCTTACTAATTTTTAAAAGCATGATCCTCCAAGGACTTCATCTTTATTTCAATTCGAAAGACTGTGAGAGCAAACATACGTGTTTTCCTTCCCTTGCTTTCCATTCTCTGCATAGATAGGAGAACCAACATTTCTTCTTTATTAATAGTAACAAAAGTATTGTTTTTATCGTCTAGCATGAGTATTTTATAGCAAAACATTAAAGTGAACGAACTCCAGTCACAAATATAGGAATTTTCAACTTCTGAATTGTAATACGGTAACACCTGCCTTCTGAAAGTTCATGTTACACCACTACACTTTTATGAAAGACCTACATTAAGACAGTAACTTTAAACTGACTAACGTAAGTCTTTCGTAAAAGCTAAGTGGCATAACGTGAGCTTTCAGAAAGCAGGGGATATTCTTTGCTTCACATAATTTCAGCTTACAAAAGCCTTCCTAGGAATGCCCTACTTTCATGTAGTAAGGGAAATCTGTCAACTCTTACTTCATTTTAGCTAGAATGAAACTAATCTATTTGAAATAGTGTTTGTATTTCAAAGCAGGAAAGCATTGCTAAAATGTTGAATGATAACAAATCCACAAGAATGTCAATAGGATAAAATTAACAAAATGCAAATATTTGCATTGAGTTTGAACAAATTCAATTTGGCCTTAAGTTCTCAGGATTTCTGCTTATCCAACACAATATTAAAAGACAGAAGTCTCCTGGATTATTTCCTTTTCTATGCCCACAAGGCAGTGATGTCCTCACAATAGATGATATGCAGATAATCAACACTAAAAGCATGTCATTCGTTGGTAATATTGACAGGAGTGGTGCTCACACTCATGAATCAAAATGCTAACGAAGGCACAGTAGGTTTTGCAACAACAATAGAGGATGCCCCTATAACAATAACAGAATCAAAAGTATATTCTCAGAGAGGGAGACAAACCATGAGAGACTCCTGATTCTGGGAAACAAACTGAGGGTCCTGGAAGGGGAGATTGGTAGGGGCTTGGGGTAACTGGGTGATGGGCATTAAGGAGGGCACATGATATGATGAGCACTGGGTGTTACACGCAACCGATGAACCATTGAACACTACATCAGAAACTAATGATGTACTATATGTTGGCTAATTGAATTTAAATTAAAAAAATTCTCTCTCCCTCTGCTCCTCCCCACCCCACTCTCATTCTAATAAATAAATCTTTAAAAAAATTAAAAAACAAAAAAAAGTATATTCACATGACTTCTTAGAATGTGGCCTTATTAATGCACAATTAAAAATTTGCCTCCTGATTGTGAACTACTCAAAGGAATAAAAGTACACAACAGAGCAAACTGGGAATGGAGTCCAGCAGTAGTATTCAATATAGAATAGAAGACCTTGAGCATTAGAATCAGGTTCTGTTCCTCTCTCCCACTCATTGACTCTAGGACCTTGGACAAATGTTTAATCTTTACCACCACCAACACCACCATAATAGTTTCCATGATAATCACTTGCATTTTATAATTTTTATGTCATTAAAATAAATACCCCTTTCATGTCCTTTATAGAGATGAGAACACCAAGATTAAAGATGTTAAGTCAGTTGTTTCTGGTAACATGACTTTAAAAATTTGAACCCAGGAAGCTTAGGGCAGATAGAACCACAGGCACAGTCACACGCTAAACCCCAAAGGGGGTCCCAGAGTCTCTGAGAACGCCTACATCATAACTGCATGGGGAGCATTCAATGATATCATCAAGCATGGTTCAGCACAGAATTTGGAGCTTGGTAAATACTTAGTAAATGTATAATTTTAACAATAATGAGGAGGAAGAGGCAGAGGAGGAAATCTGTTAATAAGTTACATGTATTAATAAGTTAGCCCCCAGCAAGGACCTGATAAAGAGAACAAACTTCTTATAACGTAGCAACATTTGGATACTTGAGTCAGATCATAAACATATATGTGTGCTTATGTGTATGGGTTGGAGCAACATATATGTGTGCTTATGTGTATGTGAGGATGGAGATGTATATATGTGTGTCTCAAAAGCCAGAGTAGTGAATAATAGGAAGCATTCTCATTAAAGTAAGAATGTCTACTAATACAGTTGTTTGGTAAGTATCATTGCAACCAGGCAACAGAAAGAAAGAAAGAGAATGGAAAATTCTCGTTTTGTAGAAAGTGAGAGTATGGGTAAATTACAGCCTGAAAGAGATAACCAAAAACCTACTTTTAAAAAATGGTGTAATTTCAGCAAAGGACAGGTTTTACAATTAATATTTAAAAAGTAATCACTCTCCTAAGCTAAAGAGAAGAATTGCCTCTTCTCTACAATTAAATGCCCAATTTCTGGAAGGCACTCAGTAGATGTTAATTGAATAAGTGAATGATTAAATATTAGCAAAAATAAATTTTAAAAACTTGTCAATTAATAGCAACCCAAAACATGAATATGCAGGATTAAGAAAAAATTCATCTAGGGGCAACTGGGTGGCTCAGTCCATTAATTGTTGGACTCTTGGTTTTGGCTCCGGTCATGACCTCAGGGTCCTGAGATGATGAAGCCCTGCTCAGTGCAGAGTCTGCTTGAGATTCTTTCCCCCTCCCTCTCCTTCCCCCTCTGCTCCTGGCCCTGGCTCCTGCTTTCTCTCTAGAATAAATAAATAAATAAAATCTAAAAAAAGGGGAAAGAAAAAAAATGCATCTAGTCTATATGAAGATGTAAAATAACTGAATGACCAAGTTCATTATTATAAATATATATAATTATACATATACACACATACATATATGAACATAATGCATTCCCAGTAATGAAACAAATTATTTTGTATTTCCAAAAACAGTTGGTATCAGCCTTGATATTTTAAATAGAAGATTTGGAGGGCTACTTGCCCTTTCACACATTAAGTAATATTATAAAGTCACAGTAATTAAAACAGTATGATCCTGTGTTGCAAAAGAACCTATGTATCAGCCTATCTATAGCTGCTGGTATTTCAAATTATTTTTTTAAAAATTTATTTATTTATTTATTTGACAGAGAGAGACACAGCGAGAGAGGGAACACAAGCAGGGGGAGTGGGTGAGGGAGAAGCAGGCTTCCTGCTGAGCAGGGAGCCCGATGCGGGGCTCAGTCCCAGGACTCTGGGATCATGACCTGAGCCGAAGGCAGACGCTTAATGACTAAGCCACCCAGGAGCCCCTCAAATTATTTTCATTGGTAATATCTAGCAATCTTGTTTGTATTTTTAAAGTAAGCATGGCTTTAAGTAAATACATTAAAACTTCAACAGATTTTAAAAGACTTCTGAAAGAATGTCCTTTTTGCATGAGAAACACAGACAGTGAGAATACAAAGGCTCCCAACTACTATCCTTGACCATGAAAACTTGTCTGAAAGGAGACTTTAATTTAAAATTGTCAGAGTTGTCACAGATCCCCTGAGGGAAGGAAGACAACGTTGGCTAAAATACCCTTGATTCTAAGTACAGCAATTTATAAAATCTTGAACTCTTCCGTTAATTTGCTTTTGATGAAACTAGAAAGTATCAATGTGTACACAGTCCTAAATAAAGGTGCCAAGATCTTATGTACCTACTCATTAAAGTGAAACTTCTTGGGTGAATTTTATTAACATGATATCAGAGAAATTGCCTTTTAATCTATCATCTGAGCTAGTTATAGTATAGAAACTATCAATTCATGGGTGATGTGTGCGTGCACACACATGTGCGTGTGTGTGTGTGCACGTGATTGTGCATGTGTTTAGGAAGAAGGGGTGGAGGGGAGGAAGGAGAGTAGAAAATTCAGTATCAATTTATTTTGCTGAAAAATCAGGATTCTGTGCCCTGTGATTTCTTATATTTTACCTCAAATCTTATAGTACAAAATATAAAGTTATTCAATACACCAATACCTAGACACAGTCCTTCTTGGGTCTCCTATTTCCTTATGAGATTATGCAGTTTAAGTATCCTGGTCTGTTTCAGGTGGAAACTGGAAATCTACAGTGATAAAAAAATGAAATGTCTCACATCAGTGGAATTGTGGGCCAGCTCACTAAATTATACCATCTTTTAGCCTCACCTAAATTAATGTGAAATGTGTGGTCAGCTTGATTGATTTCAAGATTATAAGATGAAGGGATCTTTTACAACCCCATTTTCACTGTCCTCATTTCAAGCAAGCACATGATGCTCCTCCCTTCAGGGGATATACTCATCCAAGACTCAGGCCTCACCAGATCACTTGGGAAAATCCTATGACCCTGCCTTTCACAAACAAACTCTGCCTTAAAGTACATTCATCTGACCTTGCTGTTCCTTCTCCCTTCTGCCCAGTCATGGACTTTACACATATTGCACCAAGCTCATTGAGCACAGGGTTCATGCCTGGTGCTTTGAGACCTTCCAAGTTCTTAGACCTTTCAAGTTGACCTTTGCTCCCATTCTTCTATGTAAATTTAGCCATCTCCTCCTAATCCCAGAAAATTATAGAATTCCAAAGCCCCGTTGGCTATTCTAGTCTTTGGATAAATGTTACTATAATGGAACACTCGAGGATTTACAAAGCCTCCAAATAAAACCATGTGGTTTCCAAATCTGCCTCAAGATGCTATTTGGTGCAGAGGGAGATAGAATTAAATCACATTAAACCAATACTATGATTAAATTTAATGTCTGAATTATATATATATATATATATATATATATTTTTTTTTTTTTTTTTTGAAGAGACAACCTCTAAGAAATCTCAAGTTACACAGGTTTTCAGGAGCAAATAACTACAGGGCCTCAGAAAGATATAACATCTGTGAAATACTATGAAAGCAAATTTCACTGGTGCTAGTTTATGACATTCAAGAAGAGAAAGACTGGGGGTGCCTGGGTGGCACAGTCGGTTAAGTGTCCAACTCTTGGTTTCAGCTCAGGTCATGATCTCAGGGTCCTGGGATCGAGCCCCACATTGGGCTCCACACTCAGTGAAGAGTCTGCTTGAGATTCTCTCTCTCTCTCTCTCAGTGCCCCTCTGCCCACTCTCTCTAAAATAAATAAATAAAATCTTAAAAAAAAAAAAAGAGAAAGACTGTTGATATAAAATCATCACTGGGATGACTAGTGTCCAATTTTTTTTTCCATTTCACAAGTCATTAAAAGCCACAAAAAATTAAGCCTCCTGCTTTAGGTAATATAATACAGCAAAATGTTTCCAAATTTGAGTTTGGTTAATCTTATCTCATCATGTATCTCTTCCCGCTGGTAATTCCTGTGTGACTCTTTCCCATTGAATCAACGGCTGAAGCAGCTCTTCTGCTTTTCAGAAGTGAACACTGCCTTCCTTAGTCTCACAGTGTGGGCACCCATCTCCCTGCAGGCAACTAGAGAAAGTTAAGCAGTGCAGGTAGGCAGGCCCATGGTAGAGAAGAAAGCACATTCTAGTTTGAAAGCACCAGACACAGACTTGTCGATTATAACCTGACTAGTGTTCTCTCAGGAATACTGAGCTGCAAGATAAGAACGAAGCTTTGATAATCCAAATGCACTTTGATAGAACATCAACTGAATTTAGCACCGAAGAGCAACATTTTTAAGGTTCTAAATTTTAGCTGGAGGCAGAGGAAATACCAGAAGGAAAATAAATGAAAGCTGCTCACCACTTCAAAAGCTAATCTTTGTAATGCTTTCATTAGCAGTTTAAAAAAAACTTTGAAGTAGAAAAGAAATGATTTTGATGCCTGATTGCTATAGGGTGTAGTTTAACTTCCCACTCTTTCAAAAAGAGGCAAGGTCAGGAATTTCTTTTAATGCTATTGGGCTTGTAAAATATTTTGTTTGTAAGGAAACCAAAATAGATATATAAGAGAGAGATTAGCTGATGAACTGCTCATTTAGTTCCCTCAATAAAAGATAAGTATCTGTTATAGTCAGTGAAAAAGGAGAGGAAAGGTTCTTCTTTCTAGAGAAACTATCCCCTTAGGCTGGGTGTAAAGGCACTATTTTCATGTTTAAACAAACACAGTATAAAAATATTTGGACTAGACTATAGAGAAGTTGCAATAAGAATAGCAACTAGGAGAATCTACAATCTCCCTTAAACTTCAGCAAAGGGGGGGAGGGGGGAAAATAAGTGAAAATATCCTTAGGGGCGCCTGGGTGGCTCAGTCGTTAAGCGTCTGCCTTCGGCTCAGGTCATGATCTCAGGGTCCTGGGATCGAGCCCCGCATCAGGCTCCCTGCTCTGCGGGAAGCCTGCTTCTCCCACTCCCACTCCCCCTGCTTGTGTTCTCTCTCTTGCTGTGTCTCTCTCTGTCAAATAAATAAAATCTTTAAAAAAA
>NW_022589712.1:38832128-38882942 GCF_004348235.1 Phoca vitulina
AACACAAGCAGGGGGAGTGGGAGTGGGAGAAGCAGGCTTCCCGCAGAGCAGGGAGCCTGATGCGGGGCTCGATCCCAGGACCCTGCTTGTGTTCTCTCTCTTGCTGTGTCTCTCTCTGTCAAATAAATAAAATCTTTAAAAAAAAAAAAAAAAGAAAGAAAAAGAAAATATCCTTAGCCAAGTCTAACTGAAAAATATGTGTGTATCAACCCAAAATACATCACTCAAAGGCCATACAAGTATGTCAACAGTAAAATAGGTAAAGTCAAGATCAGGTCCCCAATACCAATACTCAAAAAGGCTTCCTACCTAAAGGTCTGGCCTTGAGAAAACCCTACCTGCCAAATACAATGTTGGGTTTGTGGGGATTGTGGCTATTGGATCAATGATATTATGGGTATAACATGTGGGCTGAGGTATAATAGAGAATTTCTAATTACACAGTATCTACGTGACATCAATCTTAAGAGACAATATCCATTATTCTTTTAATACCACGTAATTCTGATCTGTTTTTACATTGTCACAACGACATGCTTTTCAAAACACATTTCTAGCATCTTTGTCATTTTCCCTCCAGCATTACCATCAAACACACTTATGAACAGGTTCCTTTGAGACACGTGGCCTGCCCCTTCTGCTAGCACAGGGGAGCCCTGCACATTACTTCTAACTTACAAGCAGTACTAAAGTACAATGAGTTTACAACCTTTATAAATACTAGTAACAAAATGCAGTTTTGAATTTCTTGCACACAATGTTAAATAAAAATGTTCTCTTATTACTTAAAAGCATGGCAGGGTTTGAATGGCAGCAAATAAGATGTGGGCCATTTATGGCAGAAGCAGCATGACTCAATCACATAGATGGAAATGATAATAAAAACAATGACTAAGGTACGCGTGGGTGGCTTAGTCAGTCAAGCCTCTGATCCTTGATCTCGGCTCAGGTCTTGATCTCAGGATCATGAGTTCAAGCCCCAAGTTAGGCTAGGCATGGAGCCTACTAAAAAAACAAAACAAAACAAACAAGAACAAAACAAAACAACAACAAAGACAAAAAACACTGGCCAGTAGTTATTAAGCACTCGTATATCAGCTGCTATTATTTAGACCAAGTCCTAGACAAAGCAAAAGGACACAGGGGTGAAATAACTTGCACAGAATCACATGGTAAGTGGGGTAGCTGGGTAAGAACAGTGGGCATCTAAAGAAATAAGGCATGGGGAAACTTAGAAGAGAGTGGCTCAGGATAATTTTGAGGGGAGATGATGCAGGATCCTGAATGCGAGGATAAGATGAAGATAATACTTTTATTCTACAGGTATTAAAGAGATATTAAAGGTTTGCTTGTGCAAGCTAAGGAAAAGAAGGTATTCTTCAAGATAAATGTGGTATATCCACAAAATGTACTCTAATTTAATGTCAAGGCTTTCTTAGCCCATGTGAATGTTCTTAAACCCATAATTTAAACATTTATGGTCAAATTATTGATTTTATTTTGAAAAGACCAAACCCTAACTTATGAACAATTTTTTTATTATGATGTTCAGTTAGCTAACATATAGTACATAGTTTTTGATGTAGTGTTCAACGTTTGTTAGTTGCATATAACATCCAGTGCTCATCACAACACATGCCCTCCTTAATACCCAACACCCAGTTACCCCATCCCTCCACCCCCCTCCCTCTGTAACCCTCAGTTTGTTTTCCAGAGTCCGGAATCTCTCATGATTTGGAATTAGAGAGGGAGACAAACCATCAGCAACAATTTTATAGCAATCTTTCACTTCAGGTGTTTTTAGCCTCTTGTAGAAAGGGCCCAATGTCTTTATTTTTGAATCATTATAAATATTTATGATACAGTGTTATTGGATGTTTGTCTTCATGTACTTATAATGAGTATTGGGAGTTCTATCATGGTATCAGAAAGTCAGCTCTTATCAAAGATGACACAGTGGAGGTAGATCCTCCCATACCTCTTTCTAAATAGCAGTGATTAGAAAAAGGGGTCATGGGAATGTGAATGTAGTTAATTAACACAAACCCTCACACAATCACTAGAAAAGTTAATCATTATGTGATAATAGGTCGGTAATACCATTATAAAAAATGAACACATAGCACATACTGTTATCAAAACAAAAATTTCAAACCTTAGTTGTGAAAAAAATATTTTCCTTTTGTATTATAATACTCTATACCTAGAAAAACATTTTTATTACTACTATATCAACAGAGGGGTATATGTAATTAAGCTAGAAAATACGTTCCTCTCCATTAATGTTACTTTCAGAAATTCCAGATCGGCCATTAGACAATCAAAAGTAGCAATACTAAAGCCATTTTTCAAGAAGACTATGCATTCGGTTGCATTATTTCTGTTTCCCTGACAACCTGCCAGCATTCATGACCCAACCAAATTCCCAACAGTGTTACAGAACAGGCTTTTAATAATGCAAAGGCCTTTCTTTCTTTTGATGGGATGTTCTCTTAGTGAGAATGGAATCACCCATCAACAATCTGCTCATCAGTTTTCCTTTCAATGTCCCAAATGTAATTTAACCTTTGTTAACTAATTCTCAAATTATTTTACACTGGATACTAGTTAGAAAGTACATACGTGGATGTCCAAGGGCTCTAAATAAGCAGCCGCTTAAAACACAATAGTTGGCTTTCTTTCACCCATTCGTATATTGCTAATTTATTTTAAATAATATCTTTTAAGTGTTACAAAAGAGAAGGGTAAAATAATCTTTACTGAGATATTTTCTGTCAGGTATTTAAAAATTTAACTGGTTTTTACATAATCATCCAAGTTATTTTAAGACATTAATGCAACACATTTAACTCTACATAATAGAGCAGTAATCTTCATCCTTTCTCAAGTCCCTGAAACCAGACAATATGCTATTCCTGAATACTTGTAAATGGCTAATGCATCAAGTAATTTAATGTTTTTCCTTTAATGTTTTATATTGGAATCACTTTCCTCTCTATTCCCTACATCTTTTCCTGAAAGAGAAACATGTTTGCTGTCCTTTGGCTCAGATTTTTATATTAAGAAGTGTCTATCACACGAGCAATAGGCAAAGTGGTTCAGTTTACTAAAACATGTAGGCTGGGTGTTGTTAATCAATGGCATTTTATTGATTTTTTTTTTCCAAAGAATAAACTAACACATAAAATATTATATACAAAAATAGGGCACCAGGCAAACAAACATTACCAGAAAGGAAATATTGTTACACTACTGCTGTATTACCTTCATTGGTTTGCAGCCATGACAATACAATGAAGGAATAGCTAAGGAGATGTATTTTTTCAAATAAATCTTGCCTTTGGATGTTCTGATTTTTAAATTTTTATTCTTTAATTAGGAAAAAAAATCAAATGTTGTTAAATATGTTCTTATTCCATAATTATACTCACATGGCAATCCTGATCATTTTTATTGCTTTGTAGTCCCTGCCCTTGAAATTTAATAGTGCCTTTCCCCCGAGGCTTTTAATGAATATTCCAGTATGAATGAATCTTCCAGTATGAATTAATCTACTCACCTACTTACTTTTGTTAAACAATAAAAATGACAACAAACTGGAAGGTATGTAGAGAGATTACTTTCAGTAAATGAAGTTCTAAAATTCGACAGGTAGATCATCAGTTTCTTCCTAAGACATGGGCTCCACACTCTATTCAAAGACAGATTAGTGAAGATCATAGTGGAATGATTATTTCTTGGCCATCTCTTGCTGTACTGAAACATATTTCAGTAGAGTAATATTGGTCATCTAGAATCCTGAACATTTGGCATTACATTTGTGCTTCATCAGTCTTTGTTACTTTTTTTTAAACCCACATTTCAGCTTCTTTCGTTTTGCTTTCTTCCCGAAAAATATTTAAAGTACTGCTTTTCATTCTGCCTTTCTTGCCAGCTCTGTCACCACATACATCGGAGAATCTGCTTGGTTTGTCTTAAGGAAAATACAACATAGGAATCACTGTGTGGCTAGCAATCAATACAAGGAAGCGGGTGGCTCTTCTCTATTTTGGGTACTAGTAGTGTTGACCTCCAGTTTAGTTCAGCTGAACAAATATTTAATGAGCACTTAATTCATTGCAGGCTCAGAGAATACAGAAAATTCATAAAAATATGTTCATGCACCCTGTATAATGTATATGAAGTTGTCTGATTCCAAAGCTGGTTTTGACAGCTGACAGAGTTAAATCTTAATTGGCATCCCATCTTAAGTGAGATCAGTTTCTAAAGAAAGCACATTTGAGATAAAAATCATCCTCGTAAATTCCTTAAATCATCCATGAAAGTCAGTATACATCTTACACACTACTGCTGTCCTAATGATTTGCATTCAACACTGTGAGAACCACTAAGACTCAGAATCAAAAAAAGCTTTGTGAAAATGACTGTATAGTCAACATTTTATGTTCACAATTACGAAGTGAATAGGAAATGGAAGATTTAAAGAATTCCCACTTGCCTCTATGTTTGCTTGATTCTACTTTAATATGAAACCTCACTTCTTTAAGTTAAACAAAGCTTTATTTTTTGTGAGGTTTAAAGATGACAATGTATTTTAAAGCATGTAATTAAGGTCTGGCACACGGTGGCTACCAATAAATGTTTGCTGGATTTGATCTGAATCTTTATCAGATCTGCAACACTGAAAAATATAGAGGCCTGGTCATGTGCTCCTTTGTCCTTCCAAACTGGCGTTACTCACCGTGGCCCCACTTAATAACAATCATTCTCAGGCTCTTAAACATGGAATGCAATAAGTCAAGTCTTTCACTCTTCATTCTTAGATTCTGAAATTGGCACCTTACATTAAATGTGAATATGAAGCAACCCACTGCATGCAAAAAAAGAAAAATGCTATGGAGGTTCAGAGAAGAGGATTTTAGGCTAGACTGAGACCTCAGTGAAGGTTTTATAGGTTGAATGAGGCATACACAGAATCCTAAAGGATGTGTATGTTAGACTGGCAGAAAGGGAAGGAGAGGGTATTCTAGATAGTGTTAACAGTAAAGATACAAAATCATGAAACATCATGGTTTGTGTAGAGAACACTTCATCTTCCAGTGTCATTCCAGCCTAACTAAATTCCAAAGATATCATTAGGTAAGAACAGGATCATGGGAACTATATGTTCTATGCTAATGACATTGGCCTTTATTCTCTAGGTATTTGGGAGGCACTTAAAGATTCTGATTAGATGAATGGCATGGTTGAATTTTCATTTAAGGTATATTTTTCTTTACCTGCAGCAGAGTAGAAGGGCAACAGAATGAGTAATTAAGAGCCTAGGTACAAGGTTACAAACCTGGACTTAGGGCAAAGGTAACAAGATGCAGAGAGGGACGACAGAATTAAGAGCTACTTGGAGTTCATGTGAAACTTGACAGTTGATCCATTTGAGGTGAAGGCAATGGATGAAATAAAGAGTGACAGCTAATGCCTATATCCAGTTGACCCAGACTTGACTGAAAGATGACCATATCCTCTGAAAGGGAGACTTCAGGAGGTGTGAATGTTACATATGGGTTTCTTGTGGGTGATCTGGGAAGACATGGCCACCAGGAATTTTGATATACAAGACTAAATAAATATCAGAAGAAGCTAAGGTAGGGCATATAGACTTCAAGCTCTAATAATGGAAACCTGAGAGAGACTGACAGAGGACAGGTGGAGAGTGAGACCCATTGGGGGTCAAGGACACCCCAGGGAAAACAAGTGGAATGAGCAGCTCATGAGTCATCAGAAGACAATCAGGAAGAGAAATGAAGAAACAGTAGGAGGGTGCAGAGAAAGAGTATGAAGGATAAACCCAGTGGCAGGAAGATAAAAGCTGAATGCAATGCAGCCTCAGGATTACAAGACATCTGCCAGCACAGCTTCAATGGAGCAGTGGACACAGAAGGCCACACTGGGGTAAACCATGTACATAAAGTGAGGAAGTTGGGACAGCTAGTGGAGACACTCTTTCAAGAAGTTTAGTTAAGGAAAGAAGAGATTAAGGGACAGCAACAAGGTGGGCTCAAGGTTTGGTTTTGTTTTAGGATGAGAGAGTTTAACATGCTTATAGGAAGGGATAAGAACCAGGTTTGTGTGCGCTAACACTGATCAGTATTAGTCGTCTGAACACAAGGTCAAGAACAACTGGGATGCCTGTAAAGTTCATTTGGGGGGAGGGGCGTGATTGATGAGTAGTGTCTGCTACAAGCAGGAAAAGAGAGTAGTGGCGTGGATATCCTAGATTTGCCATTCCTTTGTAGTTTTACTCCAAAGGTCTAGGGTTATTCATAGATGAGATGCACATTGGACATGCTGGTAGACATTACAGTTTTCTGATTAGCAAAGGAAAGGAGAATTGAAGAACAAGTTATTCTTGGTAAGGAGTTACTGAACAATCAACTGAGCTTCATAGAATTCAGCTTCCCTAGGATTCACTAACTTGGTTACTAGAATATTAAAGAAACAAGCAAATATGAAGGGATTATTTTCCTAATTAACAATGTATTTGAAGGTCTGACCTTTAAAAAAAGGTGGGGGGGGGTGGGGGAGAGACCACCACCACTCATTAAGGATA
The DNA here is from genome assembly GCF_004348235.1 of Phoca vitulina. Classification (NCBI taxonomy): domain Eukaryota; kingdom Metazoa; phylum Chordata; class Mammalia; order Carnivora; family Phocidae; genus Phoca; species Phoca vitulina. Next base: position 38,838,736 of record NW_022589712.1, read on the forward strand.
TTCATTTTTTTCTGAGGTTTTTGCTTCATTCATTTATTGATTCTTATCTAGGCTTCACTGCAAGAATCTGGGAGGGGTTCTTTATGCTGTTGTGACCTCCCTGTTTCTCTAGAGTTGTAGGTTCATTGGGCTGGGACAAGAACAGATCCACATGCCTCACAGATTTCAATCTCCCACTGCATGGACTGCACGTCCCAGCCCATCAATACAGAGGATCTGTGAGGTCAGCACTGGAAAAAATGACAGCTCCCTCCAATCCTTAACCTCAGAAACAAAGAGAAAAGATAGAAAATGGGTATATATTAGTGGCAGAATCCCTATGAAGAAATTGGCCTTGGATTAAAGCAAAATCCATTTCCCTGTACTCTAGGTCTACTATATACACAGTCACAAGACAGCTTATCTTTAACACAGGCCATTAGAAAATGGAGGCATACTAGTAATGAATTATAAAATATACTTTAATAATTAGGAAAAAGCACTCTGTTGAAGTGGCAGAGTTGTAATTTTTTTTTAATTTTCATAATTGTCTGATAATCATGTATCATATAATAAACAGTGATCTTAAAACCTGCTTTATCTAAAACTATTTAAATATACAAGTCAATGAGTATATATCTAAAAAACCTGTAGGTTATTTCATATCTCCTTGCATTAAATTCTTAAGTATTTGTTTTGTTTTCCCCCTTCTTTATTTTTAAAAATCGCATTCTCCAGTGGGAGAGGACTGCTTTTGATGAAACAATATAGCAGTGGGAGGTGCCCACATTCAGCAGGTGCTCTCCAATTCTCTCAGCATTCTCTTCCATCATGTATCAGTTTATAAAAGCCACTCAATAATGTTAAAATATTAACCTAGAGGTTTAAACTATTATACCTAGTAAATTTTTTGAAGGTTAACCTGATAGGATTGATTTAACACAAGGTATTTAATAAGGTGTTTATCACTTCCTGAATTGAGGAAATATTGACTAAAACAAATGACACATCATTTAAAAAATAAAAACAAAACCCAGAAAACTTGAAATTTTGTTCTTGTACCAAACGTCATTTGGACATATTTGAGTGCAGGACATGGTTCCCCTCACTGACAAATCATCACTATTTCATTTTTTAAAAAACTGTCTCCTATAATCCCATTTTTAATTTTCAAATCTGAAACATTCTAATTGTTTCCTAACAATTCTTAAGGATAGTATACTTTTTCTATTACATCCTTAAACATTAATTTCAGATGGCTTTTCTATATCAATCCTTTCCTTATCCCATCTGGTACTCTACTAATAGAGGTTGCCTCTTAACTCTGGAAGCCACATTTCTTAATTTTCCTCCATACTGCCTAGCCCAAATCCCTCACCTATTTGGCTTTACATTTTGTAACTTTTCAGTTGCAAAAATATAATATGAACATATAAGTATCTTCTTTGAGCAACACAGTGCTTGGGGAAATAGCATCTGCATTTGAGCAGAGGTAATGAGAAAATCAATGTAAAGTTAATCTATCCTGCAATAATGAGAAATTCTTTAAAATCTCAAATTCTTTAAAATATATTACTGATAACGCTGGCATTCTTAAATCTAACAATGTGTTATTAACATCAATGAGCTAACATTCCAAAGATACATACTGATATAAAAATGAACAAAAGTACATTTTTCAAAAAAAAAAAATTACGGCACAGAGCAGGAAGATTCAGTATTTGAAAGGTGGAAGGGGATTACTAAATTAAGTGATAAGGGGTAAAAGCTTTGAAAAAAATAATAAAGGCGAATTGGCAGTATGCCAGCAAATGGGAAAAATGTAAATTTGAAGGAGTACGTAGGAAAAGGTGAGCCAGCAAGATGAGAAAGGAAAAATAGCAATCAGAATATCATTTGGAATATGGCTGTGTATGAGTATATGCATGTATATAATGTATGCACATTATATAATACACACATACACATTTTATAACATGTACACATATATACATACATATATGTATCTACATGTGTGTATATACGCACACATTTTTAAACATATATATATATATAACATAAGTGTTAAAATATATATTTATTTGTTAATATACTTACATGGGCAGCAGAGCCCATAGAGCTGCCACAGGTCTAATAACTGTGACTGTTTTCCTCACAAACTCCCCTGACCTAAAAACCTCCCCCTCTGCTCCCAGGAATTCATGCAAGGCATTCACACTCTGAAGCCTGTGGGAGGGCAAGGGAAAGAAAGGATGGGCAAATTAGCTATAATTGGATCTTATTAACTTAGTCATTTAAATTGCTAATCTGTTTCCAAGTAGGCTCATTTGTAGATAACTCATCTTTAGCTGACTGAACTTGGCTTTTCTAACCCTAGCTTGTAATTGGAAAAGAATAGAATAAGTTGTCATTTATCCTCCTTTTATTTCATCTCAAAAATACATGATCAAAAATGTCTAGACCCACTAAAATTGAATCTCTATTCCTTCCATCAGCCCAGGTAAAGATTATGATCATGATATGACTAGATGTTACATGTATTCAATTAACTTCTATAGAAATCTCATGAAAACCTAGATATAATTAAAGGTAGTAAAATGGGGAGAAGGGGAGAATTCCCAAATAAGTTTTTCCATCAAAGGAGTACAAAAGTGCCTGCAAAGCAAACCTATAAATCAAAAAGTTTAAAAACTGTTTTTTTCTTTTTAAAAGAAACCTTTATGCAGTTCAAAATTCCATAAAACATGTAAGGTTGAGGAGTATAAAATTCTCCTTTCTTTCTGGACCACTTTTTTTTTTTTTTTTAAAGATTTTATTTATTTATTTGACAGAGAGAGAGAGAGAACAGGTAGGCAGAGGGAGAGGGAGAAGCAGGCTCCCCGCTGAGCAGGGAGCCAGATGCGGGGCTCGATCCCAGGACCCTGGGATCATGACCTGAGCCGAAGACAGCGGCTTAACTGACTGAGTCACCCAGGTTCCCTGGACCACTTTTACAAGAGAAAATTTCTGATGATTGGACAGGATAATATTTATAGTATATAGTACTGAAATACTAAGAGATGTAATATGCCAAATATAGGTGATACAAATTGAAATGACATAGGTAATAATTCTGACTAGAGTTTAAAAAAAAGACAATCTTTCATAAACTTAATCTTCAGGATTAATGATCTAAAATACATTAGGTATTCAACAAGTACTGGCTGAATGAACGTTCTTAAATCATTAATTCATTTAATACATTTAATAGTCAATATAAATATCTTTATGTTGGCTTCTATCTTCCTTCAAAAGATTAAATATTGTCCTTCTATATCTATCAAGTCCTTTGCTGAAATACACAGAAGTGGCAGGAAACATAAGATTTTATGTTACTTCTATTTTAGCCTATTCTCAAGATACAAACACAAAAGTTAGAGCACCAGGGAGTGTCATCCCTGATCTCCCATTCTGGATAACTTGCATAGGAAGAAATGATGGTAAGAGAATGAATCCAATAAAAAGTCTCAAAACTCTGTTCTAATATTAATATGCAAAGGACACTGATCAATGGTATCCATTAATTTTGGCAAGAAAAACATTACTTCTTCACCAAGAGAGAATGACCCATTTTCATACTGGCTTTCGAAAATACAAAGAAGAAGCATGGACAGTGTGGGTATAGATGTACACTTCACAGGATCTCAGGGGAAAATGTCATCTTTGCTTCTTACTGCCTTTTCTGCTCAAATATTATGAAGAGGAATAGAGAGATCACTCAAAGTGATGATATTTCAGGCTGAAGTGAACAATAATATAAAAGAGAATGAATAAGCAATAAGATAGATGCCTATCTTCCACAGCACCTAGACTAGTCAAGTTTACTAATAAAAATAGCCACTAATAAATTATATTTTAATGGCTTCCATTGAACATTGTTTTTCATCAGAATGAATTTCTATCTAGATGTAGTATCTTCAATATTTTTTAAACGTCTGCTTAGTTATAATGGAAAAAAAAATAGTTATCCCCAACAAGGGGAAGGTAGGGGTATCTGATTTTTTACTGTGATCATGCCAAGAATTTGTTAAGAATTTTAGACAATACCTTAATTTATCTAAATGCAGATGACAAAACAACTAAATTTCCAGACCAGAGATGCACAGTTCCCTCCAAATAGACACCCTTATATTTAAAGTGATCGAAAATATTTATCCTTTCTATAAGATGATCTAGGATATTTACTAAGTTTTTGCTAAGATACAAAAATGATGACATTAGGTACAGGTAACCGAGAAGAGTTTATTACTGTAGAAAATGAACTCCTAAAGATCTTGGGGAAAAATTATTTTTGAACATGACAATTTAAACTTCGAGATCAAAGACCCTTAAAATTTCACAGATTTTTATGATTCAAATGCCAAATAATATTTTAATTTACTTCAATATGCTTTCTTTCCACCCCCACAGTGAGGGAGGCAAGAATTATGCTCTGAAAAGTCAAGCCAATGTCACTTTATTATATTTTAAGAGTTGCACATTAAAGATAGGAATGTTAAGGGAAAAAAAAACAAAACATGTCACTAATTGGTTCCATTTTATGATGAGAAACTGTACCAGAGTGGGCTGGTGGGATGTTCGGACAGGCATGTTGACAGCCTGGGGGTGTCTAACTCGAACACAGCATTGGGCATTTGCAGCAGTGCAGACCTGGGTTCAAATATGGCTCCAACACATAACTTAGGCAGGCAAATGTAATTAAAATCTCTGGTCTTTGGTTATTTCTTTTAATTTGCAAAATAGAAATAAAAAGAACCAACCTCACACAGCTGCTGTAGGGACCGTAAGAGAAAAGGAGGTAAAGGATGAAAACTTGCACCTGGAACATAACAGATGACCCCTAAGTCACCCATGTAGTTGAGAGATGGTTGTTGCTTTTGTTGGGTGACTGATTGATGTACACAGTTGAGGCCTGTGGTCCAGGAAGCAGCCTCAGAAACAGTGAAATTGTTTGAGGGAAGAAAGTTGAGCAAAGAAAATTTCAAAGCGAAGTTAAAAAGGTAATTTCAGGTTCTTTAAAACTGATTAGCATTGTGGACTGTGGCATGAATTTGTACAACAGTTCAATCTATTTTGAGTAAACACTGATCACTGCTTTTGGGGAAAGCGTGCACTAAACTGCCAAGTTAATCAAGGTACATCAAGCATTGCATATAAATGCAATTTTTTTTTTAATTCCAGTAATTCAGATTATTATGTTTACGATCAACCCGTTCTTGACAGTATGATTTGTTGAGGCTTGAACAAATTTCCTCAGGGGTTTTTATTCTGCAAATTTTACAACAAAACCTGCCTGTGATTCCTTTCATTAATAATTATAAAGGAATATGTGGTTTCCTTTGCACACATAAACCTTGCCAAGAGTGGTCTTATATTGGCAATTTTTTATTCTATTTATTAAGTGGTAAGTAATATTCCCCAAACTGTTACCTTAAAATTTAAGTTATAAAATTTTAAATGTAAAAATTGGAAAAGATCCAAATAGTTTTGATGCTTTTTAAAATTTGCAAGGTACTCTATAAATCACTGAATCCACAGACCAAAACTGAAAATATCTAGAAAGAAAAAAATTATAAACTAGAAAGATACAAAATGTGGATTAGAGGAACTTCAGCAGTGTAGATTGGTGGCATAGTGAGGGTTGGTCATAGAGAAAGATAGTGAGATAGAGAGAGAGAGAGAGAGAGAAAGGAAAGGTCGGCAAGATACATTCCAGCAGAGAAATCTAGTAATTGCATCAATCCCTGGTGCTGGTCACTATAGATGGTAGAGCATCCCCCAGGGCACTTAGGGATAAGATTAAAACCACATCCGGAATGATACTTCAAGAGAAGAGCTCATAAATACTGATTGTTATGTGCGATGCATAGAATAAAATGAACCAAACTTCTCCGGACTGATGTATGTTATCAAAGGAGATGTTATCGTTACTAATGACCCAGTCACAGCTAATGATTTTATGGCTAACCAGAGGCCTGAGTAGTTATGCTAAATTTACAGAACAGCTTTGCAGTGCTTCATGGTGGTTTTTATTCTCAGCTGAACCATTCAAAATGTGGTTCTTTTAATGAACTATGAAATGATCCAGTAAGAAACTCTCAAGCATGAGGCACACTGTGTGACTTCATGGTGATGGGATTTAAGAAGCCAGGATTCAATTTGAAAATTTAAAGGAATGAGAAATTAAAACTTAAACTCTACAAAAACCATCAAATATTGATACATATAATTTGGGGAGGGAAGGAAAAGTTCACTGTATCCCTTTAAGAGTGAAGAAAAATTTTTTAAAGATTTTGGCCAAAACTGAGTTGTGGTCCCATCCCTAAAATACTCACGGACAAAGGGAAGAGAATTAAATACAGTTAGCTTATACCAATCAGAATTTACCCTCAAGAAAGGGAAAGTATCCTTTTCCTGAAGCTGTAGTAACCCAAATATAGTATGTATTCCAGAGGCAAGAAAACAGAAGAAACTGTTCTAGTCAGACAGGCAGACAGCATATACCCTTCATATTCTGCTAGTCATGATCCAAATTAAAATTTCCTTGAAGACAGTCTGATAATATGAATCTAAGTCCTTCAAATTATACATTCCATTGAAATAGATTATCTCTAAAAATTTTGTAAGATAATAATCAGAGAAAGTATTTTAAAAAATTATTCATATAAGACCAGTGAGTTCAAGAACATTTAAAATACCAAAATAATGGGAAAAAATATCTATTAGCAGGAACTATGTTAAGCAAATAATGGACTGTTTATATGGTTGAATATGCAGCATTTCAAAACAATGACAAAAAATTGATAGTTTCTTAAACAAGCATATTAAAACTTCCTTTTATGTAAATATGTGCTCTAAAACAAAAACCTAAGACGTTGCACAACAAAATGTTAACAGCCAGAGTAACTGTTATTTCCTTATATATACAATTTTTCTAGACTATTTTAATAAATATATATTTTTAATCAGGTAAAAATAACCTGAGAAGGAGGAAGAAACAAAAGAAACTTCTAAATATTAAAAGGCAACAAACTAATAGTTTTTTTATAATTACAGAATACTGAAAACAATGTTAGTGTCCAATGCTAGAAGTCTTGTTGGGAAAATCTGAAGTATGTTTATTGACTAGAAAGATGGTTATAACATACTTCTGAGTGAAAGAATAGGTTATAACATATTATTGATTGGAAAAAGAATTACAATACTGTACATTTTGTACATTGTCCTTTTTGTTCATATAAGCAAATATGCATATTTTCTCTCTTAGAGTTATTGAGCTCATAAGACCCTTGGGAGCGCCTTGATGGCTGAGTTGTTAAGTGTCTGCCTTCGGCTCAGATCATGATCCCAGAGTCCTGGGATGGAGCCCCGCATCGAGCTCCCTGCTCTGCGGGAAGCCTGCTTCTCCCTCTCCCCTTCCCCTTGCCTGTGTTCCTTCTCTCACTGTGTCTCTCTCTGTCAAATAAATAAAATCTTTAAAAAAAACAAAAAACAAAAAAACTCCCTTAGACTTTTTGGAGAAGTGTCTGTTCGTGTCTTCTGCCCATTTCTTGACTTGATTATTTGTTTTTTGGGTGTTGAGTTTGAGAAGTTCTTTTTTTTTTTCACTTTTCATTTATTTGTTTTTTTTTATTATTATGGTATGTTAATCACCATACATTCCATCATTAGTTTTTGATGTAGTGTTCCATGATTCATTGTTTGCGTATAATACCCAGTGTTCCATGCAGAACATGCCCTATTTAATACCCATCACCAGACTAACCCATCCCCTCACCCCCCTCCCTTCTAGAGCCCTCAGTTTGTTTCTCAGAGTTCATAGTCTCTCATGGTTTGTCTCCCCCTCCTATTTCCCCCCTTTCATTCTTCCCCTCCTACTTTCTTTCTTTCTTTTTTTTTTTTAACATATAATGTATTATTTGTTTCAGAGGTACAGGTCTGTGATTCAACAGTCTTACACAATTCACAGCGCTCACCATAGCACATACCCTCCCCAATGTCTATCACCCAGGCACCCCATCCCTCCCACCCCCCACCACTCCAGCAACCCTCAGTTTGTTTCCTGAGATTAAGAATTCCTCATATCAGTGAGGTATAGATCTTGGATACCAGCCCTTTATCTGTAGTGTCATTTGCAAGTATCTTCTCCCATTCTGTGGGTTGCTTCTTTGTTTTGTTGATTTCCTTTGCTGTGCAGAAGCTTTTTATCTTGATGAAGTCCCAAAAGTTCATTCTCACTTTTGTTTCCCTTGTCATTGGAGACGTGTCTTGAAAGAAGTTGCTGTGGTCGATGTCAAGGAGGTTACTGCCTTTGTTCCCCTCTAGGATTTTGATGGCTTCCTGTCTCACATTGAGGTCTTTCATCCATTTAGATTTTATCTTTGTGTATGGTGTAAGAGAATGGTCGAGTTTCATTCTTCTGTATATAGCTGTCCAATTTTCCCAGCACCACTTATTGAAGAGACTGTTGTTCCATTGCATATTTTTCCCTGCTTTGTCGAAGATTAGTTGACCATAGAGTTGAGGGTCCATATCTGGGCTCTCTGTTCTGTTCCACTGGTCTATATGTCTGTTTTTATACCAGTACCATGCTGTCCTGGTGATCACAGCTTTGTAATATAGCTTGAAATCGGGCAACATGATGCCCCCAGCTTTTTCTTTTTCAACATTTCCTTGGCGATTTGGGGTCTTTTCCAGTTCCGTACAAATTTTAGGATTGTTTGTTCCAGCACTTTGAAAAATGCCACTGGTATTTTGATTGGGATGGCGTTGAAAGTATAGATTGCTCTGGGTAGCAGACATTTTAACAATGTTTATTCTTCCGATCCATGAGCATGGAATGTTTTTCCCTCTTTTTGTGTCTTCTTCAATTTCTTTCATAAGTGTTCTGTAGTTTCTAGAGTATAGATCCTTTATCTCTTTGGTTAAGTTTATTCCAATGTATCTTATGGTTTTTCGTGCAATTGTAAATGGAATCAATTCCCTAATTTCTCTTTCTACAGTTACATTGTTAGTGTATAAGAAAGCAACTGATTTCTGTGCATTGATTTTGTATCCTGCCATATTACTGAATTGCTGTAGGAGTTCTAGTAATTTGGGGGTAGAGTCTTTTGGGTTTTACACATGAAGTATCATGTCATCTGCGAAGAGAGAGAGTTTGACTTCTTCTTTGCCAATCTGGATACTTTTTCTTTTTGTTGTCTGATTGCTGTTGCTAAGACTTCTGGTACTATGTTGAACAATAGTGGTGAGAGTGGGAATCCTTGTCATGTTCCTGATCTTAAGGGAAAGGCTCTCACCTCTTCCCCACTGAGAATGATATTTGCTGTGGGCTTTTCATAGATGGTTTCTATGAAATTGAGGAATGTTCCCTCTATCCCTATACTCTGAAGAGTTTTAATCAGGAAAGGATGTATTTTGTCAAGTGCTTTTTCTGCATCAACTGAGAGGATCAAATGGTTCTCGTCTCTTCTCTTATTAATGTGTTCTATCACATTGATTGATTTGCGAATGTTGAACCACCTTGCATCCCAGGAAAAAGTCCCACATGGTCATGATGGATAATCTTTTTAATGTACCATTGGATCATATTAGCTAGGATCTTGTTGAGAATTTTGGCATCCATATTCATCAGGGATATTGGTCTGTAATTCTCCTTTTGGATGGGGTCTTTGCCTGGTTTTGGGATCAAGGTAATGCTGGCCTCATAGAACGAGTTTGGAAGGTTTCCTTCTGTTTCTATTTTTTTGAAACAGCTTCAGAAGAATAGGTATTATTTCTTCTTTGAATGTTTGGTAGGATTTGGGAATCCATCAGGCCCTGGGCTCTTGTTTTTTGTTAGGTTTTTTATCACTTCTTCAATCTCATTACTGGTTATTGATCTATTCAGATTGTCAATTTCTTCCTGTTTCAGTCTTGGTAGTTTATAGGTTTCCAGGAAGGCATCCATTTCTTCCAGGTTGCTTAATTTATTGGCATATAGTTGCTGATAATAATTTCTAATAATTGTTTCTATTTCCTTGGTGTTAATTGTGATCTCTCCCCTTTCATTTGTAATTTTATTAATTTGGGTCCTTTCTCTTTTCTTTTGGATAAGTCTGGCCAGTGGTTTATCGATCTTACTAATTCTTTCAAAGAACTAGCTTCATTGATCTGCTCTACTGTATTTCTGGTTTCTAATTCATTGATATCTGCTCTAATCTTAATTATTTCTCTTCTCCTTCGTGGCTTAGAATTTGTTATTCTTTCTCCAGTTCTTCAAGGTGTAAAGTTAGTGTATTCAGGAGTTTCCTATATTTTTGAGTGAGGCTTGGATTTCCCCCTTAGGACTGCCTTTGCAGTATCCCATAGGTTTTGGACCAATGTGCTTTTGTTATCATTGGTTTCCATGAATTGTTTAAGTTCTTCTTTGACTTCCTGGTTGACCCAAACATTCTTAAGCAGATGGTCTTTAGCTTCCAAGTGTTTAAATTTCTTCCAAATTTTTTCTTGTGATTGAGTTCCAGTTTCAAAGCATTGTGGTCTGAGAATATGAAGGGAATAATTTCAATCTTTTGCTTTGGTTGAGACCTGATTTGTGACCCAGTATGTGATCTATTCTGGAGAAAGTTCCATGTGCGTTCTAGAAAAATGAGTATTCTGTTATTTTAGGGTGGAATGTTCTGTATATATCCATGAGGTCCTTCTGGTCCAGTGTGTCATTCAAAGCTCTTGTTTCTTTGTTCATTTTATGCTTAGATGATCTGTCTATGGCTGAGAGTGGAGTGTTGAGGTCTCCTACTATTAATGTATTTATTATCAATATTTCTCTTTATTTTGGAATGGCTAACAGACACATGAAAAAATTTCGATATCATTAGCCATCAGGGAAATTCAAATCAAAACCACATTGAGGGGCGCCTGGGTGGCTCAGTCGTTAAGCGTCTGCCTTCGGCTCAGGTTATGGTCCCAGGGTCCTGGAATCGAGCCCCACATCGGGCTCCCTGCTCAGCGGAAAGCCTGCTTCTCCCTCTCCCACTCCCCCTGATTGTGTTCCCTCTCTCGCTGTGTCTCTATCAAATAAATAAATAAAATCTTAAAAAAAAAAAAAAAAAAAACACATTGAGATACCACCTTATACATGTTAGAATGGCAAAAATTCATAAGGCAAGAAATAACAAATGTTGGAGAGGATGTGGAGAAAGGGGAACCCTCTTACACTGTTGGTGGGAATGCAAGTTGGTACAGCCACTTTGGAAAACAGTGTGGAGGTTCCTCAAAAAGTTAAAAATAGAGCTATCCTATGACCCAGCAATTGCACTCCTGGGTATTTACCCCAAAGATACAGATGTAGTGAAAAGAAGGGCCACATTCACCCCAGTGTTCACAGCAGCAATGTCCACAATAGCCAATCTGTGGAAGGAGCCGAGATGCCCTTCAACAGATGAATGGATAAAGATGTGGTCCATATATATAATGGAATATTACTCAGCCATCAGAAAGGATGAATACCCACCATTTGCATTGACATGGATGGAACTGGAGGGGATTATGTTAAGTGAAATAAGTCAACCAGAGAAAGTCAATTATCAGATGGTGTCACTTATATGTAGAACATAAGGAATAGCATGGAGGACATTAGGAGAAGGAAGAGAAAAATGGAGGGGGGGGAAATCAGAGGGGGAGACGAACCATGGGAGACTATGGACTATGGGAAACAAACAGGGTTTCATAGGGGAGGGGGGGGAGGGGATGGGTTAGCCTGGTGATGGGTATTAAGGAGGGCACGTATTGCATGGAGCACTGGGTGTTATGCACAAAAAATGAAGCATGGAACTCAAAATCAAAAACTAATGATGTACTCTATGGTGACTAACATAATAAAAAAAAAATCCCTTGGATTATATAATCAAGATGTCAGTAGGGCTACATTCCTTTTTGGACACTAAGAGAATCCCTTGCCTTGCCTTTTCTGGCTTCCAGAAGCCACCTGCATTCACTGGCTTGAGGCCCTTCTTTTATGTAAGCCAGCAAGGTTGCATCTCTCTAACCAGTTTTCTGTGATTGCATTGATCTCTGACCTTAGCAAAGAAAAGTTTACTGCTCTTAGAACTGATGTGATTAGACTGGGCCTATCTGAGTAATTTTCCCATCTGTAGTTTGAAGACCTTCATCACACCTGCAAATTCCGCTTTGCCATATAAGGTAATATAGTCAGTTTCCAGAGGTTTTTTTTATTTTTTATTTTTTTCCTCCCAGAGTTTTTTTCTTTTCCAGGACTATTATTCTGCCTACCACACAAATTATCAGGGATGCCTGTTTTAACTACAGTCTTTACTAATGAAAATTTAATTTATGAAGAAAATAACTCATTCACTATATCCTTACCTCTTTTCACCTTAGATTTCTCATTCCTTAATGAGATGAAAAATGATGAGTATATCTAAGTAAATAGATATATAGAGAGTAATAGTTTTAACCTACTTAAAACTATTAAAATTTCTGGACAAGAAATAAAGGATAAAAACCTTTGTAACTCTGGGTTAGGCAAAGATTTCTTGAATGTAAAACAAAATCTATAATGAAAAAATAGGTAAGTTGTACTTCATATTAAATATTTTTTTATGAACACCATTCAGAGAAAGAAAAGAAACAGACTCAAATAATATTTTTAAATGTATTTGATAAAAGACTTGTATGCAGAACCTATGAAGAATACTCAATTTTAGCATAAAATAAAATTTCTAATTTAAAAATGGACAAATATATTAATAGATAATTCAACAAAGAAGTTATACAATGGGTATTACATAAAAAATGTTCGGAATAGGGAAACGCAAATGAAACCACAATAAGATACCACTATACACCTTTTTTTCCCCCCCTATACATCTATTTAAATGGCTACAATTAAGAAGACTGAAGATCTCAAGTGTTGTCAAGGAGGCAGAACAACTAAAACTCTCATGCATCACCAATAGGATTGTAAAATGTTACAACCATTTTGAAAAGCAGTGTGACAGTTTCATAAAAAGTAAAATATACATCTACCATATGACATAGCCTTCCATTCCAAAGTATTTACTCAAGAGAAAGGAAAGCATACATCCATAAAAAGAGTTATACACAAATACACATTAAAGCTTAATTTTTTTGAAATCCCCAAACTGGAAACAACCCAGTGTCCATCAACAGGTGAAAGTATAAACAAATCTGGTACATTTATAAATGGAATACTATTCAGCAATGAAATGAACTATTAATATGTACAACATAAGAGTGGCTCTCAAACCATTATGCCAAGTAAAATAAGCCAGATGAAAGAAATAGCAACACTATATGATTCTACTTATGTAAAATTCTAGAAAATGGAAACTAATCTATAGTGGCAGAAAGGTTATTAGTCATTAACTGGGTGGGGACTGGAGAGGTGAGAGAATAGGAAAAAAAGGGGCACAAATGGGGTGCCTGGGTGGCTCAGTTGGTTAAGCGGCTGCCTTCGGCTCAGGTCATGATCCCAGGGTTCTGGGATCGAGCCCCATATCAGGCTCCCTGTTCAGCGGGGAGCCTGCTTCTCCCTCTCCCTCTGTCTTCCAGGTTGTGCTCTCACTCTCTCTCTGTCAAATAAATAAATAAAATCTTAAAAGAGGGGGGCAGGCACAAAGAAACTATGGGAGTTGAGGAGTAGGTTTTTCATTATGATTATGGCCAAGGTTCCATATGTCATGGTATACATATGTCAAAACTTATCAGATAATTATACTTTATATTCACTTTTTATGTCAATTATGCCTCCATAAATTGTTCAAAAAAATAGAAAAAAAAAGATATGTTGCCTGTATGACTAGAAGAAAGGAGTAGTATGTGATGAGGTGTTGAAGCTGGATAGGTAAGCTATGATTCGGACTGTGGTACAATTTGTTACAGCTTTGAATTCTGCCCCATGTGTAATGAGGAGCAAGTGAGACTGATCACACGGGAAAGATCTGATCAGACCACTAAAAAGTATACCTTGAAGCAAGCAGTGTGGATTTTGAACTTAGATGGCAAGAGTCTGGTGACAGACACATACTAGTTAGAAAGGCTGTATAATTCTTTATTTAAAATTTTATGAAGGCCTAAACTAAGCAGACCAAGGAAAAACAAGGGGAGACTGATTTTACGTACAGACATAAAGTATAAGAATTCTGTCTAGAAGAATCAATGCCCCCATTAAACATGAACGCATCTGGAGAGTGTTGGGTAAAAGATGAACCAAGTTTGGGAGGCTCTGTATGTGATGATACCACTAAGACAGAGGTATAAAACAAGTTTGAGGAAGGAAGATAATGACTTAGGTTTGAGACATACTGACTATGAGATGCACGAATGATATTCAATGGAGACTCACAGTCCGTTGGAAATCTAAGTCTAGAGCTTTAAAAGGGAAATACAGATTAGGGAATAAATAGTTTAGCTATGACTCTTTAACATAAAGGATGGACAGTCTCACTCATGTAGAGTGTATAAAACAAAAACAAAAGAGGATTTCAGTTAGGCCTCTGCAAAATGACCTCAAGGGTGATGTGAGACTGGAGAAAGACTCTATCCAACACTAAGAAGGAGGACCAAAGAGAAAAAGGAGAACCAAAGGAAGAAGAGGTACTCAACAATGGCCCGTGGAAAGCCAAATGATTGTGAATCAAAGTCCAAGTCGTTTTTAGATTCAGCAAATATGTGGTCATTAAAGACCTTTGTGAGAGCAGTTGCCACACAGCCTTGTGAACAGAATCTGGTCAAAAAGAGTTTAACGAATCATGGAACACTACATCAAAAACTAATGAAGTACTGTATGGTGACTAACATAAAATAATAATAATTAAAAAAAAGAGTTTAACCAATGAATTTGAGTTAAGGGGAGAAAAAAGTAGAGATAGTGATCGGGGATTACTCCTTAAAAATTTATGAGTAGGTGGATAACAATTATAAAGGAAATTATATCTATTGACGATTAAAAACTGTACAAAAGAAAACAGAGTGGAAAAAAAAAAAAAACAGTTCCAGCCAATTTCTGCTTTTTTAAACAATTTCTAAAGGCAGAAAGACCCATCATAAGACCACTGCAGCAATAACTATACTAGCCAATTTGATTGATCCTTTATTATATTCCAGTCACTACTCTAAACACACACATACACACACATACACACACACACTTTAACTTTTAAAAAGCTCCTATGATGCACAAGCAATTATTATCCTTATATTATAGGGGAGGGAATTAAGGAAAAGAAATGTTAAGCAACTTGCTCAAGGTTAGTAAGTGATAGAGACAGTGTTTGAGTCCAGGGTACACTCTTAGCTAGGACACTATGGTATAAACAGCATTCTAAAGGAATCTAGTATGATGCACCCAACTTTCTCAATGATTTGCTCCTGGGATCATCTTTAAATCTGTAACGAAATTATACAAAATAATTATGTTCTACAACTTTACAATATGGAGGAAAAGCAAAAAAGTGAAAATTCACTAAGGCCATAGCTGTGAAGTGAGGATAATGCAGTTACTATTACATGCTTTCTTTTACTCTGACTCCCGTGGTGAAGGTAGGGTAGACCCCTGTCAGTTACAAAATGCCCAGGGGTTATACTTTGATCTGTGCTCTGGGGAGAGTTAGGGCATCTTACAAAGTCCCTTCAATCCCTTCAATTCCTCAGATAGCCACCTCTCAATTAGAAGTAGGAGTGGTCCACCCTGCTCAGAGGGAAATGTTCGGCTCTCAAAGAAATTGCACTGTTCCATATACTATTTTGATTAAAGAGTATATAGAAATCCTAGTTTCACACAAATATGTAGTTGGAAAAGAGAGAGTTATTATAATAGCCTTTCAATATTCTTTGATACTACACCAAATTGAAAAGTGTAGTGTTTTGGTGTTTTTTAAGTTAAGTTGCAACATGGATCTAAAACTGTATCAATACAATTTTGTAACATTAAAATCAATTGGAGTATCTTGCACTTTGGATGGATTTTTTGCCCATGAATAATTTTGTAATATCCCACATTAGTAATTTGAAAATAATCTGAATTATGCAGATTTTCCAAATGTTGACTCTTATTGTTAAACAGTATGTAGAAGTCATATTCATTATTAACGTTACCATCCATCTCATCAGAAAAGTCTTCAAGTCCTAGGAAGCTGTCAAACTCACAATGGCAAATACAAGTTTTCCAAAACTGAAAACTGAAGACTCAAATTTTGTCATTAACAAACAACAGTCAATTGCCTTTCTTAGTATTGATTTTTTTTTTTTAAAGATTTTATTTATTTATTTGAGAGAGAGAATGAGAGAGAGAGAGAGCACATGAGAGGGGGGAGGGTCAGAGGGAGAAGCAGACTCCCTGCTGAGCAGGGAGCCCGATGTGGGACTCGATCCTGGGACTCCAGGATCATGACCTGAGCCGAAGGCAGTCGCCTAACCAACTGAGCCACCCAGGCGCCCTCTTAGTATTGATTTTTTTAAAGTAATCTCTACTCTCCATGTGGGGGCTCGAACTCACAACCCCAAGATCAAGAGTCATTTGCTCCACCTACTGGACCAGCCAGGAGCCCCTGTCAACTGTGTTTCTTAAGGTGACAAACTTTCCTTGTCTGTTTCAAAAGATGTATGAAAATACCCAAGTCTGAATTCATCAGTTCTTTTCCAAGTAAAATTGGTGTCAACATGGAAGACAGCACCGAGCTGAACTCACAACTCAAGAAACTGCACAAGTGCTTTTCCTCCAGACGATGTATAATCATACTTCAGTATACAGCAAAGGTGCTTAAAGCATGCTTCCCACTTGGTCACAGAATAGTAAAAGGATACTTATTCAGGGGTTAATAATGAACAAAATTCATAGTTTTTACTCTTTCATCAAGGATTTTAAGGGAAACTTACCTTTTGGTTTTTTAAGCGCCCTCTGAGTGCACTGTGGTAAAGAACACATTGACAAGTAGAGGTTGGTGCCAAGGCCTTGATTCATGCAAAATGAATAATAATACTTTTTGCATCAGTGTAAATATCAATAAAATGAATAAGGTAAATAATATCTCCCTATTATTAGGAAAATAGTTCAATCTTTCTGACTCTCTGAAAGGTCCACAAATCATATTTTGAGAACGGCCAGTGGACAGTAACACCAAGTAAATGTGTTTATATTTAAAAGTACTACAAATATTAAGAATCTGAGCTTAAAGTCTTGAGTATAGAGAAGGGATATAAAAGGCACACCATCCATCCCCCTTTTCAATTATAAATACTTATTTGTTAGGACACTGTTAGAAATGCAAACTAAGTGAAAGATTATGGGCAAACACTCCACCTGTGGGCGTGTGAGATACCCATAAACACCACAGACAACAAAATGGACACACTTTGCAAAAACCATTGGGAAAACTTTTTCAAGCCTACTCAGTACCGTGCACTGCCCAAATTCATTCACAACGTTCCTATTTGCCTTATTAAGAAAACAAAGCAATTAACTTTACAATTAGGAAAGTCTGCACATAAAGTGACTACACCTAATTATAAGCTAACGTCTGTTTTCAGAGGTATAAAAGGTAAGTGTGGAAATACAAACAATGGAAGTCAGAAGTACCTATTTGGCAAAGGACACTCTGCAGATCTGAATGCTGACAGGGATGGGACATTGCCAGGTGTAGAGTGCCAAGAGCAGCCCATCTTCTTAAGCTGCCACCCAGCATTATTTGTGCGCATCTGTAAAGGGAATGCCCCAGTCTTGGTAGGGTAAGCGACAAAGCAGACTACTCAAGACTTAGAACGCAAAAAATTAGCTCTGATGACTGCTTACCACTTATGTATACAAAACAAATTCTCACTATCAATTTGAAATAGGAGCTAGCTAGAGAGCTGGATAAGTAAATTGGGCAGTCTTCAGAGAGACACACAGAGAAGAAGAGAAACAGTATTTGAGGAGGCCATTAAGAGGATGTGACCACCAGATGGCCCATGAGCTAGATCCCACAGCAACAGGCAGCATGCCAATGTACCCATTTACTAGTAGTTACATCTATTGGTTACGCCCTCAAAGGCTCCATCTAAGGATCAACTGTGCTACTGTTCACCTGTGCTGTGTTAAGAAGTCTACCTGATCTGGCCAGTTAAGTGTCAGTTTTAACGTATTGTCTGTTGCCAAGACAGCCATTTATAAGGAATACTTTTCAGGATGACTAACGGGAGATTTAAAGCTTGACCCAATTTCAAGTTATTGAACATCTCCTTTAGAAGAATATCAGCATGAACTTTCATAAACATGCATGCATCCAAGCAAACACACTTTGCCACAGTTCCTGCTACTTCTGAATTACTGACTTCAGGCTGGTCTTCTCTAAGGCGTCATAATGGGATTTGTGCTGATTCTCTGGAACTGCTTCACAAATGCCATTTCCTCTCCTACCTAGAGGGCTCTGGGGCAGACTGAGTTCTTCGGAGAAGAAAAGATGACAATGCCTTTCACATTCATGCACTTAAGGAAGTAATGATTCTCAAATAGGTTACAAAAAGATGTACATAATATAGAGCTCTAGGTTTATAAAAGTAGTCATGACCTACGATTATCTTGTTCCTTTTGAACAAGTGTTTACATGGTTTTTTGGGTTTATACAACAGTCCTACTCCTTTGTTGTTAGGAAAAAAGGAACTGATGCTTGTAAACAGACCCTTGCTGGCTGGCAGTGGGAACACAAAGAGGAATAAAGATGAGCACATGTGAGATGAAAGATCACATTTCTCTGTGGACACCACTGACAGCTTCTGACCAAAGCAGAGCCATTGGAAAACTCAAGTTTAAAAACAAAACAAAACAAAACAAAAAACCCCAAAAACCCAGTACTCTTCATCCTGGCTAGACCCTTTGCCCTGGATTGACCCATGGGTCATCGCTGGGTCAGCATGGCCAGTGGGAAATGGTGGATAGGGGCTTTAAACAGAATATGGCCCTACGTGACACTGTCTATTTGCTCTTTGTTGAATGATCAGGTGCACAACTCTCTTTCAATCTTTTATCTCCCTGTTCATATCTTTGCCTGTAATCCCAAAAGTCAAAGCCCTAGAGACCTGAGAACATGAAGTTTGCAGGGTAAAGCGCTTGCGGACTCAGTGGACTGGAGACCCTCCCATGCTCTCCTTCCCTATGTTCTCTGCCTTCAGGGAAAATAGATCCAAAAAGCATTGATACTATGATCCAACTTGGTCTTTTAAATCTGAAAAAAAAAAAAAATCAGGCAAGATAACAGGCTCTAGACAAAGTGCCTGGTTCAAATACTAACTGGGTGACCTTGAGAAAACTACTCTCAAGACTCTAAGCCTTAATATCCCCATCTGTAAAATGGGAACATTAACAAACACCTCAAGGGTAGAGGATTAAATGGCATAATACTTGTAAAGTGCTTAGCATTCAATAATTATTAGTAAAGAAAGGGAGAGGGAAGGAGAAGAGGAACAGGTATAGTGAGTGAGAAGAGAGGAACAGGTATTTTTAAATATAATTTCGTTAATTCAATATCCCACTTATTCTATGATAAATTCTAGATGATTTTGTGTAAAAATAATCTAGACTCAATATAAACACACTCGAGTCTAACTTATTAAAACCCTATAAAATAACTGTGATAAAATATAAGTATTTACTAAATATTTATATAATATATATTCCAACCAGCACCTGTGCCAGTAACAAAACAGGGGAATAAAATGCCAACACACTTTAAATTTGTGGCTTTCACAACCTTTTTAACAGTAGCCCACCAAAAATAGACTTTATGACAAATAAGATTAAGACATGAAACTAAAGTTTCACAAAACAATCCTTACACTTGTTAAATGTTTTATTCTAAAAAATCCTATTCTATTCTATTTTGATATTTTTCATAGTTTCATTTAAAAAAGGCAGTTAGGACCCAGTGAATTAATATCATGATCACCAACCACAATTTGAAAAAAATAGATTTAAGCTATGATGTGTATATTTCAATTAACTTTATTACACATTTTCAGGATGGTCAGCATTTAATGTGGCCTGAATAGGAATAAACCCTAGGGTAGTAAAACTAAGGGCTTCAAATATGACCGTACTCTATACCAGAGAGTGTAAGGGGTCAAAAATCATATTTCACTGGTGAAATAAGAGGTGTTCAACATCAGCGGTTGGTTAGAATGATCTGCCCTTCCATCAGTCTGGCAAACTTCCACATAATAAATACTATGGCAAGTTTAGGTCTAGATCCCCCATTAGTCCTGTGTCACTCTACTTCAACGATGACTTAGTCACCTGATCTAATGTGGTATAAGCCCCGATGGTTGGCTTTTCTTCTTGTAATGTGAGTGCCTGACTTTGGCTTTGATTGTCAAGAGGTCCACTTCTGAGAGGACTATCCCCAGTGAGCACAACGCTGGCCACAGGACTGGATAAACATTCAGAAGCGCCCACATCTGCCCCAGCCTGAGACCTTGGTTGATTTTTTCCTCTTCCACACTTTAAATTCTTACCCTATTTTAAATTCACCAGTAAAGAGTGAGACTGTGAAACTCTAGGCCCCCACCCTCAACCCCAATGAAAGCAGAACCCCAGGCCCTCGAACATGCCTGCTTTCTCTCATGACAGTTTTGCAATGGCTTGACAATAAATATTTGTACATTTAGCAGAATTTATTTTTTTATTTTTATTTTTTTTTCATCTAGCAGAATTTAATCTGAGTGTTGCTTTCATTGGGCAAACTCACTGGTTGCAACCCCATGGTTGTAGAAGTGGCGGGACTGGGCGGAGTACAATATAGTCCACTTATCTCTAACCAACACAGACTATAGTAATGGATTCTTGTAAATTTCTGAACAGCCAGATTTGCCCACAGTTCTTTCACGGAATTCTGCTGAGAAACCTAGAATGACTTGTTAATTTTAATTGCACATACCCCTCACTCTGATAAAACACTTTTTTCCCTTTGGCGAGGGTGGAGGGCAGTCCTGTTCTCCTCGAGTCTATCTGTTGGAGAAAGCAGGTCCTGACCCTATCACCTTCACCTTCAGGTATGCATATATGACCACTGGAGCTCTACATCCTGCCAGGTCCAATTAGAGGCAACCTCCTCCAGGGGTGGGGGTGGAGGGTGCTAGAACAATTAGAAAGCAATAGCTGTGGATTTATAAGCAAAATGACAAAATTCTGCTGGGTCACAAAGTAAAGGGGTATGCATGGAGGAAAAGGGAAAGGGAATTTTATTTCCAACATTCTTAAGTACAGCTGTTTGGGCTCAGCAGGACCCAATGCCAATGTTCCCCTTAAATTTCTTAGTCATAGGAACCAATAAAAATCCCCCCTCTTTGTATTTTAAGCTACACTGGAGTCGTGTTTTTATTACTAGAACCTGAAAGAGTACTAACTAATGCTTCCTTCCTGAATTCCACTCCCTAAGGCTTACAATTTGGCACCATAGCCCTTTCCCCTACACAGTCTAAATTAGAGCCACTCAACAGCTTTATCTCCCATAGATGCTGGGACTTCAATCTCAGTCTGCTCACCACTGCTTGAAAAAGCCAGGAGAGGGGTGCCTGGGTGGCTCAGTCGTTAAGCATCTGCCTTCGGCTCAGGTCATGATCTCAGGGTCCTGGGATCGAGCTCCACAAAAAGAAAAAGCCAGGAGAGTTGAAACCTTTCTCATGACATTGCTCTTCCCCTAGAAAATGTTCCTGGGTAAATTCTACTTTTTTTTTTTAAAGACCATGCAGAAAGTACACCTCCTTTTTAAAATCTTTTCAACCATCCCTCCTCTCAAGAACACCTCAGGCTATCCTCAAATGCTATGAAGCTTTTACGGTGTGCATACAGAATTATTTAAAGTAAATTCCACACAAACCGTATACGATGGCAGTGTTTTGAACCTTGCCAGAGTGTAAGGGTAGATGAGCAGAGAAAGAAAAAGATGCAGAGGAACTGGTAGGAGTTGATCACAGGAATCCTGCAGTGAGATGACAAAAGAATGACAAAAAAAAGGAACAGTTATAAGACTTAGGGGGATTGATGAGATTGGTGGCAGATTGCCCAGCTGGTTGAAATGGCTTAATAAAGATATAGTATCAAAAGCCAGGTCTCCTGAATCTTGTCCCGTTGTCACCCTGATATAATCATACCAGACATGCTAATTTTTTTTTCACATGCTAATGGATAATAAATTGGTAATTTCCTTCAAGGAAACAAATGATTGGATTTTGTAAAGTATGTAGGACTATAGTTTTATTTTTGTTATTTAAATGACTATGCTAAGTTGGCATTTGCCAGCATTGGTACAAAAATAGATGAAAAGGGCAATGATATTTGAGACACTAAAATGAATAGTAAGTACTTCAAACCTAGGGGATATCTTACATTAAGTGACCTAGCATATAACCTCTATAAAAAGATATATAACAGGGCGCCTGGGTGGCTCAGTTGGTTTAGCGACTGCCTTCAGCTCAGGTCATGGTCCTGGAGTCCTGGGATCGAGTCCCACATCGGGCTCCCGGCTCGGCGGGGAGCCTGCTTCTCCCTCTGACCCTCTCCCCTCTCATGCTGTTTCTCTCTCTCTCTCTCTCGAATAAATAAATAAAATAAAATAAAAAATCTTTAAAAAATAAAATAAAAATTAAAAAAAAGATATATAACACTATGACATAAATATAAATATATGTTATATTTAGAGTTTAAAACAGTGTTAATGGTTTCTAAGAAGAGTTCATTTATTAGTAGTATGTTTTTGATATTTGCAAAAATTTATAGTCATTCCACAGATTTTTTTCTGCAAAAAATATTAACAATTAGTATTTAGGGAAGAATTTGTTTGAATTAGTTTAGAAGTGGAAATAGGTTATTCTGTTTTCCTGAACATTTATTTTTAAGATTTTATTTATTTGACAGAAAGAGCACAAGCAGGGGCAGTGGCAGGCAGAGGGAGAGGAAGAAGCAGACTCCCCGCTTAGCAGAGAGCCCGATGGGGGGCTCGATCCCAAGACGTTGGGATCGATGACCTGAGCCAAAGGCAGACGCTTAACCAACTGAGCCACCCAGGTGCCCCACTGAACTTTTTTTTTTTTAAGATTTTATTTTTTTACGTAATCTCTACCCCCAAAATGGGACTTGAACTCATGACTCCTAGATCATGAGTCATATGCTCTATGGATTGAGCCAGCCAGGTGCCCCATTTTCCTGAACATTATTTCAATTTTTTTAAGTTTAATGTTGAAACAAAGTAGTTGAAACATTTCAGTTCTGATACTTCCATTGCGGAGTTCCATTTGCCCACCAGGATCTCCGCTGCTCCACTTGGAGCCCCTTCAGCTGTGTTGTCGCTCTGGGAGTGCTGTAAATGGTGGTGCTCACTTCTCTGTACGTCCGAAATCAGGCAGAGGCTATGAGCAGTTCTGTTCCCCCAACGCTAATCAGCTTGGCCTTGCAAGGTATATTTTGAGTCATTCCTACTCACTTTGCCATTCCTGCTCTACCTTGGTATGTACAAAATCCCATGTTCTTATCAATGTCCCTAGAGACAGGGCACGCAGTTAAAGCAGTGGTAGACACACATTAAGGACTCCATAGAAATGTGTTTGGTGAACAACTGCACTCTATCAGGAAGCTCCAAACAAGTCTGGGATTAACCAAGACAAGAACATCAAGTGGTAGGAGATGATGGTACTAGTAAAGGGGACATTTGTGTTCTTTACTGTTGTGTATTTATTAACAGGTTCTTTATGCATATACAGCCATGGCAAGAGTATAATTTAGAATATTTAAGATGATCTCACATTACCTTGAGTGATTTTTAGAAAAACACACATAAGTCATCAACTAGTAAGTTTATGAAAATGTGATTTTGGATCTCTATCTACATCCCTGATATTAGCACTTTTTGAAATAGGACGAACAACATAATGAATCTCGGTGCTTTATGTTGCTCTTTTAAATAATAAAGCAACATTTCCATAAGGAAGAGTGCAATTTATCTGCTTTGGGTCAAGAAGGGATATCATAATTATCCTGTGAGTAATAAAAGGGTTGGAGGAGAAAGTCTAATCATGAATTCATTTTACCTACTTAGCTAATAACACAATGTTCCAAATGGAGCCACTCATCTTTGTTGTCTTTATTACACCTATCAGAGCTTAAGTTGGTTCAGCATGCCAGCAGAGCTTTGCTCAAAGCTTAGAACACAGTATGGGCAGTTCAAACCCTGCCAAAGTCTATTTATATATGAAACCCCTTCACATTCTCAGTGGATCTACAAATTCAAATACAGTATAATACTGCAAGTGTTGCCAATTCTCTCTCACTAAATTGTTTTCACAACTGCTCTTCTAATTCTTCTTACAATAAGCAGAAGAGAAATTGAGCACTTTCTTCTGGAGGGAGCAAAGGTAAATGAGAATGAATACTGTAGGCAGGCCAGATTTTGAACTACCTTAAATGTCAAACGAAGGCAGATAGAGCTTCTACTCTAAGGCCAAAGCAGATCTATCGAAGACTCTTTTGGTGAGGACACACACGGTGGATTATGGGTTAGGATAATATTTTTTTTAAACAATTCAGGAAAAAAATAAAAGTCTTAATTAGGTAGAACCTAGAATGAATTAAACAGGAAGACTTTTTTGTTTTGTGATTTCTTCAGTGATGTAGTGCCAGCACAAATTTCTCTAGTTCTTCATAGACTATCCATTTGACTCAAATTATGCTATTTTTAGTGTCCTTTATTCCCAATCACATTACGTCTTGGAATGTCCATAATATTCAGGCATCGGATGGATATACCTGGAACATCTTAGAGGGAGCCCCAAAATGTGTTTCTGCCTCCAAGAATAATGATAGTACAGAATAATAATCAAGTTTTCTCTAACTTTTCTGGAAATCAAATATGAAGATACACCCTTCTTTAACTAGAATCTTTCAGGCATGAATCTGTCTCTGCATCACTTTTGTGTAGCACTCAGAGGCAGCCCTCAGGTTCAATAAATGTTGAATGAATAAACTATACACAATTGTATTCAAACCAACAGTGATTATGATTCAATGGAGAAATATCAAGATGATCATAATATATGACAAATCATATTTTTCTTTGAGTAACCCTTATTTGCCATGTTCATTTATGCTTGCATATGTAGTACATCTGGCACCTAACATCTTACATATTCTATTTAGAAAGTGATATAAATACTGATTTATACTACTCATTCCTTTTAGAATTCACTTGATTTCTATGTGTATGACTCATTGTTCACCATTCTAAGCAACAACCTCTTAAACATCTGTCAACTTAACTCTTTAAGAAGGTAATGAGGGGGCGCCTGGGTGGCTCAGTTGGTTGGGCGACTGCCTTCGGCTCAGGTCGTGATCCTGGAGTCCCGGGATCGAGTCCCGCATCGGGCTCCCTGCTCAGCGGGGAGTCTGCTTCTCCCTCTGACCCTCCTCCCTCTCATGCTCTCTGTCTCTCATTCTCTCTCAAATAAATAAATAAATCAATCTTTAAAAAAAAAAAAAAAAAAAAAAAAGGTGATGAGAATTTAGGTGCTGACACTCCTATACATAGGTCTATATATATTTAGTTGGAACATTAGTGGTGTATTTTTAGAAAATACATTGATTCATTATTTTTGAGAAAAACAAGAGGTCTAAATGAAAAGCAGTGTATGAGATCCTGCTATGTGGGCAGATGTCAAGAAATAGAATGTTACTTTGTCCTGTTTGCTACTGTTGAAAGTCTTTATATGAGGATGAGCTAAATCATTATCTTCAGTCCTAGATAACTTCATTTCATGGAGTTGATCTCACTAGCTCAGATCCACTATAGAACTGTTCATCTCATGTTTCATTTTCTCTATGTAGACAGAGCATTAGTCAACCACAGTTTTCAGAACTGAATAGTTTTTTAAAAAAGAAATTAATCTATTTAAGATTTTATTTATTTATTTATTTATTTGAGAGAGAGAGAGAGAGAATGCAGGAGATGGGGGCAGAAGGAGAGAGGGAGAGAGAAGCAGACTCCCCACTGAGCACAAAGCCGGAGGCGGGGGCTCCATCCCAGGACCCTGAGATCATGACTCCAGCTGAAGGCAGATGCTCAACCCACTGAGCCACCCAGGCGCCCCTAAACAGGCTAATTTCTAGTATGATACTCAAAAGCCATTCCCTTAAGTGAATAGAAGTGAAAGAAAAACTTATAAAACAAAGTTACTCCTAAAGAAACGAGAAAAAAAAAAAACTATTATAATGGGTTTCTCAGCATGACTAGATGGCATCTCCAGTTTGGCCTAGTCTAGGTCATTCTGAAAAGAAATTTTAGCACATGCCAATGCTACTGAAACCAAGTCATGGGCTATTTTAATATTTTGAACATCTATGTGCCAGTCTTTGTACTCCGTGCTGGTGATTTAGTATTTACTTCAATGATGAAAAAGAGTTTATGGATTTTATAGTGTATTGGAGCAGAGAGACAATTAACCAAGGAATCACACTATAATGAGAAGGGACACTTCATAGCAATACCACTAATGATAATTGTACTGTCTTCTTGGTGTGATTTGGAGCTCCTCTCCTAATGAACAACAACAATATATAACAGAATTTAGCCTGTCAATGGAAAAAAGAAAACACCCCAAAGACAAAACAAACCAAAAAACCTGTTGACAATTCAGGGGTGTTTGGATTTAAAAAGATGCAACTCATCACCTGGTGAGAACAACGTGCTTACTATCTTTAAAAGCTATAAATCCCACAGAGTATTTTTTTTTTAGGAGATAATTTAAAAAACCAGATTCCTAGACACATGGAATGGGAAGCAAGAGTATGGAGTTGAAGTAAAATGGAAAAGAGAGGATGGGGCTGTCTTCCTTCTTCATCTGGCTTCATGGAATTTATATTGTTGCCCACACTAAAATCTGAAGCATTTACAGAGTTATTTGTTAGTTGCCAAATTCCTGGAATAATCTTGTTCTTTTTATCTTCACTCCCGAGGCTTTCGTTACAGCTGAGCAAAAGCTGATGAATTCCAAGGTAAATACAAGACAAATATTCTATCCTGGAACTTCAGCTGATTATTCTCACTTTTGGCTCATTTGTATTTATTAAAATTCAAGTTCTGGGCACTACATTTTGTCTGTGGACTTTTTGCTTTAATTAACAAAGTAGATGTATGTGTGGCAACAATTGAAATTGTGTCTCTTAAGGATGCAGAAGTATTCCTTGCTATTCTATCCTTACCAAGCCATCAGTTACCACTTTGATGTTGCTAAGAAAGTGGCTTTTTGAAACAGGAGAGGTTAAGGAGATCAGGGTTTTTGCTTGTTTTATTAACCAGGTACCTAAAAATCTTATTATGGCATTCTACTAAGAATGCCTGCACGGTTTCTTTTAAAGGAATTTAGAATTAAAGAATTATATTAACAAGACAATAGTATGTGAAACACTGCTAAAGTGTTCTTATGCCTATCTGTATCATACTAAAATTCACTGGCAGCAATTAAATATAGGAAGACACAGATACAGAGGCAGAAATTCTGAGCACCCCATCAGGTGAAGCTCTAACATTCCCCCATTTCTCTAATGTGCTAATGGGAGAGCTGCAGTCTCTGGCCACTCACTCCCTGCAGGTAATGTCTGTGTCTAAGAGAGACAGCCCTCTGGAAACAATGCTTGCGCTTTACCTTCAAGCTAGCAAGCACTCTTGATAAAATAAAAGCAGTACTGTTTTTCAACAACTGTAAAGGTGACTTTTTATTTTTCACAGTTTAACATCGTTGAAATTGGGATGAGCCTTCAGCGTATGAAAAGCCATACTTTAATTGGAAGTACTTTTCCTTTCTTAGTGGTATATTGAACATAATGCATCTTTGAGTTGATGACACCTTAGAATGGATGAAATAGGACTGCTCTCAACCTGGATAGATTTCCATTACAGTAGCAATAAACATTAGAAATACAGCAGGTCAAATGAAAGCCCCGTGGGTTTCCTCTGAATAAAGATGCGGCAGAAGAGTTTTTCTGCCCACATATCAGGCTGGTCCTAGACACACACTGACCTTTATAGTGCACCTGCACGAATAGGTAGCTCTATCTCCTGCAACAGCACCTTACAATAGAAATGCCAGGATCTCATTTTCATAAATAATGCAAGCACTAGGGCTATTTTACCTTGATTGCTTGTTCTCCGTTCTCCAAAGCTTAGAGCTTATACCCAAATGATATAACCTTACCATTTGCATTAATTCATGGATTTGAAACCGACCCTCTACAAGTTCCCTGGGGTAGTTTAGTTTCATTTGTATGCATGTAAATAGCATCAAGGCTGACATAAAAATTAATGAACTATTTACTTTAGAAGTCTATGCTTAGCTAGTAACAACAAAAAAGACAAATGCTTAAGTTTATTAAAATAAAATTAAAGCTATGAAGTCTTAAATAATGAAGACCGTGTCAAAAAACTGGTAGTATTTAGCTTTTAAAAATGTAAACTAAAAGCAAACTTAACATAAATTGTGGAGCATTTGTTTCATCTTTTTGGATGCTATCAGCGTCACAAAATATATTCTGATTCTGGTACCATCATGGGCTTCAGGAAGCAATCTAGTAGCAACTCAAACCAACCCGGAACAAGGGCTGCTCAAAGGATGTAAGGTTTAGGCCAGGGATGACCAAACTTTGTAAGACAATCTTTAATTAGGAACAATACCTGTTACCATTTTTAGAGCCCTGACTATAAGATGTAGTACAAACATTTTTACATGGTTTATACAGATTCGACTGTACATTGAATTACCTAATTTGACCATGTTTCTTTAAAATACCTTCCAGTAGAGGTCACTGCCAATACCCCGTAAGAAATAACCTTGGATTTGCCAATCTTACCCATGATAATTCTGTGGAACTTCCCCCATTGCTCGCTCAGTGCTGCTTTAACCAGGTTATTATTATCCTGTGGGATGCCCATTTTACTGGATACATTTTGAATTCAGGATCGAGATTTGCCCTAATTTTGAAGTTGTTGAGGTTTCTGTTTTTTTACCCCAGGATTTTCATTGTGAAGCGTACAATACAAAATAGCTTTCTCCAATTCTAGTTGCTTTAGGAGAACCAAACCGTCAAGAACCAAACTTCACCACAAAGAGTACATATTTTCCTTTGTTTGACATTGCCTATGTATGCTTATTTATCTTTATTATTTAATATAGTATATAAAGATGCTCAATAAGAATACCTATTATTCCCTTGGGGAATTTCTTCTAAGTAAAAGGAAAATGCAAAACCGAAAAATTCAGCATTCAATAATCTGTTGATACCAACAAAATTTTTGATAGGTTGCCTTCTCCACACACCCCACCCCCCACATCTTTGTTCTACCAAAGAACCAAAGCCAAACTGATGTTAAGTTATTTAAGAAGCAAAACCTACAATTATAATTGACATAAAATGTACTTGATCAAAATATAAATAGCAAAAGACAAATTTAAAAGGGGTGTGCAATGTGGAAGGAACTGCAATGAAGGACTAGATCTACACACAACTGTCCTCCTTCCATTTAAAAAAATCCTAGAGGGGCCAAAAAGCGAATTGTTTCAACAAAAAACAATAGACTCCAGCTAGTAACACGTCCTAGTTCACAGAAAGAACTTAATATCCACTTTGCAAAATCCTTTCTTGTTCCACATAAGATCATTCACTGCCTCAAAGTAATTTGCTAAGTGGGGCTGGTTGATAGGACCATTGTGAGCTGGCACTTGGCCAAGACAGTTGGCTGTACCTATCACCTGGAGGCCACTTGAATGTTACAAGAACAGCAGACCTGATGTTTCTGGATTCCTACCACATGGTACAGCTATAAATGGGTAGCAATGAATTAGATGAAACATGTTTTATAGGCTAGTTCCATTTGGCCATGTTTATAGAGAACAGTCACAGGAATATTACAGGAGAAAATGCTTGAAATAGATTATATTTAATGCGTGGTATCTAGGAAAGCTAGAGTTCCTTATTATAAAACACATCAGCCTATGATAAATAGCATCTTATTCAAATGCCTTAATATGTTTATCTTCTGATCATACATTATATTGATGGTTAACAAAATAGCTGCTGTGTGCTGAAAGTTGCTATGCATCAGATATGCACAGTTCAATTGTATCAAATCTCCAATATCCTTTAAAGAAAAATAATATATGATTTGGAACAAAATGCAAGTCTGTATTTCTAAATAACTCTTTCAAATGATGGTAGCAAAATGTATTCACAACTAAAATACTGTTTCTGTTCATAAAAATAATAATTGTATTTAACTATTTTAGTAAGGTAAAATTATCTGTCAAAGTATCCATATACTGAAATGAAGTTCAAAGGGCCTCTTGATCAGAATAAATTTTTATGAAACAAAGAGGTTCAAAGAATTGACAAGATAAACTTTTACATTTGCTAATCTCAAATAATGAAGGAGTTTGGATTTAAAGGGAATTAAAGAGAAACTATAAGGTCAGTAAAAGCAAAGAATTTTCAGATGCCTCAGATAAACAGGCAAAGGTATGTATCACGGAAGTATAGAAAAGATTATATTTAGGACTTACTAGTTGATAATTTGAAATTTAATAAAATGTTACTTTTAACCTTTAAGCATCCAAACTGGAATATAAAGTTTGTTCTACTTTACACATTAATATTGAGATATAACAAACTTGTTAGCTGGAAACTAAACATTAGCTACCAAGAAAACCACTTTCATGATTGAAAAATAACCCATTATTTAAGAGTACAATGGCATAATATTTACTTGAAAGTTTTTGAGAATAGTAAGCTACAGTAAACATTAATGGAACCAAGTACCGAGGGCCTTACTAGGAATAAATGAGAAAAAAAGTAGTTTTGTTTACTATTCACCCTTATAGACCTGAGATTTATTTTATCTTTCAGTTTAAAAAAGTACAAATCAATGCAGTTAAGAAAAAAAAAGGAAGAAAGGAAAGAAGTAGGAAAGATGGATTAAAAACAACTGAACATTTAATAAAAGGCTTCTGTGTTTTTGTTTCCTTTCTATACACCCTTTTGTTGCTTCAAATATGCTCAAGATACAAGCTTTTAGAAATTTTATACCCAGATCTCACTGATTGATGAAGATTTTAATGAAAAGTGAAATTCTCCCATTTACTAAGATTATAAACTAGTTTGTTGAAAAAATATCAAAATAAATTCATCTATGTTTGGTACTCAACTCCATAGATATTATTAATGCTTTGTTAAAATATCAACAATCAAAACAATAATAATGAATAATAGAGATATAATGTATACTCAGCTAACTGGTTGTATCGGAGATTCCCAATTTTTTTTAAATAACCAACCTGTGGATTATTTAGTACCTATTAAAGCATATACTGAGAAAATCCTTCAGACTTATAAATAAAATCTTTCTGTGAATTTACAAAAACTGTTAGTAATGTTTTAATGCCTTTACAGCAAAGATGGCTGTTTTGGACTTCTATCTTTATCAAAAAGGGCCAATTCATCATCTGACTACTCATTAATTTCTGATCACATTTAAATTGCATCATCTTTAAAATATTGATTTCATTACTAAGGGGCTAATGAAAGGGGATGAAAGAGAATTCACTTTTTCTTTTTTCTTTTTTTTTAAGATTTTATTTATTTATTTTGACAGAGACATAGCAAGAGAGGGAACACAAGCAAGGGGAGTGGGAGAGGGAGAGCAGGCTTCCCGCGGAGCAGGGAGCCTGATGCGGGGCTCGATCCCAGGACCCTGGGACCATGACCTGAGCCGAAGGCAGATGCTTAACGACTGAGCCACCCAGGCGCCCCGAGAATTTACTTTTTCTGAGCAATTCTGCCTACTGTGCTTGGTGCCTTACATAAATTATTCTACTTATTCCTCAGGAAATCCCTTAAGTAGACAAGAATTAACTATTTTTACTTATCAGAAAACTAGTCCACACAATTCAGTCATGGAGAAGGGATTCTGTCTGTTTCTAAAGGCCAAGTTCTCTGTTCTTCTCTCCCATTTCCAAATATTTTGCCTGGAACTTCCTTGTCACCTTTTGTCACCTGGCTGGCTCCTCCTCATCCTTAGTGTTTATGATGTCTACCTCCATCATGTCATTTGTTAAATCCTTTGAATTCATCTCTTCCAGGAGACTGTGAGGTCCTTGAGGACAGTACTTTCTTTTATTCGAGTCCCCAGCCTTGTCAATAGTATCTGGTACATGGTGAACATTCACCAAATGTTAACAGATCTGACCAAATCCCCTTCCCCATCTTGCACTTTTTATTTAGAGAGCTTAAAGCAACAAAACAAAAACAGTATTTGAATTCTATTAAGTTGATCCTTCCTTATGCTTGCCTTATACCTCAAAAAGTGGGCATAACATTTAGCTCTCACACAAATAGGTCAAAATACAAAGCAATGGCAGCATAAGGCTTCTTAGGACCTTGTTACAACAAAGCAGACTAATAGTTCATTGGTTTTAAGTTTTTTCCACAACAGGTAACACAGGAACATACAGGACATACCTTTGCAGAAGGAGGGGCGGGGGCTCTTTTACATGAAGGGAGATCACATGAACTCATTTGGTTGCAGCCTATTGGAGGGCGGTGGGGAAGGTATGAGAAGAGGATTGTTTGTGTCACTGGATTATACTTTTCTCCCCAGTTTAAGTGGAGAGCTTCCTGACCTTCTGGGGAAAATGTTCTAAGAACCTTACTATTTGCTTACAGAGAAACTAAGCATGACCTACAACAAAGTGGTAAATTATGTCTAGATCAGACACTATTCCTCCACTCCCTTTTGGGCTAGAGAAAGCCTAGAAATGTTTCCTCCCCAAGGCAAAATTGAGCAGGGCAGGGAGAGGGAGAGAATTCTTTCTTTCTACTCACCATAGTAAATATTTGAGGAAGTTTAGGATCAAACTGATTTGTAAAACAAAAACAAAACAGCCTTTCTACGAGCTATTCTGGGTCCCTAGAGGTACACTGAGCCCGTTGATAGATGTGATCTCAGAAGCTGAAGGAAAAAAAAAAAATCTTGGTTTCTTTGTCCCTCTCCCTTCTTCAAACTGAGGTTTATTTCACGGAGCCCGGTGGGCAGAACAACCAAATTTAGAGCCACTATTGCCCAAGGACAAATTCTAGTCTCAATAGAAAACTTTCCAACAATCTGAACTCTCCAGGGAAGTAGCAGAGGATGACTGTGGGTCATCTGACTCTATACCTGAGCCCTCCATCCGGCCAAGACAAAGTTTTATTAGCCATTTCAATACCATGGAAGGTCACCCAAATTATTTTTACTACAATTAGCTTACTGAATAGCCACAATACATTTCAGCTGCAGCACAGCCCTACTGGAAAAGGAATGAAATTCTTTCATTATTCAGAAATATCATAAGAACTACTTTCAATGTGATCCTCAATACAAAATGGACAGCTACCAGTGTAACTGAGGGTAGGCACATGGACATAAAGGATGTCCTTTGGAAAAATATTGGAACATAAAACCTTATATGAATCATAAATAAAATTTACAAGCTATATAACTCTGGGGAGAATGCACACTGGATATGGATCACTAGAAGCACTGATTGTCAAAATAACTACCTATTTGGCTTTCATTAATCGGTAGTATTGATATCGTCAACAGCAACAGTCAACCTTTAAAGGTTTTATTTAAGGATAATTAAGTAAGCAAACTGGATGCCAATGAAACACATGGGTTATGCCCATATAGATCTTGAGGCCTGAAGAGAAAGTATCCCTTTCAAAATATCAAAGAACATTAAATATCAACTCCTAAAATTTTAAGATTTATGTACTACTGTTGATTTTTCATCTAATGCTGGTCAGACTGAACTGTATAGCTGTTACCACACTGATTCCCTTATAACTATAATCAAAATGAGCTTCATACCCCAATTGTATTATCACTTCTTATAATGAAGTGAATTAGATTAATTAGCACAGTGTAACAATGACAGAAAATGATGTGGGCAGAAATAGGTGAATACTCTTGTGCCTTAAACACCATATTAAGAAAGTTAACAATAACATGTTATAACAATTGAGTTTTTATATGCCACAGAGTGTGCCGAGCTTGTTACATAACTTATCCTATTTGATCCTCACAGCACACCTAGGAGATAGGTGTATTATTACTCCTGCTTCACCAGATGGGGAAAAAGGCTTAGACTGTTCATGCTCTTTGTGTGGGTTCTCAGAACTAGTAAGCAGTAGAGCTGGGCTTCAAACCCTGTTAGTAGGATGAAGATTATGGGTTCATTAATAGTTTTGTTATATAGCTTATTTTAGAGGCAAAGGTACCACAAGGGAATAAAATAAAAACAAGAGATGGTGAATGTATCTGGAAGTAACACCACTCAGCTCCCACTAATAAAGATCACCTTCTTTAGTCATTGACTTAGTCTAATAGGGTCACTCCAGCTTTGTTTCTTCTAGGCCCAGATTTGCCTGCCATTAAATATTTCATAGTTATTCTGCACAGTGATCTCTGTTCATAAAGGTAATCCATGTGTTTTCCCATTATGCACCTTTTCATAAGTTTATATCTTGTCTTCAAATCATTACATTCAAGGTCTTATACTCAATAAATCTGTTCCAATTTGATTGATTAGTGTATGCATTTATATTACTTTACTTTCTCCTCAAAAAGGAATCAATATTTTATCAATTGACCCAAAATATTTGATCAATATTCTAATATTTTCATCCATTAAGTCCAACAACCCTACCATATTCCCAGATCAATTAATTCTTCCACTCTGCACAGGTTTTCCAAATTTGTCTACTGTTTTCAACCTCTGACATCTTGGGAACCCCCTCCTTCATTTTTAGCAGAAGTTCCTTCATATTTCATGAGAAAAGAGAACTATCCATTTTCTTAAGAAAACAGAGGAAACTTCTTTCTTCCAGTAGCACATTATTACCAACACTACCTATTATCTACTCCCTGCTTCCACGTATTAGGATATAGAAGTGCTGCTCCTTTTCCTATGGAAGATAGGTTTTGCCTTCTCCTGTAAATCATTCTCTCCCTTGGGAGAAGAGAGAAGAAAACAAAAAGGATGTAGAAGTGAGAACAGCGGAGAAGATCTCAACCTCTTCCCTACCCCACTGTCTTTCCATACCTCTGCCTCCACCACTCATACCAGAGACCATTAAAAAAGATCTTTTTCTCATTCTTTCTCACTACTGGCCACATAAAAGAACAAAATTAACCACAAATGACCACCTCCAAGTTTTAAGTCTATCTTATAGAAAGTGAGGCTTTTTCCTCTCCCTTTGAATTTTCTCCCCTTGGAAATATTTTAAGTTAAAATTCCAGTGGACATTTCATTCCTCCTTTCACTTAATTGCTAAGCATCACATGGTGCTGTCTCCTCCTGTTGCTTTGGAATCTCCACATGCTCCAGGTTTTCTTCTCTAAGGATCCTTCTCAGGATCCTTCCAACCTTGCCTTCTCCTTCCCCACCATTATTAAATATCCCAGGACCTTGCTTCTATTCTCACAGTACATACTCTGCCCTCTCCATCTCCTATCTGCCTGAGACTTCAAATGCCATCTCTAAGTCATGGACTTCAAATGGCAGGACTAGTTCTAAAGTGCAGAACCCTTCGTTTTAAACTGCATTAAACAAATTAACATTCCTCAGATATATATGGGCTCAAAATAACCTTTCACTTCTTTAAGAAAAATGAATTTTGCTTTATTTCTTTACTACTCTCTGTAGCATGTGTTTTCCCTTTGTTATTAAAACATACAATATGTCTATACAGGAAAGCATTCTGGACATCCTCATTAAGTTTAGGACTTGGAAGACACTGTATGTGCCTTTAATGAAACATTTTAGTCTTTGAAATCCAACTAATTATTTCATTGCAACCATCCATTGTATGGATGGTATATTAAGAGCTTGTCTAAAGTGCAACCAACAATGAATCATGGAACACTACATCCAAAACTAATGATGTACTGTATGGTGAATAACATTATATATACATATATATATATATAAAATAAAAAGTGCAGCCAAGATCCAGTCTAACATAACCAAAACTTTGAATCAACAACATCAGACATGTAGAACACATCAAATGTTTGGGAGGATTAATGAGGGCTTCAGGAGTTCAGAGAAGAGAAAATTACTCTCAATCTTAGAACCAGCTGTAACACTTAGAAAGCCAACCATCACATGGATAGTCCTTTCCACAACAGCAATAGTCTTCAAACTTTACGTACCCATCTAAGCAATTTGACACTATGTACCCTGAGGTGGACATTTAATTTTTTCCATGCTAAGTTTAAATAAGGGACACAAGTTGTAACACATGATTAGAAATATTGATGTTTTGGAATAAAACTTGCATAATTCTTTTAATGAATCCAGAGTCCTCTAACTACTAGAGACAACCATATGAACACGACCTTATTTACAGTTGGAAGTTTTACTTCATTCCTATTTCTTTCTGAACTCGTTTCCATTCCCACTGAATTTTATCCTAATTAATAATTTCTCTGCTCCAAAGTCTTTTCATTGATATTTCTCTGCAACAAAAATATGTATGCAAAATTGACTTAAAAAATTCCCTATGACCATATGACTCTAAATGGGGGAAAAGTTTCTTCTGGACTGAGTTATAATTAAAATTATTTGGAAAAACAATTACCAAAACATATTTAAAACTGTGAATTAAATAGGATTAAATAAATAGCACAATTACTAGAAATAATTTCTTAATAAGATGGATAGATTTGGCTTTTTTCCCCAGTTAGTCACCCATGGAATACATGAAATATTACTTATTGCTAAAAGGAAACAGGGCCCAGCATCAATTTTCTTTTTTTTTTTTTTAGCTCTTGTTTTTATTACTGTAACTGTGGAGATTTTGCTCATGTAAATAAACAGATGAAAATGGAAGAAATTCCTTCCATTACAGCAATGTCACTAAATTCCTCAAACTCTTCAGTTATATGTCAAAAGTCAGTGATCTTCAATCAAAAATTATTTTAATCATATATTGGCTGACAACTCAATTAAGCCCTTCTGCAAACTTTGTTTAAAGTAGAGAATTGTAAACCACCTGACTTGCAAATGAATTTGCTACCCAGTCATCAGAATCATTCCATCTGTCAATACTACAACCAAACAAATGGTCTCTTTTTTTGTATCCTCAAAGACCTGGGTCTGTATGCCAGTGGGAAATCCTCATATAGCCCCAAGGATATGCACACTCCAATTTAAAGTCTACTACACAACAGCATGATGGCCACTTTTATTGCATTTAGATATGTTCAATTTTCCTAAAAGTACACAAGTAAAAATAGAGCACACCATAAATAGGAATCCAATAACTTTAAATGAAATAAATCATCCTAAGGATTTTTTTCTATCATCAGCAAATAAACACATTCACACATACCCCTCTACACACACACACACACACACACACACACACACAAACACCCTTAATGATTCAAATATCTATGGCAATTTATTCAGTTTTAATACAAATTATGCAGAAATCTTCCAAAGAATGCCAGGATTTGTTTTATTTTCCTCAGCAATATTGTATTAAGCAAATAAGGCCAAGCATTATTAGTAATACCCATTAATCTATTCATTTTTAATTTTTGGAAACAACTAGAAGATTTATTTCCTTAGCTGGGTTCTGAGAAATAGAAAATTGGCTCAAACCTAAACAACGTTTCCTGGCTGCGGACACCGTTTCTTAAAGGGTTACAGGGAATAAAGAAAGCAGCCAAGTACTTAAAGCAAGTGTTGAACAGTTTTGGGAGGCTGCAAGCTGAGACCTTCCTTGTTCTGTGGTAAGTCCACGGAACTCACACAACCAGTTACACTCAGCGTGGCTGAGAGTACCAAGCTATTCTTGCTTTCTTGTATCAAACAACACAACCTCCAAAAAATCCAATGAATGTGTGTCAATATTTATTTGCTGAATGTAGCTCCTTTAGGAAGGTTTAAGTATATATACTTTAATATCTACTTGTCGTGAGATTAAGTTGTATGAGAAATTTTATTTATTAAGAATGAAAAGGAAGGAAAGAACTACGAAATAGGAGTGCATATAGTGTTTGCTAGGCACCAAAATCATAATGAAAAAAAGGTTTATTTTTTTTTTTTTTTTTTTTTAAAGATTTTATTTATTTATTCATGAGAGACAGAGAGAGAGAGAGAAGCAGGCTCCCAAGGAGCAGGGAGCCCGATGTGGGACTCGATCCCAGGACCCTGGGATCATGACCTGAGCCGAAGGCAGACGCTTAACCATCTGAGCCACCCAGGCGCCCAAGGTTTATATTTTTAATTCATGAATGAATATCTTTCTTTGCTTTTTCCCCCTATTTTTCCTGTAGGAGTTAAAGCAAGGCTTATACACCATATCCAATAAAAAGTGATACTCACTGATGAAGCAAAGTAGTGACAGTTTTCTCATTCCTTGATTTCAAGTCAGCTTAACATGTGATCCAGTCCACTCACTCTTCTTAAATGAGGGGGGTAGGCCGCCTTCCATGGTGATCCGCAATGACTCACCCCCTTGTATAATCATCTCCATCTTTGGTAGGAGAGACACCTGTGAACTGATACGTTCTCACTTCCATGACTAGTTTATTTGGTACTGCTGACTGTAAGAAAGCACGAGTCTCTTCAGGGGGGCCTTATCCAATCACATGAGCCCCTTAACTCTAGATGGAGACATCAGAGAGACAAAGTCAGAGCTTTGAAGCATGAGAGGGAAATTCTCTGTCACTGCTCTGATGACAGAGGGGGCCACGGGACAAGGAATGCAGGTTACCTCTAAAAGAGGAGAGGCGCTCTGGCTAAAAGGCAGAAAGGAGACAAAACTCTCAGCTCCCTAATTGCCAAAAACTGGACCCGGCCACAATCACGTGGGCTTGGAAAAGAATCTGAGTTCAGGTGATAATGCAGCCCAGCTGAAACCTTGTTTTTAGCCTTGTGAGACCCTGAGCAGAAAAACCAGCCTCATCAGCCTGGTCTTCTTACCTACAGAACTGAGCTAATAAAGAGGTGTTTTAAAGCACTGGTGGTTTGCAAAATGGCCCCATACACGGAGGGCAAGGAGAGACCAAAGATAGAAGCAGAACACTCCAGACTGGCAGATGGCAGGTTTTTAATGAGCAAGAGAACTTCCATATGAGGCCTGTCTTGGGCACCGCAAGATGAGTAGATCTCTATGCCTGCCCACCAGAGTCTTAAAAGTCTATACAGAGGCCTTCACTGGGTTCAGCCACATATGGGGTACAGGTGGTCTCAAAAGCATGTTACTCTTTCAAGGCTACATCCTTGGAATAGCTCCCACAATGGGAATGGGCAGCAAAATGTACATTCCAAGGTCAGTGGAGAGGGTGAGGAGCATCCCATTGTCCAAGATCTAGCTCCAGAGTCAACCGGCAGTCATGTGCTCTTGATGACCTCCTCCAACAGGCAATAAATTTGTGGTAATTTGTTATACAGCAAAAGAAAACAAATGTATAGGCATTCCACAGACAAATCATTAGGGACATTGAAATGTCTTCAAAAAGCCAAAAAGGGCACTACCCCTCCACCTGTCCAAGATAATATGTATGTTGACTATTTACTACTGTTTGGGGCTCATTACTGTGAACAAAAGCTCACTAGTGTCCACTAAAAGAAAAAAAAAAAAACTTAATTGATGGAAACCAAGAATGGAAGCTATAATACTTTTTTTTTTTTCTATTTATTGAGCCTCTGAACTCTAAGTGAACTACATTATGCACCATGCTTATAAATGCATTCTGATTTAATTACCACAACTTTGGAAGGAACTAGTTACATTCTCATTTCACAGATGAGAAAACTGAGAGTCCTAAGAATTTAAGTTTATCTTTAACATATTTAATGTTATTGTAGGGAAGGAAAATTCTTATCTCTACCCTTCAAGGTCTTCCAGCTGGACTAAGATTTCAATTTAGACGAGACAGATAAATAGAAAGAAAACAGCTTTATTATCTGCATATAAAGGCCCAATAATGAAATTGAGACCTAAAGAAATGACCAAGGCCAGCAGTTTTTATACAGACAGTAAATGTATGAGGAATTCACAGGATATAGAAAGCTGATGTTTGGAAGCTCTAATTAGTAAAGAATCCTAAGTGGAATTTGGGCAGAGGTAGTGATTAGAAAAAAGAAACAAGGTTTGTCTGTACAGCCGTCAGCCTTAAAGTCCCTATTTCTGATGATAGGATGTCTTTTTATTTCTTAGTACGGTGAGGGTATTTTTCAAATGGGATGTCGGTTTCCTGCTTTCAGCGAGACAGAGGAGGGTCTGAGTGTCTTTGCACTGACTGTTCCTTAAGTAACTTTTATTTAAAATCATCTGCCAAAGTGGCACATTTTGGGGCGGCCTGCCCTTGGCTCCTACCCTATCTTAACTTTAAATTTCTCCTATGTTTTATAGCTAATCTCTCCAGCAAAGACTCCATCTCTGTTCAGCATAGAACACCTTTCAAATGGCCACATCCCAAACAAGCTCACTACCCAACCTGTCAGTGAAGTTTGAGACCTTTCATTCTGAGTCCTTGACTCACTCAGTTCTTTGGACTCATTCATTCGAGTGACGCCGTCCCCAGTTTGATGCTTTGTTTGTACACGGAAGGCATTAATAGGCTAAACCTTCCTAGAACAGTGATTTTTCAGTCTCAGTTGCATGTAAGAATCCCACCTGGGAGGATTAAAATCATCTGCCGTCTGGGTCCCAATGCTAGAGATACTGCTTTAATTGACCTGAAGGGGGCCTGAGCATCAAATTTTTTTAAAAGCTCTCCTGGTGATTCTAACATTAAGCCAAGGTTTAGAGCCACTCATCTAGAGTTGGCTTACACCTTTGGAAAGGATTAGAGAAAATATAACTGGACTGGAAACAATGGGGAAAAAAACACTAATATAGACTATGGGGTCCTGCTTTTGCCTCAAGATATCTACCTGGACACCTGAGGCCTTAAAAGAATCATTGAAAGGAAGGTCAGCTAAATGTTTCACAGCAATGTTGATGCAAATATTCCTGTGGGTCTTTATGTAACAGGAGTCTAATTTTAAAAGATGTGCACTGTTGCTTTATTTAATGTTTCTATTTAAGTCTATTATAAATATCTTCATCTTCCAGAATCACTGTATTCCTCTCCTTCAATTCAGCGTAACACGTGTTACCTTTTGTTTCAGGCGTCAACTTAATTGTGTGCAACTTCTTTTGTCTTTTTTTTTTAAAGATTTTATTCATTTATTTGACAGAGAGAGTGAGAGGGAACACAGGCAGGGGGAGTGGGAGAGGGAGAAGCAGGCCTCCGGCGGAGCAGGGAGCCCGATGCAGGGCTCGATCCCAGGACTCTGGGATCATGACCTGAGCCGAAGGCAGACACTTAATGACTGAGCCACCCAGGTGCCCCTTCTTTTGTCTTTTCTTATTATTTTTCTGTATCCTATTTAAAGTCTCATTATTTTTGTGATTAATTTTAGCTAATTTCTTAATTATTTATGCTTTAATGGGAACATGTTTGTTAACAAAAATAGAAATTTATAAAATAGAAAGTAAATTTGCATGTATAATGTCAACCCTAAAGGTAAACCTCTCTTATACTCTACAATCCACTTATCCCTAACTTTTTCAGTTCCTTCAATATATTAAATCTCTCTGGCCTGTAGTCTTCTTTCTTAGATGTTATTTCCTTGGCCCGAAATCATTTTTCCCTGGTTAATTCTTCCTTCCCTTTCTGGTTTCAGTTAAACATCAGTTTTTTTTAAGAATGTCTTCCCAGATGTCTAAACTAGTAGTTACCCTCCCACGTGCAACCCTTGCAACCCCAATTAAAACCAAACATATCATAACCCATCACAGTTTATTTTTAATAACTGTTTCATAGGTCTCTTTGCTACTCTGTTGCATAGTGCATAATTGGGACTCACTAAGCATTTATCGAATCAGAGAATGCTAACAGATAATAGTATCTGTGTATCTTTCCAGAATTTGAATGCATATAAATACATTTATAAATGGGATTGCACCCATATTTGTTGTTTATTTTCATTCAACAGGATGTCATGAACTTTTTCCAGGTCACTACATGTAGATCTAACTCATTCTTCATAGAATTCCATGTTTTTGTTTGTTCGTACTCTACTATATTTACCAGTTAGCTTGATGTAATCTTTTACCAGTAGAACTTATGGTACATACATATTTAGTCACCTGTACATTTATTTACTTAGAGTGCTATAGGTGAGATCACGGAGTCAAAAAAAAAAAAAAAGTATCACTTTAATTTTAATTTTGACATATTTTTCTCCAGAAGTTTTCTTTCCACTTTATACTTCCATCAATAATGTCAATTATTTTTTTATCTTTTTCTTTTATTTATTAAATGTTAACTCATTATTTTCTTTTATTTATGATTATAAAAAGCCGTTTGTGTTATCTTAGTCAATGCATGTATCACCGCTATGAATCATTCAATAATGACCAAACTGACTCATTTCTGAGAACTATGAGAACTGAATAGTGCAAAAATAGCTCTGTAGGTCAAAATTTTAATCTTAACTCCCGTATCGAATTCATGTAAGATAGCTGAATGGTAGTAACAGCTTTCCTAAGCATTTACATTGCTGAGCTCAACTTCATCCAGTGAAAAACCTCACAGAATCTAAAATTAATGTTCCTGTATGGGAGGCAAACAGTTTCAGATGCACATGTACAAATTAAAAATAAGATGTTAGATCCAACATCACTTTTTCTTTTTGATATTTTAGTGTACATCAGTGCTACATTTTAGAATCTTACGTAAGATATGAATTGTATTTATACATATGCTAAAGTTATGAATAGCATACCATTTCACGTATTTTCCAACGACTTAAAAGCCCATAGAAGTATATGTAAAAGTCTGAATATAGGGAACTAAAAAATTAATAGAATAATAATAATAATTAATAATATAACCCAAAACTTTACCTTAAA
Organism: Phoca vitulina; assembly: GCF_004348235.1. Taxonomy (NCBI): domain Eukaryota; kingdom Metazoa; phylum Chordata; class Mammalia; order Carnivora; family Phocidae; genus Phoca; species Phoca vitulina. The sequence continues at coordinate 38,881,802 of NW_022589712.1, forward strand.
GAGTGGAGGGTCTCTGACAAAATATTGCCTCACCCTTTTTCTTACTACTGACAAGTTTACCAAAAAAAAATCATCAAGAAGAACTGCGTAAAATTTCTAGAGTTTTAATTTATAATGGAATATCCTAACGATATTGTGAATAGAAAATATATCCTCAACTATTTACCCTAATTTGGTTGAGAATGTAAAGTACCAAGTGACGTTTAGGTTGTAGCAGAGCCCATGAATATCTGCTTATTAGACAAGAAGTGAGTGGGTTGTGGGGAAAGAGGGAGTATTCAAATATCCGTAGTAGACCAGACATTCACTTTAGAGGTTAAAAAGTTAAGAAAAGTGACATGGAAAATGTCAACAGATGTAATAATGCTTATGATACTAGATACAGTTAAAAAGAAGCCAAGACGTGTGTGTCTCATATGCATCCGCAGACTCACAGACTCGTATGGTTGGATGGACATTGTGTTCCATTTGGTTCAAGATTGCTAGTAATCTCTCATCAGAGTTCCATCTAACATGTCTGGTTTCAGGCCATCTGGCCAAGTCATGTCTCTTCCTAGTGCTAGGAGTTCCTGGGCTCATCAGGGAACTGTTCATGGCCCACAGCCACAGTAATGTCAGGGAACTCTTTCAGCTCTTTGCTGGACATCTCAATAAGAAAGTCCCACAGCCATCTCCAAATCAATCTGTCCAAATTCACAGTCATTTTATTCCCTGCTACAAAACTGTTTCTTTTGCCAAAATGTTCCCTGTCATAGGGGCGCCTGGGTGCCTCAGTTGGTTAAGCAGCTGCCTTCAGCTCAGGTCATGATCCCAGGGTGCTGGGATCGAGCCCCACATCGGGCTCCCCGCTCAGCGGGAAGCCTGCTTCTCTCTCCCTCTGACTGCCACTCTGCCTACTTGTGCTCTCTCTCTGTCAAATAAATAAAAACCTTTTTAAAAAAAAAATGTTCCCTGTCATAGTTAACAGCCTACTAGTTCAGCAAGCTAGACCTTCTAGCATTATCTTTGATCCATTCCCTTTCCCACTCCCACAGCCTGGCACAGAGCAGGCACTGAGTAACAATATCTATGTGGAAAATGTAAAAAAAAAAAGAAAGGAAGGAAGGAAGGAAGGAAGGAAGGAAGGAAGGAAGGAAGGAAG
>NW_022589712.1:38882952-38938892 GCF_004348235.1 Phoca vitulina
AGAAAGAAAGAAAGAAAGAAAGAAAGAAAGAAAGAAAGAAAGAAAGAGGGAAGGAAAAGAATAGGAGGGGGGAGAGTAAAACAGAGAATGGGACAGAGGGAGTTTCTTTCAATTTTGGAGTTAAATTGAGGCTCAAATGCACTGTTTCTATTGCATTTCCACACTGATGACCCTTGGTCACGTACTTCTCCTTTCTTACTGAATTATTCCAACTTGTCTCTTACCACTTGCCCACTATTTTCTTATCTCTCCAATTGTTATCTTGCTATAAAATTTATCATTCTTTTACAATAATGGTCGCCTCTGGTTTAAAAATATATTTAATGGGTCCCACTATGTATAAATCATGTTCAAATTCTGTAGCTTACCATGGGCCTTTAGAATCTTATTCTTAGTATACTTTTACATTTGTATCTTATGGCAGCCCCACACCCAACACCCTTCCTACTCCTGTCTATCCCAGGGTCACACAGAGGCACAGCGAAATGCAACTGGCATCCTTGCCACCTTTCTTCATGCTGTGTGCACAAACTGAAATAGCATAGCCTGATTCCTTCTCATCCAAACCCTATATAGTTAAATCTCTCCTTAACAGTCAACCTGAAAGTTAGCTCTATAAATCCTTCACTTTCAGAATTAAGAAACCCCACCCTCTTTGCATGTCTAAAAAATTTTAAGTCTATTACAGTGTCTGAAAATGACAAATACAACATTAGTACAAGCACAGGATTTTACAGTCCAGGAATCCCTAAGATGTCCACTCCTCTGAGGTTGACAAGGATCTGCCTCTTATACATCTTTGCATCTCCAGCACCTAAATCAGAGCCAACATCAGCTTTGCACATGTCAGGCTACATGGTGGACAATCACCTGAAAATTTTTCTAGAAAAAAAAATTTGGTCACATGGCAATAACATTTTTGACAGACCTAACTTAAAGAAAATATTTCAAGCTTATCAAAGGGGATATATAATTTTAATATGACCTTTCAAACAACATTGTCCTTTTCCAGTGCTCCTCACATTTCTAATCAGCACCCTCAGATCACTCTGATAATGACCAACTTCAATAAATACTAACCTAGTAAGACATACTGATCTGGACCCCAAAACATCCCCTCCCTACCTTCTGCTCTATCTGCTTGGTCTATTTCTTTCTCCCCCTGTCCTCACCCCACCGCCTCATTCCTCTCATTCTTCTTCTCTTTCCCTCTCTCCTTCTCTCCCTCTTCGCTCCACCTCCAACACATATACATCTCAGGAAAATTATGGTATTTTGGATTTAACCCTCTTTATGTAGTTCAATGCTCACTCAACACCCAGTTTTCCTTTATCAATAAAGCAGATTTGGACAGCATTTCAATCTCCTGTGACTTTAACTGTTCTGCCATTAGAAGAAGAAGCACCAGCCAAGTTTTATAAAACACACAGGCTGTAAAGTGGAATACACTTGTTCTCCCCTCTCCTGAGGACATGAAGCTTGATTTCCATGTTGATAGAGCCAAAGTAACTGACACCAGATAGTGGGCAACAGGAAGGTCTGCACTTACCAAAGACCCTATGCTAAGCCAGAATCCTTCACTGTGGGGCATGCAGAAGAACACGGACTACCTGGAGAAGGCCTTGGTTTTCCTGGTCACAAAGGGTCTCTAAATTATCAGAACTATGCTAGTCTAGGCAGAATGCCCACTACTAGATGCCATCATTCTTTTAGCACTGGTTAAACTGTCTGCGTAAATTAAAACATTTGCATACATATTATCAGACTCCTATGATAAAGCATTCTTCACTATTAAAAAGACCGTACCCTGTTCTCTTGGCATCCATCACTTGTATGAACAGGGATATGAACGGAAGGATAAGCAGACCAAAAATAAATAGATAAATAAAAATAAAGAAGCATAGAACACCACCGCACTTCATCCCAGGGTCTCTCTTTTACTCCATTCTTCTTGGATCCCAATTCAGCATAATTTAAGTCTATGAAGGGATCAGAAGTTCTATAGAGAATAAGTATCCCCAAAGTGTCACTTAAATTAAACAGAGCCAACTTGATCATTCAAAAGTCTTTCCTTCTCAAAGATGACTTTCATTTTAGTATTCAAATCTTGTTTGGGAGTTAACTCCACTGCCCAGGAATTGCAGAATGCCGTCTGTTCTGTAATTCTAACGTGGCATTACTCTTGGGCTTTAGTGGCAGGGTATAAACTGCTGGCATTTACAGAGTACTTAGCAGTGATACCAGTAAATCAAGACGACGTTTCAGCAATGCTTAGGTTTTAAACCTCTACCTCGCTCACCCTCTGCCCCAACCATTAGTGATGTATAATTGAAATCTTAATTCTCACTGACTTAGGCAGAGTCAAAGCCACTTCAAAAAAAACAGTAATGCTATCTGACATGCATGACCTTTGTGATTAAAATATGAATTAAACTTGTCACTTTTACAAAAATGCTCCTTCCGTATCTCATTAGCACCTTTACAGCCTCCAATCTTCAAAAAAGACATTTATTTCAGGAGAGGCCTAGGAAATCTGCTTTATTTTTGGAGGTGTTACTAGAATAATAAAGTATTTCTCTATATGTTATTAATAGCAAGAAGTATTCTGGCTTCTATAATAAAACACATCAAAAACTTAACAGCAATGGTCAAAGATCCCCAAGGATACAAAAAGTTTATATGAACATCAAATTCAAACACATTCCCAATTTATTGGGAGCTCTGTGAATATGTAAAGGTTCCCAAAACTATTAGACCGATCACTGTCTAATACCTGTATCATAATGTTGACTAACAATTCTGTAAATAGTTGCAAGAGATAATTGGATGACATTTCAGGTACAGAGAGAGAGAGAGAAAAACAACAACAACATAAATACAAACAAGAGCTAATTCCTCTGCTCATGTTTCATTGTCTTGTCCTCATTACCGGTTCAAACCAGGGTGAGCTCAGAAGGGTTTTAAGGAGATACAGAGAACTCATTGTATAAAGTATCTCTGAATTAACTGAACTTTTCAAAAGGCATGAAGCAATAGGAACCATAACTTGATCCACGGTATACATAAAGAGCAAAACAGTGCCCTGCAATGGGACTTTATTTTTTAATAATATTTATATTTGGTCCTTGTCAGGTAAGCTGACTTTCCTAAGTGGAAACCAAAGAAATAGCTGGAGAAAGAATTCTCTGGAATGCTGGATGGCATAAACTACTCTTTTTACAAACAGTTTGGGTTCTGATTATCATTTAGCGTCTATCATAAGTAAGATCTGCAAAGGTCTCAAAATACTGGTGAAGCCCAAGAAGTCTCAGGGCCAATCTTGTAGTGTGGCAGATGATTTAGGTCAGAAATATATTATGTTTGTGTCCATATGTGTACACCCATACCCCATACACGCTGCCCTGAAAGACTGGAGCTCAATCATTTGATCATTGAATGTCATCACCTTGCCAGCACCTTCAAAAAGTAATTTTAAATTATGGTTTTCTAATGACAAGATTTTAAATTGAAATACAAAATAATACTTTTAAAAAACGCATTAGCTTTTCTGAGCTTTTCTGAGAGTTAGGCATTGTCCAGCTCAAATCAGAATTGACGTTTGGTCCTTCTATTAAAAAAGAGAGAGAGAAAGAGAGGGAGGGAGGGAGGGAAGGAGAGGAGGAGATGAAGAATATAAAAGAACATTTTATGTAGTAATATTAATCAACAATCACAAACATGATTGCTCAGAAATTATGCTTGGGAGTAATAATAATATTTCTTTCATGTAATTATATCTCCTAAGGAGGGGGCAGAGTTTGGTCCATATTCAAACCCCTGCTTAAATACAATGATTCTCCATACCTATAGGATAAAGTTCTAGCCTGTGATAAAGTTTAAAAAATAAAAATGTGTCTCTTTGATTGTGAAGGCAGTCTATTGCTATTTAACCATGAAGCTAATTGCCCTGATAAATACTGAACTCCTGAATTTATTGACAATATACTCTGCCCTGTAGAAACAAGTCAATCAATTAAGAACAAGCCTTAATAATGTGTATGTGTATGTGTAATACATGTTTACTCAGTCATAAGCAAACATATGCATATTTGAACTTTGGAATTAAAAAACATACAGAAAAAAAAAAACCCTCGGTGTTACTTTTTGTTTTGTTTTTAATTAAGTTGTTCAATAATGCATTCATTTTCTGGGAGACTATGATAAAGACAAGTCATATATTCAACACCGTGTATCAACACAGGTGGTTAAGACTAACATTCACTGTTCTGATGCTTGAATTTGCATTGATATCATATTAATAATTGTTAACAGGCTATATTCTATTTACATTTTGCCCCGAAGTATGAAGTTTAATTGACAACTCTAAAGTGATTTAAAGTTGCAAATTTTAATGTCCTTACAAACTCATAATTCAAGAGGGAAAATGGAACACATACTAGTAACTTGTTTAATTTCTACTTTAACCGCCATTGAAAAACAAATTATTTGGAGTCCAGCAGACCTCTGGGACTCCTCACTTTATTGATCTAACTATAATGTGAGAAAACCAACACAGTCCAATTGCAAATGAACAATTCAAGGTCGCATTTGGTATGTATTTCATGTAAACAAACAAAAAACATGATTCCTACAAGGTATGCATTTTAAATGAATGTATAATGAAGATTTAAGTAAAGGGAAGAGTTGCTTTTTAATGATAATATGGAAAAAATGATAAATATTGGTAAGTGAAAGCAGCATTTTAATCTTTTAAATTGATAGACACATTTTTGTATTTGCTTACCATGTTCATCTAGTATTCCATGTTCCTCTTCGAAATATATGAGCTACACTCTAAAAGTTCCATACAACCTATTGTCCATCTGTGAAATTCGAGGGTTTGTTCAAATAAATTCAAATACGATACATGCTTTCATCCAGTGGGAGTTAAGATAAAAGGAAGGCAAATGAATCAAGTGTTTGACAGAAATAGGAGTGATGCAATATTTTTTTTTCTATGCAAAGGATGTATATTCTGAATTTAGGAAAAATATCTGCATAACCCATTGTTATTCCTCCTCCAACTGCCCAAGGATGTCTGAAGTACAAACATGACCAGGATTACAGAAGAAAGACTCTCTGGCATTCATTAAATTAACTGCTGGAGAAAAGGCTTTGGATACGATATAGGTAATTAGCAAGGAAATTCATCTTACACTAGCTGGTTAGCATATTTTTCCTAAATGGGATATATCTCACAACTCCACTGCTGAGTTACAGCCTTCCTCTCCATAAAGAGAATCATTTGATTAAAACGAAACCATCACATATACAGTCCTTGTAGACCTGCACTAGTTTTATATCTTTTCAATTTTTAAATCACTAAAAGAAAGCTGACTGTCTTGATTTTAAGTCAAAATTAATGTTAATGTTAAAACACATTTATGAATGGAATATTAATATCCCAGGTCCACATCTCTTTTTTGATTGTTCTAAACTGAAGAAAGACCAAAATGGTCATTGGATAGAGGAGCATGAACATCACTGTTGTCCTTACCACTTTCTTATCCATTCTTCTAAATCCTTAGAAATTGAAATGTGCTCATTCTGACACTGAAATGATGGCAAGGGGAAAAATTCACAACTCTGTATACTTGATGCTTTGATTTTTAACTCATTCTTCTTGTAGAAAATTCAGCTTCCAATGCAGCTGTGTATGAAACTAGGCCATCCTGCTTCCTGGCCATTTGTGAATATATGGTGCATGATAGCTAACTTTAAGTGTCAACCTGACAGGTAATTTTGATGAGATTAACCTTTAAATCAGTGAACTTTGGGTTAGTACAGATTGTTCTCCAGAAAGTAAGCAGGCCTCATCCAGTCAGTTTAAGGCCTAATAAAACAAAAAAAGATTGGCTTCCCCAGCAAGAGGGAATTCTCTAGCTAACTGCCTCTGGACTATAACTGCGCCACTGACTACCCGGGTCTCCAGCCTGCCAGCCCACACTGCAGATTGCGAACTCACGAGCCCCAATATTCACATGAGCCAATTCCTTATAATGAATCTCTCTCCATATATATCTATATATGCATCCTATTGGTTCTGTTTCTCTGGAGAAACCTAATAGTGTATAGACCTGGAACTTTTTTAAAAGTTCTTTCTATAAAATGGTATTTTTTAAATCTATAATTAAGTTATAGTGGTTCAAAAAGCTCTCCTAGTATATGAGAATATTCATTTATACAGTTTCTTATCCACATGGAAATAAGAAAATGCCATACTTTTTTTTTTAATTCAGGTAAAAAAAAAAAAAAAGGAAATTAAATCGAGTAATGGGTTCACTGAGCATTTATATTCCTTTAAAAATATATTTTAATATTTCTTCAAAACCCAGTTTATTCACCAATTGTCACTTCTTAAAAGGGTATTATTTTATTTTATTATTTTATTTTATTTTATCTGTTTAACCTTATAGAAAAAATACCTAAGGAGTAGTTCAACATTTTCCCTATTACTTGATATGGGTTTTTGGCAAGATAGGTTAATAACTTATTTTCTGCCTTTCTTTCTTTCTTTTTTTTTTAAGATTTTATTTATTTATTCATGAGAGACAGAGAGAGAGAGAGACAGAGGCAGAGAGAGAAGCAGGCTCCCCGCGGAGCAGAGAGCCCGATGCGGGACTCGATCCCAGGACCCTGGGATCATGACCCAAGCCGAAGGCAGACGCTTAACCGACTGAGCCACCCAGGCACCCCTGCCTTTCTTTTTAAGGTTTTCTTCTCCCTTCCTCTTAATAACTAAACATAAGTTAAGCAAGGAAAGAAATGGATTCAGATCCAGAAAATTAATTCTTTAATGATAGGCAGCTGTAGAGGTCATGCACACCAACATTTCGTTAGTACTTTACCTTTTCTTAACTTCTGCAGAACACACACTCTGAGCAGCAAGACAGTGTTAATAAGAGGTATGCAGGCAATACACTTGGCCTTCTCTAAGTTCTGTTAGAATTCTCTTAGAAAATGAGAGATAATGTCTACCATAATATCAAGTCCCTTTTGAGGGTCCCCACTGACATGCTGCACTTCAATTTAATAATCTTACCTGAGTTGGCTGACCTTTTCCTGCAAGAACTGAGTATTCTAAAAAGCACATTCTTTAATTCAATGGCCAACCTTTTGCCTACACACACAGAAAACTCCCCGACCAATGAGCCAGTAGAGTAGCCTTATGTTTTGACATTGGATTTTTGCCTCCTGTTATTCACAGAATCTGATACTTGTGTGTGCAGTCTACAGTCTCCATTGAAGACCTCAGAGCCTCTATCGAAGCCTCTAAAAGAATATACTTGGAAGAACCGTGGTAATTCTTATTTGAACCGAGCCAGTCATTTCCCCTTGAACGTACCCCTAATCTAAAGGAAAAAGAAACACAGCAAGGAGCAATAAAGCCCACTGCTATCCTTACTTCAAGGTTTCAGCCAAAAAAGACCTTATTTCTTGACTTTTTCTCAACTCTAAGGGAAAACATCCTTTCCTTTTTAGAGGAATTACAGTTTCGCTAATTTCGGAAGTTATAGCGGCACTCACCTCAGGCAGCTGGTACACCATCCAAACCATTTTCTGTGCATCCTGTAATGCCTCATAACATACCTATTCAATATCCTTTCTTTATTAGGATGTTCTCATTCTGATCTAATAACATTCTCTATAGATGAGTGGATAACTATTACAGATTCATTTTCATCATTTATATGAAAGCACTTCTACTTTCACTTTTCTTTCTTTTTTCTTAACAAAAAGTTTCATATATTTTAGCCACAAAATCAAAACTTTCCATGGAATTTTTTCTTTCGTAACACGATTTTTTTTAGGATAAGCCTCCTTCCTTTAAAAAAATTAGGTTTTGGGGTGCCCAGGTGGCTTAGTAGTTAGGCGTCTGCCTTCAGCTCAGGTCATGACCCCAGATCCTGGGATCAAGTCCCACATTGGGCTCCTTGCTCAGCAGGGAGCCTGCTTCTCCCTCTGCCTGCCGCTCCCCATGTTTGTGTGCGCTCTCTCTCTCTCTCTGTCAAATAAATAAATAAAATCTTTATAAAACAGGGTTTTTCTGATCTCTCTTTTCTAAATAGTTTTCCTTTACTTTTAGGGCTCTGACTCTACCACACCATTGAGCTCCACAAGGAAAGTTCTCTCCTTTAACAATTCTTCAAACATTTCTGGCTAACAGAATAGCTGGATTCATAAATATGGTGGAACAACTCATTGTATTCTGTGAATAAAAATTGTGAATCGGGGGTTATGAATAGACAGAAACCCAGGAAGTAAATTATAGTCCTGTTATGGTGCTAAACTCTGATCTTTACTCTTGAATGTGATGACCTGAAATCTTCAACTTGAATCCTCAGTTGGTAACCAGTAACCTTCCTCTGTTCTATAAAGACAGCCAGTGACCACCCCAGACACAAGAAAGATGTAGGCTCTATAAGGCTCAATGCCTTCCCTTCTGCTTTTTTCCTCTCTTCCCTCTCTCCTGGTATCTTCCCTCCATTTCTTTCGCTTCTCAAATTCACTTCACTTTTCAAATCCTAGCCTGTCTTTCATTCTTCCAGGAATATTTTATTTAAACGTGGTGTTTTTGACTACCAATAAAATAAAAAAAAAAAAGCTGTTAGCTTTCAAGGGTAGTATATAGTTTAACCATGTGCATGCAGAGACAGAAAACTATAAGTTCTGATGGTGAAATTAGACCTCATGCTTTCCAGCAGGAATGATGTATTTGGGAGAGAACAGCCCTCTGATCAGGTTACACTACAACATAGAGAAGACTGCTTAGAGATGAAGCCAGAACTCTCCTGATCAATTTTTTAAATGTTAGATTTCTCCAACAGACAATATTTGTTTTGGTATCTGGGGAGCAAATAAAAATCTGGCAGCAAATATAAAAGTTATAAAATATATTGATCTCAGATTTTGATAGTATTAAGCCCCTGGTTTGATTAATAATACCCATTTTATAGATACTGTGTGCTTATGCATCAGACACTATTCTAAGCACTGTACGTGTATTCGGTCATCTATGTAGACCTCACAATAGCCATACATCTATGATAGGCCAAAATTTACAATCCTGTGATCTGCACAGCATGGAAGGGGACCTATTATCTAGAAGCCAAAGAGTAAATGATGTAGGTCTAAATTGGAAAAATACTATATACAGGCTTATGAAAATGTTTGTGGGTTTTAACATTTGTGGATATTTTTTGAGTAGGAACAAGGTTGTGCCAATATTAATGGGTCGGGCGGGCTTACTCCAAGCTAACACTGTGCTCTTATAACTAACAAAGCTTTCTACAACATCCAAAGAGTCCCACCACTCAATTATGTATTTTTTTCTTTCAATCTTTCAATAATATCCATGTTCCAGACACTGGGCTAAATGGCAGTATTCTCAGTTACTCAGATGCCTAAACCTTAGTTCCAGGGGCACCTGTGTGGCTCCGTTGGTTAAGCATCTGCCTTCGGCTCAGGTCATGGTCCCAGGGTCCTGGGATCGAGCCCCACATCGGGCTCCCTGCTCAGCGGGGAGCCTGCTTCTCCCTTTCCCACTGCTTGCCACTCCCCCTGCTTGTGCTCTCTCTCTCTGTCAAACAAATAAATGGAATGTTTAAAAAAAAAAACCTTAGTTCCAATTGCCAATTTTCACAGTAAAGTAAGACCTCTTCATTTTGCAATTAACCTTCCACTATGCTATTTTTCACAAGAACCCCTTGAGTTCTGTGATGACCTCAAATCAAAGACATAAAAGTTCACATTGATCAAATCTGGGTAATAATGTATGTTAGTTGTCCAGACTGTTTCAGAATACAATTAACTTTTAAAGCCCCTTTTAAATAACTTTTTAGGAATATATCAACTTTCAACCATATCAATTTTCATATACAAGAGCTAAATGTTCAAGTGGAAAATGGACATATAACTTATTTGGATCTCATTATATTTCACTTGTCCAGGAGGCAGGACACAACTGAAAATCCTCCCAATCCTCCCAACACCAGCCAACACTGTATATCCAATGACTGCTTAATACAGATGTGATAAGGACAAAAAGCTTTCCTAAAGGAGAAATTCTTACCATAGTACTTCCGAAATATCAGCCTACAATGTCGACGATGCAAGGATCAAATCACAGGTATCCATCCAAACTACGCAAAGAGGTTAACTAGAAAGCAGTGTCCACCTCAACTGGACAGGAGTCCTTCTAAGAGAAGCACTGTGTGTGTAATGAGAAAGAGCAGACACCCACGAAGCCTATACAAACCCATATTAAAACAGGGCACTTAATACTATGATAAAGAAGATATATTATAACATATACACGCACATAGTTAAAATCATTCCTGACAAACATTACTTGGGAAAATATTTTACTTTTACATTCTCTCTATGCTTAATATCCCCTTGTTAGAGAAACTTTATCTATCCAAAATAGCATTAGCTCTGCTGTCATCCTGTCCCAAGGACTCTCTAATCTCACTGTATTTTGCTTTATGGATTTATCACGACTTACATACTATGTATGTACTTTTTATCTATCTTCCTCAATTAGAATATGATCTTCCTCAGAACAGGAACTTTTTTTTTGTTTATGCCATATTCCCAATGCTAAAACATCTGTATAGGCATTTAGTAGGTATTTAATGAATATGAATCAAATAAATGAATAATTTTGATACTTTATAAAACATAATCACTATGGCTTATTACTCAAACAGTAAGGATTTTTTTAAACCATGTCTTATTACAAAATGCCTTATGTTCTTAAAAGATCAATATGGCTAAAGAATGGAAAAAAATAAATCTAACACAAAATCCTCATCTCTCAAATGAAAAAACTGAAGTTCAAAGACAGTAAGCTAAAAAAAAGGAAGTCAAGGGCTGATTCTGGGTCTTCTTCTTCTGTCCTGTTTCCTGAGATAAGTGCCCAAGCCTTGGTGACAATGAGAGTCCTACCTGTGTTTTCATTTTATATTCCTTTAAATTTATTTTCAGTAATATAACTAAATTTCAACTCTATTTCTTTTGTTTTCTTTAACAATAAACAAAAATATAGTGTATACAACAAACTCCCATATACACACCAGTCACACATTATTTTTTTTTTAATGATAGATGTGAAACTTTACAAATAATGTTGAAGTCCCACTGGTTCCTCTCCTGAAATTTGTTAATGCTCTTCCTTCCCAAAGAGGGCAATCACTAGGCTGAATGTGATGTGTGGCTTCTGGTCTATTTTTATACTTTTATACTTAAATATATCAATTTAAAAAATCACTATTGCTTTGTGTATTTTTTAATTTTAAGAGTAGTATAATATTGAACCAAGCCGCTTTCTCATCCCTCTACATTTTGTTTTTGATATTATGGATTTGATTCACACGCAGATATCTAGCATATGCAGTTTTATCAATTACGTATTATTTCATCCTATGATGGAATAATTCATTTTTCTCATTTATCCTTCTATAAGTTAATGTCTTCTTTCAGTTTATTTACTTTGGTCAATTCATGTTTTTTTTTTAATTTAAATCCTTTTCTTTTTTTAAGGTTTTTATTTATTTATTTTAGAAAGAGAGAGAGAGTGAGCAGGGGGAGGGGCAGAGGGAGAAGGAGAGAAGCAGACTCCCTGACGCAAGGAGATCCCAAGACCCTGAGATCACAGCCTGAGCTGAAACCAAGAGTCCGATGCTCAACCTACCCAGCCACCCAGGTGCCCCTAAATCCTTTTCTTATTCAAATATAATTAACATACAGTGTTATGTTAGTTTCAGGTGTACAAGATAATAACTCAACAATTCTATACATTTTGTTTTTGTGGCAGACACTGCTGAGTGGGTAGCTGAAAATCCATTCCAAATCCCCTTTTCTCTTTCTTCCCTCCACTACAGAGTCTGAGAAAGCAAAACCTTCCCTTTCTTTAGCTTCCTTTGCATCGAGAGGAGGCCATGTGACACTGATATGCCCCTTTAAACATTGGCAGCTCTCTATTGAGTGAATTCTGATAAAGCTCTTGCTTTCTGGAGAAACAGGCTACAGGTCCCTGCGCAACTTTCTATGCTCTTGTTACCATCTGAATATGGGCATGATATCTGGAGCTCTGGCAGGCATCTTGAAACCATCAGGAAAAAAAAAAAATAAACCAAACAAACTGCACAAATACTGGCTTTGACATTACTGAGCTGCTGCAAATACGCCATCAGTTATGTGTGCATAAATGTGTGTCAGTCTTCTGGTTGGTGAGAAAATTCAACCTCTCCCCTTAGCTATGTTTCTCTTTATTTGCAGCTGAATGCATTGTTAACTCTTACCCATTTCTTCACAAATTATATTTATCTCTATTCCCTTTTCCTTCATTTCAATAGATCTCTCTTTTTAACAATGCCCCCTCTTCTTCATGAATATACATGTTATACTGCACATTATGCCATACCATAATGAGCAAAATTTTCACCTTGCATAAATTTTTAAAGAGATAACGGAGGTGGTTGCCATGTTTAACAGAGTAGTAATAATGGTGAGCCTCACTGAAAAGTGAGCAAAACCTGAAGACAGTTGATAATTTTGAAAGCCATGTCTTATTTTTTTTTCAAATGATATCCAGATAATGCTAACACTGCTTCACAGTGCTGAGGCCCATACCTACAGGTGAAGGCAATCCAGTCTTTATTCAAATCACATTCAGACACTAGAAGCGGGAGACTAAGGGCTAGTTGGCGAGGTGGACACTTCCAGAAGAGTAGAAATGGGACTGTCCTGAAGTTCCCAGCCCAGTGGAGAGGGGCAGAAGGAAGCCCCAGAACACTGCAAGATACCAGACTCTCTGCGGATGAACGGACAGGTCCTATGACTTTGGGGAGGATGAAGCCTTGGGTTGGTCCAGGGATCATCACTGACCACTTCGCTGCAGATTTAACCCTTGAGATTTAATGATGAGTTGACATTTAATGATGAGCAGAAATTGGGGAAGCAGAGAAGGGCATCAGTGGGAGAAAGAAAGGCATGAGCAAAGCCAAGAAGCACCCAAGCAATTTCAGGCAATGGTCAAAGTTTATGATGAATGGAGCCTCCGTGTGAGCCACAATGTATGTAGAAGATGTGGGCTGTGCTGGTTGACGAGGGCACAGCCTAGTGGGGAAGCGAGGATCCCATTCTACAGGCACAAATAAATGAAGACTTTAAAGCATTAAAAAAAAAAATCAACACATGGCCAAGAAAGTATTTTTTAACCAACTGAGCCACCCAGGCGCCCAAGAAAGTATTTTTTAAATGTGTTCAGACGATACAAAGAGAACAATGTATATTCTAAATCTCTTCAGATACAGAAAAACACGTTTCATTTCTGTAGTATGACCTCATGCGCACTCCAGCCTCAAACAATTTCTAAATTGTCCTGTTCAGCCCCAAGATGGTGTCGTGGGTAACACTATGAGTAACTGTACCCCTGGCTCCTCGTTTTGCACATGTGATTAATTGGAGGACAGAAGCCAGAGAAAGCCCCTAGCCCCTTTTTCCTTGTTCTTACAGAACAAGCACTCCATTTCCTGTTTACAAGCCTCAGCTTCTTTTCTCTTTCCTCTCTCCTCACGGTGACTATACTGAGAACGCATTTGAAAACAAAAGGTTGGGCGAGAATTCCAACAGGTGTAATTAATGTCAAGTGCTCCTGCAAGTGGCATTGCCTTCCCGCCGCCTCCTCCACCTGCTGTCTTTCGTGGCTGCCTCCTTAATGCCGTGTCCATCTGTTGAAAATGTGCATCCAGAATCCATCATTTTACATCCTGAGAGGCACCTGAACCCTCTTCTCTTCTTAAGTGAGCCCTCAGAGCGTCACTTTATAGGCACAATTAGTTAAGTGTTGTGATGCCATGGAGATCAAGCACACCGGTTCCTCGCAGCATTTTCAATATCTCAAGGTGGTTTGTTCATATTCAGAGACTTGGCTTGATAAAAAAGAATCCCAATCCTGTATTTTGCAATGTTGCTTATAAGTAGAAAGTACGTGCTAGGAACAAATATCATCTTCACATATGTGTACATAATACACACACATACATACATATTTAGGTATTTATGCATACGTGTATTTATGTATACATAATGCATGCATAATGAGTACCCATGTATACATAAATACACACACATACACACACACACTTTTTTTTATCATTGTGTTTAACACCGGGTGAAGATACACTGGTCACATTAAGTTTCTGTGCTCCACAAAGACCTTTCGGTAGAGGTGAAAAACCCCACTTAAGATTCTCCCAGCACCAATTCTGACCAACTATACTTCAAACATGAGTGTGGCCATGAAAAGCTGAAACTGCTGACAGAACAAGGTAACAAAAAATAAAATAGAGAGTAGTAAAAAGAGAGGAACTTTTAAGTTTTTAAGTACAGAAATGGTTTGTACTCCGGTGCTCAGTGCAGCCCTAGCTGGCTACCCAATGATCTCAGCTATGTGCCTTGAAGAGAAGAATCAGAGAAACTAATTATATTTATAACTGATAGTAATTTAATGTGCTTTATCCCCTGAAGAATATTTCCCCTTTCAAAACTTTCAAAGCTTGCAGTGGCCTAAAATATACACATGTGCACATTCTCATAAACACTGTCTTTCTGAAAGTGGAGTTTGAGCTAGTAAAGTAGATAAGGCAGTTGTTTGAGAGAAATTATGAGGAAGGTACCCAGTGCTTCTCAAAGCATAGCAAAAGTGCTGCCTATTCCAGTTATGCATATGAGCAGTCCTGTGTTTACTTCTAGCTGGACAAATTCTTTCAGGGGGCTTAGTGAAAGGGAATATAAGTATAGATATTCCTATAATGATCACTCCTGAAAGCCAGAGAAATTTATTTTATTCTTTCAGACTAGAGGGATTTTATATTTATGTAAACTACGTCCTTAATATTTTAACAGTTGAAGCACAAAATAACAACCCTCTTTCGGATTGAAAAAAAATATCATGAGATCTAGAACCATGTCTGTGATTTTCATTCAAGTATTCCTAATAGTCAGCACTTGGCATATGATAGATGATCAATAAATATTTGTTGAGTGAAGAATAGCCTTCTGTGGTAGGCATTAATACAGCATTTTAAAGATGATAATCTTGAGGCTCAAAGTTATGTGACTTGCTCAACTATGTTTGATGTTTTTGCTACACAAACACAGGAACTTGCCTCTGGTGATTCTTGCTACTTTGACATCACTAGTTTTTTCTATACTTCTTCCCTGAGAAAACCCCCCTTCTTTAAACTCTTGCTTGGAGAGCTCAATCTCAGCTTCAATCCAAGTAACAAACTACTGAGCACAAAGTGTATCAAGGCACTGTGCTACCCGCTGATGGATTACAAAGATAATCCTCTGCCCTGAAGCATAGAATATACATGTAGTAAAATCCTATGAAAATGTACCTTAGTAGTAAAGCAAATTAGGACGTGAAATAATTGGCAATGGCTCCTACACATTGCCTAGGCTCCTTTCTCAAACTAGTGCAGGAAAGACATGGTTAGCATTAAAGTTCTTCTCTTCTGGGGGATGACTGAGTAAATGTGGCGTGAAAGGAGAAGACGGAGCAGAAGATGGCAAGCAAAGGAGTTTCAGAAAATGAGAAAGCTGAGGAGTGCCCCTGCATCCCCAGGAAACTCCCAATGAAAGTTCCCGGGACAAGCTGACAAAAGAAGCTTTAACCAAAGAGAAGATTTCTGAAATTGCTGCCATTTCTGTGGAAGTTCCAACCAACCACAGGATCCAGAATCATCCCCACCGATATTTAAGCTTTTATACATCCTGGTCAGCAGGTGGCACCAAACCACAGCCAAGATCAGGGTGGGTGATTTTTAGCAGCCAGCCCTTCCTTAAGAACAACAGGCCAACTAGCTACTCAGGCTTGCCTACACTTATTGTATTCAGCTTGCAATAATGTATGCTAACATGTTAAGCATTTTAGCATTTAAGAATGTTTTGAGCCCCTCTAATTAATTAGATTGCGTTTTATTGTATACCAATAACACAAGGCAAAATTTAAGAATGGGTTCAACACATGATGCCAAAACAAATTATTATGTGAATTCAAAGGAGGAAGAGCTCACATCTGATTCAAGAAAAGAGGAAATAAATCATGGACAAAGTGGCATTTGAAATCTGCTTCAAAAGCTAAACAGTATTCTGATAGCCAGAAAAGAGGGAATAATTCCAAGTCTAGGCAACAGAATGAACAAAAGCACCACGGTGGCTATTGTGAGGAATTTGGGAAATAAAGCAGTAGTTTAGTTGTACTTGATCACAGGATATGAGTAGGGGAATGAAGCATATGGGAAATTAAAGGAATGAATATCAGTTACAGAGAATCTTGAATACTCTGATAAGAACTATGAACAAAAATGCTGGCAGCACTGGGAGACAGCAAAGTTTTCTGACCATGGAGGAAGGGGGCTTAAGTTGGTAGGATAAGTATGAGGTTTCTCAAGCCTGAATTCCCAGTCCCATCTCTTAGTCAAACTAGATCTGCAAATGCTGTTAATATCTTTAATGTTGCATTTC
Source organism: Phoca vitulina (assembly GCF_004348235.1). Taxonomy (NCBI): domain Eukaryota; kingdom Metazoa; phylum Chordata; class Mammalia; order Carnivora; family Phocidae; genus Phoca; species Phoca vitulina. The sequence goes on from NW_022589712.1 coordinate 38,899,531, forward strand.
ACTATAAACTAAAAGTCACCCAGCTGAAAGACTTACTACTGTTTCTACTTCTCGACAACCAAGTTCAAGTTCTGATTTTCAGCATCCCTGGCTATCTAAGGACCTCTCTGAAGTCAGTAACGGGATAGGTGACCAGGGTATGACTGAGGAGGATCTCACATCAGGGAAATCCTTTGACAAAGGGCGGATGGATCTCTCAACAAAAGACCACATGTGCTATCAAGATACTCCAAACACCGAGCGGACTGAAAGCTGAAGACACAGATATTCTGCATAAAAGGAAGACTGGCAGCAGAAAACAGAACTTGGTAATAATAAGAATAAAATCCTGGGAAAAAAAATGGTTACCTGGGCAATATATCTAAGCAAGAACTCAAATTTAGACAAAAGGGCAGGAGACTGGTGCTGGGTACAAGGTAAGAACAAGAGCAAAGGAAGGAAAACAAGAGCCCAGATAACAGGACTAGGAAACATGTTTAGCTTGGATCTGTTAGGTGAGAAATGGACACAGGGCTCATTTAGCTTTCAGTGTGGGCTGGCTTGGTTCCAGGAAGCCGAGTGAAGCTGAGCTTCCAGATGGGGTAAGGAGAACTAGGTGGATACTGGATGAATTCGAGTGCAGGGAAGAAGCCGGGCAACACTCCAAACCCATTTGACATTTTCTCTTAAGAATTATTTTTCAAACCTTTAATCATTTTTGGAACTCTTACATATGCCCTTTCTGCATCCCCATGTCCTTTCAGTAATAAAATGAGGTAACTGAGATATGATATAGAGATGAGGGGGAACTTATGTCTTTACAGCAGAAACCACTTTTAAGCAAAGTTTTTCTACATTTGAGCTGGAATGACTAAGATATACATTAGAGCCATAGGAGGCCATTCGTACAGCCTTATAAAGCAATCCGATGTTGCTGACACCAGAAATTCATACTAATTAAAACTAATGGAGCTAGAGGGGGTTCAAGAAAAGGCAACACAAGGGTCAAAGGATAAATAGACAGCCGTATAATAATGATGAAATACTTATTTACTAAATCCTAGGCTACTAGAACAAAGAAGGTAAAGCGAAAGGCAGAGATAGTTTTCAAATAAATAAAAGAAAACAAAATTGATGTAGGTAATTTCTACTTCATACTACAAAGCATTCTTGGAAATCACACCATAAAATAGCTTGTATTTTCCCCTAGGAATAATTTTGTAATTGGATATTGTGTTCCTGAACAACAATTCGTTTTCCAAATAAATCAGAGATATGATCAACAATATGCTATAAAGGCAAAGAGGAAAAACAGTAGACCTATATAATAATTTAAAATATCATCATTATATTCCTAGTTCTATAAAATGGGCATAAATGAATAGTACATGTTGATTATACAAGGGGCCCAAATGCATCATAAAACTGTGCACACCACATACAATATTACAACTTTGTTGCCTCATAAATTTGACCTATCTAAAAATAAATATATTAGCTATAATAAACATAATTTAAATATTTAATCAACAATATTGAGTGTCTTCTTAGAATTCCGATGGACTATTTTGGAAAGTTAGTATTTGAACATGAAAATGTTGGAAGTGTCCTTAAATATCTGCTTTCTTTTTTTTACTTTCTATTCGTATGTATGTATGTATCTAGTATGTATGTATCTATCTATCTATCATGTTTGTTATGTTGCAGTTTCTCTTCTAAGCATTCCATAAGTATTAATTTACTTAATCCTCATAATACTGTAATACTGGCACAATTGTTATGATTATTTTATAACTAAGAGAAATGAGGTAACTTGCCTAAAATCACATAGCTAATAAGGGATAGGGCCAGAATTCGAAACTAAGATCCAAAACGCTACACTATGGAAATACTACTCTCTGGAAAAATGTCATTCATCTCAAAATTTTTCTGTAACAAGGAGAAGCATTCCAACGGTATTTGAGCTGTGTTCAAAGGAGGGATCTTTCATTTCAAATAGTCACATGGACTTTTCTTGTGAACATTTGAAGGAAAGAGTTTTACCTTTGGTTCTCTAGTTCACCTGTTCCCCCTTTTTTCCCCTCACTCCAAAAACATTAAACATTATTTGGAAGATTAAAGTGGGTCACAAAAAGGCAGCTTAAAGAGTGTGTCTAGTAAGTGCTTGATTATCCGCACAAATCCTCAGCCCTAACGCAGATGGTGCTATGGTGGGTATGAGTTCAGGGCTTGGACAACATCAGTGAAATCATTATTTTTCCCCCCTTTGTACAATGTCTTCGTGGATGAGGCAAAGGCCACCCACCACTCTAAACCCCAAACACCAAGAATAAAAAAAACAGTAAGCCAATATAGGTGATGAGAAATGAAATTCAGTATTCATCAGCCAGGAATGAAGGAGAGGAGTGGAAAAATGATAAATGGTAAAAACAGAAACTCCCCAACATTATGCATAAATTATTACAGTCTCAGAATACTTGTAAATCCAAAGGACAGTAGAAACTGAAAATACAAGTAAGGTTAAAAGGACTCAGAAAAAAAAAAATCATTGATTCTAAATAGCTGGGTAAGGAGAGATAAGGAAACGGGAAAGCATCTGACTTTGAAATGGTGAGTCAAATGTGCCCTCTCAAAATTCATTAATGCCCCCATCAGAGGCTTTTCTCAGACACAAATGATAGACTAGCAATGACCAGTGGGACTCCTTATGAAATATACCATTACACCAGTATATGTCCCAAAATGCCCAAATGAAAACCTACATATTCTTCCAGAGTACATAAGATTTTAAAATAAATGCTAAATTTTTGATTGGTATTATACTGTTAGAGGTTTTCATTAAAATAACTAAATTAGATGTTTATGTCCACTTGACTTAAGATTAATTATAAAATGGTTAGATTACATATAAAAAGAATTTTATCTTTTTCTTTGTATTAAAATTTAGTATAAAAAGAGATAAAATAATATGAACATCTAAGCTGTTGATAGGGAGATTTATATGGTTTTCTTTTTTAAAATTATCTTTTCCAAGTACTAATTTCCATAAAGCTCCTACTGACATACTTCAACTATGTTATAAAATTATATTTTAATCTCTGCATATATATCCTTAAAATAATTGAATATTTAGTCACCAATGGTTTTGAAATAATGTTATTTAAATAATGGTGTCTTTAAACTATATTTTAACTAAGTTACCTATAAACATTATGTGTAGATATCTATACATATATACATATATGTATCCCATGTATATTAGATACAATATGGCTTTGTGATTATATAGTACATATACATTATATATATATATATATATATAAATATAGTAATGAATGCTGGATGATTATATTAGCATAAATAAAATTTAATTATCTGTATTAGCCAATTTCTTTTGGGGGTTAGGCGGGGCAGAGGGAGAGGGAGAGGGAAAGAGAGAATCCCAAGCAGGCTCTATGCTCAGCATGGAGCCCAATACAGGGCTTGATCTCATGACCCTGAAATCATGTCCTGGGCTAAAATCAAGAGTCAGATGCTTAACTGACTGAGCCACCCGGGTGCCCCTGTATTAGCCAATTTCTAAGAAACATGTCAAATTTCTAATTAATAGGAAAAAGTTATACTCGATCTGACTACCCATTTCATATACACACATATAAACATATGCAAAATAAATATGCATAAGCATCTCCTTTTATTGGTAAAAATTAACCTCTCACTTTAATACAAGAGTAATGGATTTCAATATACATATCACCAAACAAAATGTTTATAGTTCTTGGGATAACAAAATGTTTATAGCTCTTGGGATAACCAATAAAAGGAAAGGTTTTTTTTTTTCTTTTAAGTTTGTTTACTGTGTAATAATGCATAGTTTAAAACATGCTATTGTTGAGATATAATGTAATTACAGAAATCTTTAACATGTTCCTTCCATTTTCTTCTATATAATTTTAAACAGATTATGTTATCATCTTTTCATCCAGAGCACTCTCATTGTTTTTTGTACTACTTATTTAAAATTAAATCATATTTTATCTTTATACCCTTTATTCCTGTGTATTTTCTACAGAATATATATTACTACATCCATTTAACAGACCAGCTGTGACTTGCAGAACTTTAAAATAAGTTAGCCTGCTGGTCTACCAAGGGCTGAAGGGTTAGAACTTGTACTGAAATGGGGTCCCTGATTTAGCATAAAGGTTCAAGAACAAGATTCTTCTTGAACAACCTGATCTTGAATAAATTTTATTTCAGAACTGTGTAAGCAGAATTTTCAAGGGTTCATTCTTGTGTGTGTGTGTGTGTGTGTGTGTGTACAGAGAACAAAAAAGGAATAGGACAGGATATTATGTGATAAGGAGGGGCAAGAAGATGGTTTGCCTGATATTTGGGTTGGTGTAAAGCTAAAGCTTGTGAAGTATTATTTTGATCCTTCACTACAGAAGCTCAACACCAACACTCATCGATATTAACACAATAATATAAGAAGTTGTAGAAAGGTGGAATGCTTTATTATCAGATGTTAAAAATATCTATTATCAAACAGAAAAAATATATCATTCCACAAACAATAAGCAGCAGTGGTCATTTTGGATCAAACCATCATCTCTCCAATACAATCTCAGCCACAAAAATAAAACAGTTTGCACAAGGCACCTAATATTATGAATATTCTGGCAAGTAAATATAGCTCAAGTGCTGACATAATAAGAATTCTATTAGGGCTTTGTACTTGCATATGCCTACACACATAAAATGTTCAGAAAGGGGAGTCGACTAGAACAGAAACTGCATTATGCTGAAAAATACCAATAATAATATGTTGGCAATTGTGCTTTGATTGTTCACATTTCTTCTAAAGTGTTTCTCTAGCCCGTGAGCACGTGAGCTTTAAACAAGTTTGATTACAGCCACAAAAGTATTTAATGAATCAAGAATAATGTTAGTATACGACAAGAAAGGCTTTATATAGTTTTAAGACTTATTTTGTTGTTTTTGTTGTAGAAAATGGGACACAGGAGGAAACTCGGTGCATTTATGGCACTGTGAGGTTTTGGGTGTTTTTTTTGTTGTTTTTTTTTTTTTTCCCTTCTGCTTTGTCTTCTTTACTAGAATGTCACTTCCACATTTATGGTTGCCAATATGCATTTCCTGTCCCTAAGAGCAACAGCTACAATGGCGGGGTACAGAATTGTGCGAGGGGAGAGACACACACAGATCTGCTCTTCCCCAGCCACACATACCTCTAACACCACCAGTGCCATGTTAGGAAAAGAGAGAGAGAGTCAACTATTTCTAGCTCTCAAGCTACTCACTTGAAACTATTTCTTTTCTTTTCTTTCTTTCTTTTTTTTTTCTTTGAAATGTGAAGAGTTAAAGGCGCATTTCTCTCTGTCCTGACTCCAAAAGACCTTGACATTATTGCCTAGGCTGATAATCCCTGAAAAGAACAAACAGGGGTTACAGTAAATCCCCCTTCCCACCACTTATCAGAGAGGTCCATCATTAGGGCTCTCATTCATCTAGAAAAAGAGTCTAAGGACTAGTCATACAGTAAGAGGCTCTAGTGCCTGGGATGGGCCTCTGACCATATAAGAACTTTCACCTTACAAGGCTGGAGTCCTGCTCCCACCTAATAAAAACACATGGCCAATGTCTGCAGCCCAGGCATGAAAGCAGGGGAGAGCACATAAAGAGGTCATGGTGTGGAGGAGGGGACCTGCTCAAAAGGTCCTTAAGAGGACCTTGGAGTTGAAATCATGTAAAGACCTCATTTCAAGAACTGTCAAGGAGGCATACACCTGAGTCAAGGCCCCATCTGTGCTCCCCAGATCTAGCTGAGCACTGTGAAGAAGGAACTCTCTGGATAGAAAGCCAGAGCTTCCTAGAAAAGCCTATCTGGTACATGCAGAATTTCCTGAGTTGCTTCAGGGAGAAGGAACAGAGAAAATCTGGAGGAGGAGTGGTCTCTCCCCAAAGTGAGTGACAACAGCAAAGCCTTTTTGAGCATACTTGCAGTGGTGGACATATGAATGAGACCAAGATTCGAGAGGAATGCCATTAATTTCCAGTCAGAGATAGCAGATGATGGCCATAAGCCAAGCCCAGCTTACAGATGTCTGTAACTGGATGTGCTGCCTAGTCTTGAGCTGCTAATGTTTTCTTGAAAGAGTAGAATTAGGGGTGCCTGGGTGGTACAGTCAGTTAAGTATCAGACTCGTGGTTTCGACTCAGGTCGTGATCTCTGGGCATGAGATCGAGCCCTGCATTGGGCTCAGGCACAGCGCAGAGTCTGCTTAAAGTTTCTCTCTCTCTCCCCCTCCCTCTGCCCCTCCCCCTCCTGATTACAAATTAAGTCTTATTCGTGCCTATAATATTAAAGGTAAGAGAAAAGACAGATCAAGAGAAATATGTACTACAGACTGAATGTTTGCATCCTCCCCCTAAACTTGCTATGTTGAAATCCTGACCCCCAGTATGACTGTATTAGGATGTAGGGCCTTTGGGAAGTAACTGGTTCATATGAGTGGAACCCTCTTGAATGAGACTAGTGTCTTTATAATAGAAATAGAAATAGAAATAGAGCTCCTGGGGCACCTGGGTGCCTCAGTCGTTAAACATCTGCCTTTGGCTCAGGTCATGATCCCAGGGTCCTAGGACTGAGCCCCGCATCGGGCTCCCTGCTCAGCGGGAAGCTTGCTTCTCCCTCTCCCATTCCCCCTTCTTGTGTTCCCTCTCTCACTGTGTCTCTCTCTGTCAAATAAATAAATAAAATCTTTAAAAAAAAAAAAAAAAGAAAGAAAAGAAATAGAGCTCCCTTGTCCCTTCCACTATGTCAGGACACAGCAAGAAGATGGCCATCTGTGAACCAGGAAGTGACACCAAATCAGCAGGCACCTTAATCTTGTACTCCCCAGCCTCCAGAACCCTCAAAAATAAATTCTGTTCTTTATAAGCCACCAGTTTATGATATTTTGTTATAGCTGTATGAGCTAAGATAATAAGTCTTTTGGGGGGAAAAAATCTCACTTCCCTAGCTGCTGGAGTCATTTGAACCTGAGTTAGACAGTGAGTTAGCAAGTATTTTCATAGCTCAATTAATATATTTCTTCTCTATGCATGATGTTAACAGGTTTAAGAAACACAAAACCCAATTTAAGCTGGAGAATCCATTTCTTCATTTATTTTTTTTATTTTTTTTTAAGATTCTATTTATTTATTTGACAGACAGAGACACAGTGAGAGAGGGAACACAAGCAGAGGGAGTGGGAGAGGGAGAAGCAGGCTTCCCGCTGAGCAGGGAGCCCGATGCGGGGCTCGATCCCAGGACCCTGGGATCATGACCTGAGCCGAAGGCAGACACTTAACGACTGAGCCACCCAGGAGCCCCCATTTCTTCATTTAGAAAGGAGTATGAATATACCCTTTTGGCAATCACAATAGAAGCTGAAGGAATATCATGTTCAAGGACATATAAGAAATGATTTTTACAACAACCACTTTCTCATAATAAGCACTGTAAAGTGAGCACAGTGGTTTCAGTATTAAATCTGCCTTTCTCATTTCTTTTTTTTTTTCCCCCAGTCACCTAAAGGGCTCCTGGCAGTGCAGGCCGGCCACATGCAGGAAGCCACGGGCCTCTGGCTCAGTACCTTTTGTCTCTACCCTGTGCCACAGCGCAATCAACTCCACAGCGGCTCCACAGTCTTAAAGGAGGCATTCAGAGAGACAGACTTGCTTGGTGAGGCCAGAGCCAGCTCAAGACTTGCAGTATCGATACATTAAATGGTCCCAAAGGGAGAATGCCATCCTCTATCTAATTCTGTCATATAGATACCTGGCAAAACCTGGCTCATTTTCTAGACCTATTGACCCACTGTTTATATAAATTCCCTCTCATAAACTCTTTCTTTCTCATATCATCTCCTTCTCCCAGTCCCTAGCCCTCAAATCTTCACACTTGAGTAAACCTTTCAACTAACTACTGAGGAGTAACAGCTTCAATGAAGTTGGTCTCAAAGAAAGTGCCTCATTAATGTAAGCCACATATTCAAGAACAATAGCCAATAACTGCCAAGGAAATTATTGGTCATTGTAATTTCTTATCTCATTTACAGCATGTTTCATTTCTTCCCCTTTATGAAAAATAAACATTCATTCATTCATTCACTCCACAAATATTTATTGATAGGCTAATCACTTGGTGGGCACTCTCATAAGCTCTAAGGATAAGGTAAACAATGCTTCCCAAATTCCTGCTTTCCAGAAACTTATATCCAAACAATTATATAGATGAGGAAATACATAATGTCAGCCAGCGGTAAGTGCTTTAAAGAAGACTAAAATAGGGTAGACAACACAGGCAGACAGAACACAGGGCACTGTTTTAGATAGGGTGGTTTGTGAAGTCCCTCTGAGGAGGAGACATCTGAGTAGAGAAGAGAGTCAGAGTAAAGATGCAAGGTAAAAATATTCTAGTTGAAAGGAACAACATCTGGAATGCTCCTATTGTAAGAATGGCCAAGACCACTGGCTGGACTGGCGTGACAGAGAGTATTAAGAAGTGAGATGAGAAGACAGAGGCATAATCTTCTAGGATTCTGTAGGACACAGAGAAGAGCTATGTGCAAGAAGCCACAAGGGGTTTCTCCTCAAATGCACTGCACAGTATGATTATGTTCCTAAAAGATCACTTGTTCTACATTGTGGAAGACAAGAGAGTAGGAAGAGAACATGGAAAGCATGGCAACTGCAGAAGTTCAGGAGAAAGACTGTAAAAGTTGTACTGACATAAATGCTGTGATACAGAGAGGAGCTGTTGGATCAGGAAAATATCTTGAAGGTAGAGCCAATAGGATATGTTGACTGACAGATGAAGGGAGCTTAGAGTTGTCATCAGATAAATTTATACAATACATTAGTCAGTTTTCTATTTGTATTCAATTATTTCCTGCTGGGGCATAGTAATGTACTGGAGATGGTATTAGGGCAGGAGCTGGTGGGCAAGGCCAGGCCAAGGAAAGCCCTGTAAGCTATGAGGAAAATGAAAATTTAGTCTAATTTCAATGGGGCCAATATTCAAATCTGTCATGTCCAGCCTTCACTGGTTTGAAGAGAAAGATAGCTGAACAGAGAAGGCAACTACTCTGAAACAACTTTAAATCCAACTCGAGGAACTTTAAATCCAAAATTCAGGGAGGTTCAGATATTAATTCCTCCATCAGACAGACTTTGATGGCCAGGGAGTGACACATGGCTCCATGTGGAGAGAGGTGAAGAGTAGAGATCTCTGTCCCAGAGTCTCTCATCTCACAAGAGTTGCCTTTAGCTTCCATGGGAATGAGGACAAAGGATGGGATGGCATATAGTTTCAGATTTACTAAACCTATTTCTTCTTCTAATGACTTCTGATGACTTGCAACTTACTTTGTTTCCTACAAAACTCTCTCAACTTTCCAGGTACAGCAGCACTCAAAAGGGTCTAGGAATACCATCCTACACTCCCCAGTTTCCCAAATATTGGGAAGCTGAGACCCTAAAGTGTCTCCTGGTTCTGCCTTTTCAGGGTCAGAAGTTTGGAAAGACAATAGCTATGATTAAGAGAAGACATAATAGCAGCAAATATCCCTTCCACTCCTGGTACTGATATTACCAGTATCATGACACATTGTACTATTTGTACTTTACAAATATTACCTATATATTTTCCTTCCATAAAACACAATCAATCCAACTGCACCATGATAGCATCAGGCCCACATTAAATATTTTAACTGACTAGAATTTCAGTGAAAAGAATCGTGTAATAAAAACACTAACATTAATATAAAGAAGAAATTTAATTTTTAAATGGTATGTTAATCTCCTATCTTCTTAATTATTTTAAGAAATAAGTTGTCTGAGTAGTGTATTAAACAGTGACATATTAAGGACCCAATTCCTCTAGGAATAAATTATAACACACAGTAGATCATTCCTATAGTGTAATTCAAATGCACACTACATGGATACACTTATAAACATCTAAACAAAACCAAAAATTATATTAGTAAAATAAGAACTGATGTTAGAGTTGAAGGACCTTGATAATAATGAGACATATAATCATTCCTTACAATTAAAGAGTTTTTCAAAAGTAATTCGTTTGATCTAGATCTGTTAAATATAACACTAACAGAAAATACACTACTTATTGAAAAACACAGATATGTACCATGTAATTGCATTCATTTTTCCAGTGTGCTTTTCTTGAGTTTCCATGATGTAACCAGCACTGTGCCAGGTGCTAATGATACAAGAATTAAAGCCCTAAAGAAGTAACTTCTACTTTTTGAAAAGATAACAGAGAATTAGTGATTCAGTGTAGTGATGATTTACTAATCTATTTTTAAGGTGAGCATTGGTGGAGTATTTTTAAAAAACATTATTTTTCTATAGACAGATAATGTTTTTATATGGTATGCTGTGCCTACAGTCAAATGTGACCCTAAGTTTTCTGTATTAAAAAAATAATTGATTTTAAACAGAAATTTGATAATAGAATTACAGAAGTCTTTAGATGAATTTTTATTCTTCTATACTGACCCACGGAGAGGGTAGCTTGATCTCTTGAGTGAAACACTAATAAACGCCTTATCAGATCTAAGGTATTTCTCCTGAATCAACTTAAAACTTCGATGAAATTGTTAGGAAGGTAGTTACTCCCAGAAAATTCTGAGAATCTGATGGTTCAGAACCAGAGTGAAAAGGTGGCAAGGGAGTGGGTATTCCCATGTTTGAACGCACCAATCTTCCCTAGCACAGATGTTACTTGCCAAATAAAGACCAAATAAATGGTTTTCCTTTCTTCCTTCCAAACCAAACATCCAAATATATTTAAAGAAATACAGTATCTTATTTTAAAATTACAATCAAGTTTATGAAGGCAATAATGCTTTTAAATATAAAAATTTTAATTTGACCCCACAGTAATTTTAAGAGGATTACATGATTACATAGTTGATTTTTTGCAGCTTTCATCAGTACTCTTTACCTAGTTGTTTCAGTAATGAAGAATTTAAGAGAATGAATTGTATCTCATGCAAAATGCCCACATATTTAAGTTCTGAGCAACTGAGGATGAAAGTTGAAGTAGATAATGTACAAGAACAGTTTGGTGTAACAATCAAAGTACATTCATGATATCCATATTCGTAAGTCTATGGCACAACAATTAGCTACAAATGATAAACAGTTCTCATTAATTAATATAATCAGTTCTACACTTGCATAGCCAAATAAAGTTTGTGTTTTTTTTTTTACAGTTCTTCAGTATTTCCTTCAGAGTCAGCTATACACTCTCTACTCCTCAACTAAAAATGTGTCCTACAACACATGAATGCTTTAAAATGCTGACTGAATTGGTATGTTTAATCAGTTCTGTCCACATATCTCTCTCTTCTTTTGCTCTCTGTCTCTCTCTCTCTCCCAACACCCACCTGTGCTTTCTCCCCTCCATGTACCTCCAGAGATCACAGATCACAGGTTCTGTATTGAGCTTCCCCCAAATCACTGTTTTCTTCTTTGCTTCCAGCTTCCTTCACCAGAAATGTTCTTAACCCACGCGTGCTTCCTGTTCCCTAGTCAAAAAGTTCAGCTTTGGAGTACCAAAGGGCTCAGCTGTTAAGGGGGAAGGTCAGAAAAGGACAAAGCAGTCAGATACCCAACAAAGAGCACAAGCCAGGGAGAGGGGCCCATGACTCAGCATACAGAGGTGCTGGGGCAGAGGCAGCCATGGGGGGTGGAAAGGGAATGGGTGAGAGGAGATGAACAGCCCTGAGTCTCAGCAACCTGTGTCCATGGTTTTCTGGCTACGGCTAAAAGAAATAGACAACACCAATTATGTGCTCTTACGTCCTTAACAGTGTCTCAGATTAAAGCTTTCTGCAACACAGGATCTAAATAACATTCTGGTGGTGTACAAAGAAAGGAAGAAGAAAAAGAAACAATATGAAAGAGTATTTCAGAAGAATTAACATAAGTTAAGTTTACTCAAATATAGTACTTAAAATGCTATTCTCTCTCTCCCCAAGTTCTTCTCACATATCCTGGCTTTTCGTGGGGAAACAGAGACACATAGGTTCAGTTTAAGCTGAATGGGTGGGGTCCTAGTCAGATGAAAAAAAAGTCAAGTATTTTGTAAACCTTGATATATATTACTATTACATGCTTTCTAGATCAGAGCTCTGACCTCAGAGACAAAGTGCTAGAATAACTGAATTATGCAGCCATTTCACTTTATCACATCAGTCAAGGCACTGACCCATAAAGACACTGTGGTTCTGGTGAGGGGAACTCTCAGGGCTGAGACTCCATGCCATTCTTTTTTTTTTTTTTTTTTTTTTAAGATTTATTTTATTTGAGAGAGAGAGAGCATGGTGGGGGGGTTGCAGAGGGAAAGGTAGAGAGAGAATCTGGAGTAGACTCCCTGCTGAGCATGGAGCCTGATGTGGGGCTCGATCCCAGGACCCTGAGATCATGACGTGAACCAAAATCAAGAGTCCGATGCTTAACCGACTGAGCCAGGTGCCCCACGCTGTTCCTGAGTGTAGGAAAACAAGCTTGGAGGTAGCAGGTATACAACAGCCTAGTAACGACTCCTGCAGGAAAGGTCTCCTTTCCTGGGTATAATAACATCTAGAACCTCCAAGGCTGGCACCTGAACAATCATTTCCCAGGAGGGAGAGACTACCAGTCAAAGGCTTTCACCACCCTCCCTTTGATACCCAGAGCACAGGTATGTCTGGTTTGAACTGTTACACCTTACCAAACACCAACGAAAGGGAAAAAAAAAAAAAAATCAGCATAGATATTTCTTAGAAATTTAAACAATTTGGCTTACAGAATGTGCAGGTTTTACTCTATCACAGTTAGCTTGATATTTAGAACTAGCAGCAATTCAATGGGTTGCCCCAAATTCCAATTGTTTTCCCTTTGCACGATACAATTAATGACAATCATCAGACATAATGTGACACAGTTAATATTTTTAAGGCACACATCATCTGAAAATGGTGAAAAGACTTCAAGTTCCTTAAGGAAAACACGTTTTAAAATTTCCGTGGTGATAATTACATTAACACAGTGAGAGTTTTGAAGTTCCCTGTAAAATTAGATTTAAAAATTAAAGTGTAAATTTCATTTAAGGCACATCTAACACATCATGCATATTAGAGCAAAGTATTTCAAAGAAATATATTTTAATAATACTTTATACAGTCAACATTTAAGGGAAGAATACAGACAACAAACACAATTTCAGGGAAATTAGTGTTGTGTGCCACGGAAATTATAGGCGTTCATTCTTAAAATCATCACTTAAATGTAAGGTTCTTTTTTCTTCCAAGGGAAATACTTTACTTTCTCGACTCACCAACTAAATTCCTCATTAACCTACCAGAATACAGCAACACTGTTGCGCAGCTGATAACCCTCCCTTTTTATTATGCAAATAAGACTGTACAGGTGGTTACAGATTTTGAAATAACTGTTACTAATTATACATTATTCTCCAATGCCATAAAAAAATTGAATGAATTTGATATTGACATAAGGAAGATATGCAGTTTAAGGAAATGATATGGTATCCGAAACAGATGTTAGCATAAATTATAGTCTAATGATTTAAGGGTGAAATTGTGCTGAAGGCTCAGTCATCCATAGTGGATTTCTTTATGACTTACCCAACAGGAATCAGGGTTAAACATTCTAAATATGGTTTAATCTCACGTGAATTATACATGACTAAAAGTTTCAATTTGACACAATTGACTAATTATCTCAGAAATTCAATTGTTGTGTAGAAATAGTTCACTTGCGAGGATAACTCCTGGCAACACAAGACATGAAGGTTTACTTTGCTGAAACACAAGGAGGAAAAGAAAAAAGAGAATGAGTCTCACACTAAAATAGGATGGGCCAAGCAACAGTGTTGGACAGTTGCCAAGCTGACCTCAAAAGTACAGGCAGATTTGGGGAACAGCTGCAGGAACCAAAGGGTATATGTTCACAGCCACACAATCACTGTGGAAGAAGTTGGGGTGCCAGGCCAAACACTGAGGGGGCTACGAACACCATTTAGTTTGGGTCTCACCTTCTCTAAGAACCTCAGTTTTAGAAACTGAGGTTATCTCTATTTGAGTTTGACCACATAGTCACAGACATACTGAAACAGTTGAATGAAAGGAGGTATTCATATTAAAATTCTCAGTATATGCAATATACACAATTTTCATAAGAATATGAGACGTTTCTTTATTTTTGAATACACCAAGAGACACAACAATGGAACCAGTCCTGACCTTTGAGAGGCCCCAGTAAACCCAGAAACAGAGAATTGCAGATTACTGAAGACAAAGCTCCACACTGTCCTAGCTTTAGGATATTGTCATAAATACCATTATTAGTATGTTTAATAATACTGATCATCAGAGCAGGGGATTTTAGCAGAGTAATTGCTTTCCCAAATATAAGCAGTTTTACTGACTTGGACAAAGGAAGTGCGGAATAAAAAACTACAGTTCAATGTGAGTACTTTATCTTTTTTTTTTTTTTTTTTTTTTAAGAGAGGGAGAGAGGGAGGGGAGGGGTGATTCTTTGTTTTGTTTTATTTTGTTTTTTGGTTTTTTTTAGAGAGGCAGGGGGACAGAGGGAGAGGGAGAGAGAGAATCTTAAGCAGTCTCCCACACCCAGCTCGGGGGGCCGATGCAGGGCTCGATCTCACAACCCTGAGATCATGACCCGAGCAGAAATCAAGAGTCAGACACTTAACCAACCAACACCCAGGCGCTCTGTGAGTGCTTTATCATCTTAAGCATTAACAATAGCTTCAATTTATAAACCACCACTATTTTACCCCCTCCTCTATAACTTTGTGAAAATATCTAATATATGGTGCATAAATCTTGAAGTTTCCACATACAAAATTTATATATACACATGTGTGTTCATGGTTTCACATTTTCAAAAACATATTTGACATTGCTCTTATCCCTGAGGTATCAGGGTGACAGGAATATAAACATAACAAACCCCAAAAATAGATCAAAAATCTATCCAAATCTAGAACTATGACCTTGAGTTAAGGAGTTCAGTGAGTTTTGAAAATACCAAGGTAATGATAAATAATCCTGAGAAGTTGTTATTTACTGTACTATAGCTGCATAAACAGCATATCCAAGTGATTGCTTCACGGTCTCTCTTTATCCAAAAGTAACTTCTCTTATTAGATAAGAGACTAGTTTCTCAGATTTTATGTTTTTCCTTATCAAAATGTTTGCAACTGAGATTGAGTGGAGGTAGGGTAGGTAAAGGTTTCTTTATTAGGTATCAGTAAGAATAGGGCACAGGATAGGGTTACAATTACAGCGGTAACATTAGACCCAATCTACTGTTATGAAGACACAGTTCTAGGCAATATCCCGAACTAGTTGAGGAACAAGCCATAAAAGCATAAGGCTACATGGTGAAGGGGGAAGAGGGCAGCGTGCCAGAAGGACAGAGGTGGGACTCAAGGAGAAAGATGGCTCGGGGGTTATCCTTTGATGTAGAGGGACAAGGTCTAAAATCTGATTAAGGACTAAAGTGGGAATCTCAAAATCCTTGCAGTCTAAGCCACTTCCATTCTGGAAGATTGATTTAATTTGAAATCCTACCAGGGAGGGAATGAACTGGAATGGGGACTGGTGATAAGCCTGGTCATTCACTGCATCAGAAACTGGGAAAAGGGCACGCCATAAGGAAAAACACAAGGAAGGCACAAATATGAGAATAGAAGGAAGACCTGATACTTTTTTTTTTTGCTTCAGGCCCAGCAAATTTTGAAAGAAACTGGTGTTATCCCATAGGACTACAAAGAAAACTTCAAAGAGTCCCTTTGGAATCAATTAGTGTCTACAAATATTTATCTAAGTAGTCATCCAAAGATATCTGACAGGTAAATACTTAAATTCAATGAGGTCTAGTAACACAATCCTGTGAACAGAGAGTTTGTCTGTGTTTGGTTTTTTGTTGTTGTTGTTATTTAAAGCTATTATCACATCACCAAGCATTTGATAAATGAATGAAAATGGTATTATTGAGCTAAAGTGTTTTGACCTCCATAAAGCAACTCCAAACTGTTCTCCCAGCTATTCAGTGCAGCTGAATACCTAGAACAATGGAAAACCCAATGAGGCTGAGTTACAATTAAAGTCTAATTTTCAATGAAGTAGAGATAACTATTAAAGTCATATTGACTCTCTTCATGGGGACAGACGAATAGTTATTATAAGCATACCTACTGTGAAACAGATACTTCATATATTTTCTCCTAAAATCTTCCCAACACTCCAATGAAGTGAGCATTATCTCCATTTTACAAACTGGGATACAGAGGCAGAGTTTAGAGGCATAGTGAAGAACTGAACCCAATATATAACCAAAGCAACTGAAATCAGGATCTTATAGAGATGTTTGCACTCCCATATTCATTGCAGCATTATTCACAACAGCCAAGATATGGAAATAACCTAACCTATGAATGGATAAAAAGATGTGATATATATATAAGTATATCTATATCCGTATGTGATATATCTATCTCTCTATATAGCTACATAGTGATTATAACTAATACTATTACTGTAATAATATTATTATGTTATATTACTATAATAATATTAGATTACTACTCTATTATTACTAATAATATTACTATATGATTATAATTATACTATATTATTATAATAATATGTAAGAGAGTACATCTTAAATATTCTCATCACAAAAAAATGGTAACTATGTGACAGGATGGAGGTATTAGTTAATGCTATGGTGGTAATCATTTTGCAATATAAAAATGTATTAAATCAACACCTTAAATTACAAAATGTCATATGTCAATTATACCTCAATAAAGCTGGGGGAGAAAAGAATTGAGCCCACACTTGCTTACTCCAAGACATGTCCCCTTTCCACAGGGAGACGGAGTAAGAATCACCTCCAGAAGATACTAGGATTTTAAAACTATGGTTTTGTCATATCTTCGCATCGACATTTTTCCTGAAGGATTCAAATAATAATGCAAGTCATAGGAAGCACCCTTTGAAGCACTGATTTACTATTTAGAATAGAAGCAAGCTATACATATCTGAACCACTCTACAAGTATTTGAGGGAAGAATAATAGGCATATTTAATAGGTGATCAGCACCTTAGAAAGATCTAGATATACTGGACACACTAATTATAGCTCAGAGGTAACTATGGGTTATTTTATAAGCCCAGTGGCTGTCAACCTATTATAATAGTTTGCCAACTGTATTCCTTTCCAACTACCCCCGATGGAAATGTGTAATTATTAAAACTACTAAAGTAAATGCATTTGAATTAAAGCAAACTACATTGTAAATTTTATGGCCATAAGTTTTGTGATGCATGTGGGATTGAGTAACAGGTAATAACTTGGCTGTTTTAAGAGAGAAAAATAGTTTATAACATAGCAGCTAAAACCTAACAACAGTTTAGTAAGAGTACTTGACTAGATTATTATATAAATAAGCACTCCTACAGAACAAACTCAGCTATGGTTACGATGAAGTCTTAAATAAAAAGTGGGGCCTTTAAAACAGACACCACCTATTCAGAAACTATTGAGAGAGTTTATTAATTTGAATCATGGCTCACAGAATAATGTTTAAGAAGTCAGTCTTCTTCTATGATGACAAATGACACCTCAAAATTGCCTTCATAGTCATAAAACCCCAGAGCTATGCAAGACCCTGAGTTGTCCTTCAGCTTTGGCCAACAAAAATATCAGCAATAAGTACTGCTTACATTCCACCTGCAACATTGTCTAAATGAAGGTAAATAAGGCATTCATGCAAGAAATTAACACATGGCAGAAAATAATACTGAGCTCCAGGGAAAAATTCAGTCTTGTGTCACAGTAAAAAAAAAAAAAAAAAAAAAAAAAAAAAAAAAAACCTAGAAAAAAAAATTCCTTCTTGTGAAAAAAAAAAAAAAAAAAAAAAAAAATCAAAGAATATAACTTAGAATATGAAATCTCTAAACAGTATCTCATTAGTATAATTCAGAACTTAACTCCAGGAACAAATATTTTTTAAATATTTATTTTCATCTTATTTTATCACGCTCTTAAAAGAAATTCTTCACTCTCTAGAACTATATACAGGAAAATTCTGTCACTAGTTTTTATTGAGTTACTAAATCTCACTGATATGATGTCTTTTTCTATTCATGGTAGGTCAATATTTTGCTTATTCCTTTGCACTGGTTTAGAAGGTAAATGAACGTTCTGTTCCAATATACTCAGTTTTCACTTCATTTCATAAGTGAAAAAATAATTTTTCATGTAGTATTCAGTAATCAATTTCAGACTATGAAACTATTGGGGCACCTGTTCAAGGACTCATAAGCAGTATGTAAAAAGCAAAATGATCTAATATTATACACACATAAAATGATGATGTTAGCAAAAGGCAACTATCTGATAGTGCTACATCTTATTCTGATGTGTTGGGGCTGGTCTGCAGAACCAAGGCAAAGAGAAATCAAACTGAAGATGAAGGACAAGGACAGAATCTGAAAGAAGGGCTTGGGGAAAGAAGAGGAGGCACACAGCAACATTTCATGGGCACAGGCTGAAATAGGACAGAAAAAAATAAAACTACAGGAGAATTTTTCATAGCATTTCTCTACCCAGACTCCTTCCTGAACTCTGAAGCAGAGTAACGAATTCCTGGAGATATTGCTTCCAGGAGTTATGTAACAGCAAGGCAGATCAAATAAGCATTTTTCTTCATGCTGCTGTGCTAATTTTAAAAATATCTTTTTCTGAAATATTCTCCTAAAAAATTATATATGTCTGTACATGCACAATTCATGTAATTTATAGCTAATGTGAGTATTTCTTGTGCTTTAAGTATATTTGCATGATTTCAGCCAATAGGGGTTTGGCTGGCAGACTAAACTTTAACTTTTGACCCACGAACACCAGACTGCTAGATCCCACCAAACAGCGCTTTACAACTATATCCTGGGTAGAATATCTTCCTCAGTGTGTTTCTCTCCCTGGTGCATCTCTTTCAGCTACTTATTTTGTGTTCTGATAAGCAGTCAGGGCCTGTAATGACTTAGAATTATAGGCTAGACCTGCTAGCAGAAAACAAAGAAAGTGCGTAACACTGGTTGTCAGCATGTCTTTGCTGAGATGGCTCCAGGTTTCTCCCAGAAAATGATTGAGGAAACATTAGGTAAAAATCTTCAGGACCTTCAGGACTGGCAAAAGCCTTCTGGCATTATGGAAAGGTACTGTTAATTTCACTAAAGCCTGGAAGGCTGGGACAATGCTTGCATGAATGGTAACTGAAAGAAGCTGTTGCTGGAGGAATTTGGACTTGAGAAACTGAAGGAAACCCAAGAGAGGACACCAAAACTGAGTATCAAGAATGAACCTTCATAAGAACTCAGCGAGAGTCTTCAAATTTCGGGTCCTGACCTATCAGTGGGTTATGAAGTCAATTTTGTAGATCAAGATCCTTTTTTTTTCCCCAAGTAATAACAGGATAAAATTGAATAAAATGAAATTCATTACAGTGCGTCATTCACAGTAAACTACTAGCCAGATGATTTTTGCTTCATCTCTAATTTATGTCTTTTTATGTCCTTGAACATCTATCTGTGGATCACATTTTAAAATGTATGAAAGCAAGTAGCCTAAGCATAAACTACCACAAGCAGTGTTGAGTTAGCATCTTCCATTTCACAAAATGTACTTCCCTACAGACAACAGGTTCTGAGGCCCCTGGATGGTTACAGATCTCAGCACAAGGAGAGTTCAAGGTACAGAATTTGTTTGCCTCTGTACAGTAATATTATCTATGCCTTGGTGAGCACTGGGCTCCTATGTGCTAAGTGCCCTCGCCCACCACCACCACCACCGTTGTCCTCAGATAACTTTATCTTCGGGCTGTGGTTCAGTTTCCTGATTGGTTCTCTACAACTTCATCAAAACTGGAGACTTATCCAGATCCCAAAGTCTCTTGGTCCAAGCGTTAGCCTTCTGTTTAGATCCTTCCAGACTCTCCCTCCCATCACTTAGGCCCTTTCATTTAAAGTTCCAAGGTCCGCTCTGAAAATGAACGGCAGCTACCGTGCCCACCTGACATTCTAGAACCACTGCCTGCTTCTTGGAACCTCCTTTCACCTTATCCTAGCCACCAACATTTTATTTCTGGGCAGACAAGTCTGGACTTTACTACATTCTTTGGATATTCCAGGCAAATTGATGACTGTTCCTCTAAGAACTAACCCTCCACATGTCCGTTGTGCATGGCCAATGCTCACTTTTCTTCACTACCTTCACTAACATTAAGTCCTACTACATCCAGCAGAGGCTGAGTTAAGATAACGTACACCCTGACTTTCCATGATTCCATAGATGGACTCTCTCCCAGCGTCTTAGGATCAGGTAGATCTGTAATAGCAAATGCAGGTCATCCTCCGAGTCTGCTTTAGAAAAGGAATTATATTCTCTCCGAGCTGCCCTTGTAAATGAGTTCTGGTCTCACGGCAACTGCAGATTGTTCCATCTCTGGGCACTTGACTGAGGAATTGTAAAGGCAATCATAGTGAAGCACGAAGTGCTCAAATAAACTTCTAAGAAATCAAAACAACTTTTGAAGTGTGTTTTAATGGCATTTATCCTTTCCTTTTTATCTCTTCTAGTGTTGGAAATGAGCATATTCAATCCTAAGCCATGTGATTTTAGTTGGGAATGCTTCTGGCTCTGAGCAACAGAAAACCCAGTTAACAGTAGCTTAAACAAAAAAAGGGCTTATTTTTCTCACAGAAGGAGACGAAGTGGAGGTACATGGCTGCTGTTACTAGTTCAGCAACTCAAAAGGATCAGAGCTGAGATTTTGGGATTCTCTTGGTCTTTCCTCATGCTGTTTCCTCATGAAGCTATGTGCATCAGGTCCAGGCTGAAGGTACAAGATAGGGGAGCAGAAAGATCAGAGCTGGCCACATCTGATCCTTTTATTTATAAACATTCCTGAGAAACCCTTCAAGTAGCCAGACTGGGTCACATGGACGTCTGTAGCTGCACATAAGGTCGTACACTTTATCAAGAGAATAGGCAAGATTAGCTGAAACAGATAATCCATTGCTTGTGTTGGGCACACTGCCACCCAAAACAAATTGAGTTCTATTAAGAATGAGGGCGGGGTGCCTGGGTGGCTCAGTAGGTTAAGCATCTGCCTTCGGCTCAGGTCATGATCCCAGGGTCCTGGGATCGAGCCCCACATCGGGCTCCCTGCTCAGCAGGAAGCCTACTTCTCCCTCTCCCCCTCCCCCTGCTTGTGTTCCCTCTCTTGCTGTGTCTCTCTCTGTCAAATAAATAAATTAAAAATAATCTTTAAAAAAAAATGAGGACAATGGAAATGAGTATCAATTAAGAGTTTACCACCTTATGGCTACCTCCAGCTACAAAGTCAATGAGTTAAAAGAATGTAGGTATTTTATCTATATTCATGAATAGTTGAGTCTTCAAAATATGAAATGCAAGATACCAGCAAATACTTCTTGGTTCTTTGGTGGGGACTAAGCAATGTTTAGGTAATGTCATCCTTGTTTTCATATGCAATGGTGTGCTCTTAATGTTTTTACTATATAACTGGAACAGTTACTTCCCCAAGAGTGGTCTACGTCTCAAGTTAATTTTAGAAGAAAATGTTCAAATTTAATTGGAAGAGTAAATGACAGATGATGCTACTTGGCATTGGAATATCTAGATTCAAGATGAAGTGTGCCTCTCACTAACAACAAAATCCTGGAAAATCAAATCCGTTTCTGGAAGTCAAAACGCTTTCTGGAAATCAAAACCATTCCAATGAGAGCTAAGTTAGATTTAATGACAACTCTACTCTAGCTCAAAGAATGATTTCGACCTTCTAGAATATGAGGTTATTCCTGAGGTATGGAGTAGGGATTAGACTTGGGCGTCTCAAGGTCCATAAAGCCATTGTGTTAACACATCCTTATTGAAAAACCAATATAATAGACATCTCTGGGAACTTGGCGTAAGAATAGCAAAGCCTTTCACGGTAGTGATGTACATAAGGCCGTACACTTTATAAAGAGAATAGGCAGTATTTTTTGCCCCTTGACAGACAGGATTGGTAGCTGCTTTATAGGTATGGTGGTAGTGTAAGTGGTCACCGAGCTAGTTGTGATTTCTCTAGAAATTAACTGGGAATCCATCTTCAGTAATAAGAGAAGAATGCCCATTTTTAATAAAGAGCTTCTATTTCAAAAACTGGTGGGCCAAGCAGTTATTTTCTCTGGAATAATAATATTACAGACCATGTTCTATAATATCAATACATTTTGTTCCCCTGTCATTGCTCACTGGATCATAGCTCCTTAAATTTCAGACACAATTTATTGAGAAAAATCATGAAATGTATTGGCACACAAATAACAATACCTTAGCATAATCAGTCTAACACAAGAAGTCTTGTTTAATTGTTGCCAATTAATCAAATTATTTTTGATTAATTTAATTATTTGTTCGATTAATTATTTTGTGATGGCTGGTATTAGAAAGTGAGGTCATTGGGTAGTGTTTATTAGGTCAAGAGGGTAGAGCCCTCATAAATGGGACTAGCAATCTTATAAAAGAGACCCCACAGAGCTCCCTAGTTCTGTCAAGAGAGTGAGGACATGTCAAAAAGGTGCTGGCTGTGAGCCAGGAAGAAGGACCTCACCAGAAGGTGATCATGCTGGCATTCTGATCTTGGACCTCCTAGCCTCCAGAACTGGGAGGAATAAATTTCTGTTATTCAGAAGCAACCTGGTCTGTGTCATTTTGTTATACCAGTGCCAGAAGACTAAGACATACTACAAATGTTGTCTTCTTTTAAACATTTAACAGATTGTCTTTATATTACTGCCCCTCATTTCGTAACTTCTTTAAAGGATAGTCTATCTATTGTAGATATACAACTTCCCTTTGATTTCTGTCAGCATTTTATTTTAGGATTCATTTCTTCCTGTGACATCTTTTCATCACCATTGCAGATATTTCAATGTGGAAATTTTATTTTCCTTTAGATTTCTGTTCTTAAAATGTTTTATGCATTTATTTTTTCCATTTCAACATATAAAAGCAATAATAGGAGTAATTAATGTTTTGCTATTTTACTCCTAGTTTATGCAGAGTAGTCATTTGATTATCAAATCCATCCAGGATCTGCAATTAGAGCTGGTTCTGCAGCTGCTCTTCTCTTTTCCTATAATGCATGTTCCTTTCTTTGGAACCGTTGTTTTCCAATGCATGTGATGTACAATACTCAGAATGCATCTTCAAAATAAATGTGGCTTCTCTTTCTCTTTCCAAGGCCAAAATGGAAAGACACTGCACAAGCTTTTCAGAATTAAAGTGGTGCTTTTAGTGCTTGCATATCTGGGGGGATAGTGGATGCAGTCAGCAGCTTTGTCAACTGGGTTGTCACTGTCACACGAGGCTTTCCAGATGTTCAAATGTAGAAATGTCATGAAATGTCACAGCAAGGTTACATTTCTTTTTCTTTTTTCTTGTCTATTTTTCCCCCTAAGAGAAGAATGAACAAAAGCACAGCCATAGCAAGTACGACTATCCTTAGTCTCCCAAAATGGCCTAAGAAGGAAGCGCAAAAGAACCTCCAGGATGCTTTTGGTGATTATAAATGTGACCTAACTTACTTGGTCAGACAATTAGATTTAATATATGAAGTAAAAAAGGATTCTGCATTAACCCTGCTAGAACTCAGAGACATTTTGTTTATACTACTGAACGGCATTAGGTAACTGATATGTAAGGATACGACCTACTTTTCTAAATTTGATGTAGTATTGGAATATATTTATCTTTAAAAAAAAAAAAAACGTTTCTTGGGGCGCCTGGGTGGCTCAGTCGTTAAGCATCTGCCTTTGGCTCAGGTCATGATCCTAGGGTCCTGGGATCGAGCCCCGCATTGGGCTCCTTACTCAGCGAGAAGCCTGCTTCTCCTTTTGCCTGTTTGTGCTCTCTCTCTCTCTGTCAAATAAATAAATAAAATCTTAAAAAAAAAAAGAAAAAAAACCCTTTCTTTTAATGACATGGAATAAGATTTTCATTAGGACTAAGCTTTAAGGAAAATCTACTCCTATACTTACACAAGCATAGAACCATATAAAATAACTTAAACTGGAAGGAGGAGGGGCGCCTGGGTGGCTCAGTCGGTTAAGTGTCTGCCTTTGGCTCGGGTCATGATCCCAGGGTCCTGGGATCAAGCCCTGCATCGAGCTCCCTGCTCAGCAGAGAGCCTATTTCTCCCTCTTCCTCTGCTGCTCCCCCTGCTTATGCTATCTCTCTCTCTCTCTCAAATGAATAAATAAAATATTAAAAATAAACAAATAAACAAACTGGAAGGGGGCCCCAGAAATTATCTATACAGGGCGCCTGGGTGGCTCAGTTGGTTAAGCGACTGCCTTCAGCTCAGGTCATGATCCTGGAGTCCCGGGATCGAGTACCGAATCGGGCTCCCTGCTCAGCAGGGAGTCTGCTTCTCCTTCTGACCCTCCCCCTCTCATGCTCTCTCTCTCTCATTCTCTCTCTCAAATAAATAAATAAAATCTTTGAAAAAAAAAAAGAAATTATCTATACATACTAAGTTTATTTAAAAAATGGATTTTAATTAATGTAAGAATATATCGTGTGTGTGTATCTGTCTGTCTGTGTGTGTTTGAGAGGAACATACCTTACTTTTCAAATTCACTTTATAAAATAATGGCTTTGACAGTAATAGCAGAAATTGTACGCCAATCACTTGGACACATCTCATAATTTCACACTTCTTCCCCAGGAAGGACAGCACTGCATAAGGTTCCCCTATATTGCCACTAGTTTTCAGCAAAAAACCAAGAAAGATAAAAGAAAACTATTCCACTTATATCTGTTTCTTTCTGGCTCCAAATCAAGTTTACAGAAAGAAGCCTGATAAAGTTAACTTTTTAATTCCTTGAAAAGAGCTTCTTCATTTTGTTTGAAAATTCTGTCTTTGAGGAAAATTGCTCAAATGTCATTCAGAAAACATCGCAGAAAATAGATTTAACAACTCTTGTAGAGACCTGTGATAGCAAAGCTATGGCACCACATTTTAGATGAGTTTCAGTGATTTTATTTAAATTTCAAAAAAATAATTAATTTAAAAAAGAGCTGTCATGGTGACTGACAAAAATAAATTCTGAATGGAAATTTCTTTTTGAAAAGTACTATGTTCCAATCAAATTTAAAAACAGCAGACAGCTTCTTTATTAGAGTTATTTTATTCTTTAGGATTTTCTAGGCACAATCGTAATTCTTAGGCGCTAGCGTGGCCATTTTAAACCTCAATAGAAGACCAGGTGCTCAGGACACATTGAATCTAAGGAGGAAGAAAGAACATGCACATAAAAGGGCAAGTAATGGCACACTGTAGAATACTGTGCATAAAATAAATGGCCTAGAACATAAGACCTATAAAAACAGGAAAAGGAGGGTTCACCACGGGCTAGAGTAGTGGACGATGATTTTATAGAGAAGATAGGCTTTGATATGTGTTTGAGAAGAAAAAAAACTGGTACAATTCCCATGAGTAGTGAGGAGAAAGTGAGCATTGAAATTGGAGATAATGGAATGAGCAACACAGGGTAAACCAAAACAGGAAATATAGCCAGACACATCAAATAGTCCTAATGGGTCACAGACCAGGGCTCAAAGTGGGGAGTAGTGTGAAAAAATTAAGCAAGTAGTTAAGAAAATTGATTATAAAGATCTTTCAATGCTAACCTAAGGGAGTATGGACTTTTACATAAGCCCACAAAATCAGTTGCAAAGTTGTTGTTATTGTTATTAATTTTTTTTAAAGATTTTATTTATTTGACAGAGAGAGACACAGTGAGAGAGGGAACACAAGCAGGGGGAGTGGGAGAGGGAGAAGCAGGCTTCCCGCTAAGCAGGGAGCCCAATGTGGGGCTCGATCCCAGGACCCCGGAATCATGACCTGAGCCGAAGGCAGATGCTTAACGGCTGAGCCACCCAGGTGCCCCGGTGTTGTTAATTTTGAATACACATATCTAGGGCCCACTCTAGAGATTCTGATTCCCAGAGGCTGGGATGGGAGGCTATTTTTAAAACAACCCACAGATATAATGCTGGCTTCCCAGGCTTCCAACCTGTGCAGTCTAACAGGTCCCCATGCTAATAAGGGCCCCATATTTAGTTTAATACTCTGTCATAGCCATCATAACATTCTTTTTTTTGTTTGTTTTATTTATTTAAGTAATCTCTACACCCAATGTAGAGCTTGAACTCTAGATTCCAGATCAAGAGTCACATGCTCCACCGACCGAGGCAGCCAGGCATGTCATCATAACATTCTTAATAATTTTATCATTGGTCTTTTATCTCCTTCTGTTCCTCATCACCGCATTCATATGTCATATTCACAATGGCCCATGACACAGAATTGCAGTGGACCTGAGATGTGTGGGAGTTCAGGATGACCCAGAGTGAATATAAGGTAAGCTTACTACAGCTATGACTAAATGGGGGTATACTGACAGCCCCCAAGAGGCCATGTTTTCTGCTTGAACCAGAATTTGCATTGAAGGCAGAAAGAAAGCAGTGGCATTCTAAGCAACAGAAATGACCAAGGGACCCTGTCATATCCTTTCCTACTCAGAGGACTTCTCTGTATTAGCCAAACATCTACTCTTAAAATGATGCCACAGTAAGAGAAAGATTCGGGTAACCCATAGCCTCTTTTCCTTTCATTTCTTCCTTCTTCATCTATAAGCCAAATGAGAGTGCAACTAAAATATGAATGTATCAAAAATTACATAAAAACATTTGAGTTAGTTTTGGGTGGTGTTTCCAATATTCTGGTAAAAAAGAAGTATTATGCACATACAAACTACAAAATGCAAATGTGTAATGTCAGTGTTTCTACATATGAATTAAATGGTCTTATAATTCCACTTAAAACTGTCACTATACAATATAAAGATGAGTAATAAAACTCAGACTAATAATTTTAATTTTTAATTTTTAATTTTTATTTACTCAGCACATCATTAACTAGAAATTTAAAAAACACCTTGATGAGTTGAGAGACCATGAAAGAGCAGAACATTGTTCATATCCTAGTTCTTTAATGACACTTTTTTTTCTGTTTTTGAACAAGGGGCTCCCCATTTTCATTTCGCATTGGATCCTGAAAGTTATCTAGATGACCCTGCACAGATAATTGTGAAGATCCGGGCTAAAAATTGCTGGTGTAGGTAATAGAGAGACAGTCAAGAATTTTGAAAAGGGATGTATTTCATGAGGTTTAATCAGTAGAAGCCTAACTAAAGTAAGAAAGAAATGTAGGGAGACTCATTGGAGATGTTTACAACAGAATGGTGAGGCATAAAGACCCCTCCCTGCTTTCAGAGCAAAGAGAGAAGAAAAGAAAGTTATAGAAGTAAAAGGGAATCTAAGGTGACACAAAATGGCAGGAGATGAAAAGGGAGAAATCAAAACCTGTCTCCAAATGTCATAACATCCTCTATGACTGGCTAACAACAATGCTGTTAAATGAAATAGGAAGTCAAAGTTCTCTACTTTATATATGTTGACTTTTAAGTAGAAGAGAGACATTGAAGAGTTATTGGTCATTGTCATGTTGGACATGCATTTGAACTGAATGGAAATCTGGCTACCATCAGGGACGTAGGGTTTCTTTATGGAATTAAATGAAATTGTACTGGAAAGACAGTAGAAGGAGAAGGCATCCATGAGTGCCTGAGCTTTAAGTGATACCACAGCTTAGAAATCAAGAGGAAAAAGAGCAGCAAGTCCTTGAGAGAGATGGAGCATCCAAAATCTGAGGACGGTGAGGGGAGCAACGCAGTGATACCAAGCTAGAACCTGGTTTATTTAAGAATAATTGAGTATGATAGTGTTATATGCCTTAGAGTAAAGAAAGTGCAATGTGATAAAAAGTGTTTTGAATTTTTAAGTATATATTCGTAAGCGACCTTGGAGGAAGCCATTTCAGGAGAGTACCTTTTCAGAAATTGTCAGACTAGAGAGAATTTAAAGATTGAGTGGGTGTTGATAAAACTGAGGCTGCAACTGTAGTGCTCATTTTTAAGATGAGCTTGGTAAGAGTGAACTTAAATAGAAGAGAGGTGAAGAGCATTAGTAGAATCGGCTGAAATATTTTTCAAGATAAATAATCATCATCTTCAATATGTATTTATGTTTTCACCATTACCTCAATGTTTTCTACTATTTTTATAGACCACCTACAATCTTTTGAGTAATCAAGGGACAGATAGATGAATAGAAACAAAGGTAAAAGAATAAAAAATGATGAAGCATGAACAAATGTGTAGTCTCCTTTCTATCTGAAAATATGTATCTGCTGTATGTAAAGTACTGTTAGGAAAACAAGAATGAAAATATACGTGCTGCCCTCAAGGAGCTTATAGCGGTGGATATATTTATAATTAAACTGTTAACTAAATATCAAATAGAATCCAGTAAAGGTCATAATGAAATGAACACATACATAAGCCAATTTTTTTTTTTTAAGCTCAAAGTGTCATGTGAATGTTTCAGTGGGGAGAAATTGAAGAATCTGAGGTTATGTGGGGATGGTGTTAGAACAGGAAGAACAGGGACCAAGAATTAAAATGAGAATACCTCTTCCCCAAAGACCAGCAGGAGAGCTAGAAGAACATGTGAAACTACAGAGCTATGGAAATGAGAAAAAGATGCTATATTGAACTGTTTGGGATGGGGGAACTCAGGTCAGAAAGCTTTGATGGTCTCAGTAGGATAAGAGGTAACTTCACCTGCTGAGAGAGAGGGTAAGAACATCTGTGAGAGCCTCTACAAAGAACAGATCAATAGGACTTCTGACCAACACCATGTATTCACACTGCCAGGAACACCACCGCCCCTCCTTTCAGGCAAAACACACCTACTTATTTTTGAGTTCGTTTTCCCCTTGAAATCACCTAAGATTGTAACTGTACACAACAATCAACTGCCTTCTTGAATTTCTATTATCCTTATAGTTGGTTCCACACGCTACTATATATACTCTTCTGCTCAGTTCTCTAGCTGTTTTGGATTCCAAGTCTTATCTGCGCACGACTAGAGGCTCCTCAAAGACAGTGAGACACACCTTATTCTTAATCTGTGTCCTTCTATGTGTCTGCAGAGTAGCCTTTCAATAAACATTTCCTGATTGATTGAAGGAGGAGGGGGAAGTATTACAAACACATATAAAGAGAAGATTCCTTCCTCCTTTATTATTCTAAGGGATTTATTATACTAAATTGTGTATCTAATATATGACTTATACAAAACAAGATACCAAGAACCAATACTTGTAGAATTCAAAATACAGACTTCATGGTTAAAAGTCAGTTTTCATCTCAGTAGCTTAAAGAATTGTAAGGAACATTTTCCTTTAAGATATATTCGAGATTATAAAAGCAGAGCCAGGGATGTCTTGAGCGTCTGCCTTTGGCTTAGGTCGTGATCCCAGGGTCCTGGGATTGAGTCCCACACCGGGTTCCTTGCTCAGCGGGGAGCCTGCTTCTCCCTCCCCTGCTGCTCTCCCTGCTTGTGCTTTCCCTCTCTCTCTCTGATAAAAAAATAAAATCTTAAAAAAAAAAAAAAAAAGCAGAGCCAGGTCTGATCACTGAATGTAAAATATAATTAAAAAAACTAGATTATTACACATTTTACCCTCAATTCTAGAAGACATAGGAAAATTTGAAAAAGTAGACTAAGTAAGCAATCTGGATAATTCAAACCAAAATATAATCCGGACTTAAAAATGTTACGAATAAAATAATTATACAAATAATTCTGGCAAAAATTGATTTTTCCAAAATATCCAATAATTGGTATGTGTTGACTGTCACCATTACATGGATTCACAGTAAATTATTGCACTTTCACTTGAATTTTGGAATGTTGTACATTGGTCTTGGCTTTAAACTGTTGGATGGACTGAAACTACACAGAGGCTCATGAATCCTATTTACAATAGATTCTCACTATAAAATCCCTAAAAAACATGTGCTCTAAATGTTACACTGAAGGACACACACATCTTCTACTCTGCTAACTGGGAAATATATTTTATCTGCAGTATAACCAAAGTAATAGCAGTGTGAATACTTTATAATGGGTTTATCATTTTGGCTGTCTATTGTTAAAATGTCTAAGAACTTTGACTTGATTTACACATGAACATAGCAAAAAGTTGGATTTTTTTTCCTTTTATTTGACCTGAGCTACTGTATAAGGCAGCCCCAAAAAAGACATGAAATAGAGTCTTTCCATTTCTTTCTAATTTCTGCATAGAATGCCAGAGCTGGAATATAATGGTGGAGGCCACAGATCAATCTTCTTCATCCTCTTGGAGAGAAGGTGAAGTTCAGAGGGGCTGAGTTACTTATCCCATGACACTCATCCAAAAAGCCATGGCCACAAATTATAACTGACCCATTCGAGATCCTTTGTCACTCTAGCGTATCAGTCATTCAGTCACTCATTTTTCAACTTTTTTTGCTAAAGTATAAAACACACAGTTCAATGAATTAACCACAAAGTGAACACGCAACCAAGATAGAACATTGTCAGTAAACCAGAACCAAATCTTCCTGCTGCTTCCTGGTCACTACTCTCTCCTTCATCTCCCAAAGTAACTATACTACCCTGATTCTAACAGCGTGCTTTGTTTTATAATTTTACACAAATAGGATCATACATTGTAGGTTTTTTTTATTTGTTTCTGCTTGTTATATTTGGGAATGTTACCCAAATTACTGCAAATAGCTATAGTTTATTCATTTCCTTTGCTATATAAAATTCTATTATATTAATATACTGCAAGTTCTTTATCCAGTATAATATTGATAGACTTTTGGGCTTTATTCCCCATTCACTGGCTGTTAGAAACCATGTTGCTAGGGCCATTTTGCCCATGTCTCTTGGTACACATGTTCAAGCTCTTATGTTGGATATACGACTATTAATAAAATTACTGGGTCATATGGATTATGTTCTGCTTTAATAAATACTGACATATTGTTTTACAAAGTGGTTGTACTAATTCATTCCCCACAATTAGCATTTGAAAGTATATTCTTAGAGCTTTAAAGAAGCATTTATTGTATACCTCTACTGCATTCCAGAAATTGTGTTGATTTCTGAGCTGGCAAATACAACTAAGGGACAGGACAGAATCTTCTCTTGAGGACTTTTCAGTCAAATAAAGGTGACTGACATATAAATAAACAAATGAAAAAATATCCATTATTTATATTAGTATCTATACAATATAAAAATATAAGTATCCGTACAATCCTACTCTTGTTTCTGCCTCCATGACATGCATGGGATCAACATCCATCCTGGTTGCAAATGACTATAAAAGAGACACTGTAGGCATTAATGAGTGAATAGTCAAACCTAGATGTACACAGAGGCCAACGAAGTCTTCATAAAAGTGACTAAGTTAAAAATAGCCTTAAAAGATGTTTTGTTTTGTTTTTTTTCCCAGGGCTATAAGGAGGAAAGTACTTTCTAGGGAGAAAAAAATCTGCAAGCCCATTCACCAAAGATTTTATCAGCATCCCACAGTTAGAAAACTGGGACAGCAGTGCTAAAGTGTAGATTATAAGTGGTAAGGTTGAACATATTCCAAAATAAGGGGTAATACCATGGAGTGTGTGAGTGGTCTGCTAAGGATTTGGGACTTTATTTCATAGACAATGAGGAATCATCAAAGGGCCTTTAACAAAGGAGTAAAATGATCATACTTGAATCTCAGAGAGATCACTATGGTTTTGGAGGAGGATTAGAGAGACACAGTAGTAAAAGTCCACCACCATTTAAAGATGCTGTAATAGTTGAAAAGAAAAATAGGGATGTGGATTATACTGCAAAATTTACAGAGGAGAGGAAAGGAAAAAGAGTAAACATGATGTTAATGAAACAGAATCAACAGAAGGTGCTGTGGATTAGATGTGGGTATGAGGATTAAGGAGGTATTTTGTGGTTTTTGTTTCTTTTTTGACTAGGTAGATGATGGTATTGCTTGCCAAGATCAAGTAGACCACAGTAGAGAACTATTTAGAAGAAAAAAATTATTTCCATTTTGGAAAGATCTAGTAGGTAATTTTACAGATTTTATACATCCATTCATTGTGTCAGATATCATTACTTTTCCCCCAATACTCACCATCCCCTTTTCCTTTTAATCATGGAATTAACCAAGTTTTGACTGGGCTCATGGTCTCACAAATAAAGACTATATTTCCCAGTTTCCCTTGCAGGACGGTATAGCCGTATAAGTTCTGAACAATGGGATTTGGACAGACGGTATTCTGCAAGTTACAGGTTGTGGCCTTAGTAGGAATAGTTGGGATCCTTTACTTCCTCCTCCCCTCTCATTAACTAAAAAGGGAATGTACTGGTGATGACACATTTTTGTCATGTGAACAAGAGCAAAACACTCAGGAGTAGCAGAACCACAAGGTTGAAGAAGCATCTTGTAGAACAGAGTTGCTCTATCCACCCTGCCTAAACCAGGTTCTCTTTCAGTCTGTTAAAACAATGTAGATGATATCCTAACACATGGATGTCAAAGATGGCAATGTCTGCCATAGGTCAGTGATCCAGGGGCCAGGTCATAATTTCAATTCTCCCACCATGGAGAACACTGCAAATAAGATAAGCATGTCTTCACAAAGATCTTTGCTGTTCTTGCAGACACTTTCATTGACTAATATGAGGCTTTTTTAAATGTCTACATTCTGCAAAGATACAGAATTCCCAAATATAAAACAATGTTTATATGAAAAATCAAGAAATATTGTTTAGAGGCCTCATACTACAAAGAAAGTAGTCACTTAAAGAAAAAATTGTTTCTTTCACTTCCACATATTCACGCCACGATGTACAAAGTCAAGGTTGGTGGAGGCAGCTCAGTCCCAAGAAATTATCAAGGCAATTAGGTTCCTTTCAGTGTCATCTTATCCATAGACAAATGGTTGCCTCAGATTCCAGACAATGGGAAGGAAAAGGGGGAAAAGAGAATGTACCTAATGTCCTACAGTATAAACCCAGAGGCGTTCCATAGCACTTTTACTCTCATTTCATTCCTAGGAACTTAATCACATTGCCACATCTTAACTACAAAGAATGATGAGAGTCTTGCCTTGTGCCCAAGCAGATTAATATAGGTTTAGGTAGACCACAAGCAGCTTCTTACAATACATTAGGGTAAATAAGAGGCCCAAGAGAGGAGGGAAAAAAAAAACATCAAAAATAGATTGGGTCAGATTATAAGGGATCTTAAAGACTAAGTGACATGACAAACTTTTTAAGCAACAAAGTTATAACTGATCTGATTGCAAGTCTGAAGGTTGACTGGAGATGAAGTAGTGATAAGGAGAGCTTTTGCGAGGCCACTAATTTAGATAAGGAAAGCATTTATATAGTCTAGAGCAAAACAATGGCCTTGAAAATAAAGATGAGGGGCAAAATTTAGCTAAAGAGAATGTGAAAAAAGTGTTGGGGGAGGGGAGGGGAAAAGAGAGTGGTGAAGCTCATTCTGGGTTTTAGCTCAGGAGGCCCTGGTATTAAACACTGCAGCAGGAATTTGGGGACATGAAGAAGGAAGTAGGTTTAAGACAGGCTGCTTAAAGGTAACTGTGGGCCATTTAAATAGAAATGTTCCAAAGACAACTGTAAATATTTTCCTGAATATCTATAAAGGAGCCAGCATTTCATACAGCTGTGGTTAGCAGAATAGAGCGAGAAGTAAAGAGAATGAAAGATAAATAGTGTGTGAAATGCCAGAGCTTGGTGGAAAGCAGAAAAGAAGATCAATGAAGAAAATTATGACTGGTTGGATGGTTTTGAAGATAACGTAGAAATGCTATGAGCAGAAAGAAGTGCACCCCAAAATGTCCCCTGCACCTTCAATAAGGCAGTCAGAGTAATGACTTCAGAACTATTTCATATGCAAACCTAGCCAAAGCAAGAGACACCAGGCTGCATTTTATCTCTATTACTTTTTTTTTTTTTTAATTTACAGAGGACAACTTGCAGTGTAATATATAACAAAACAGGGGAGTGGCGTGGCTTCTCCAAGAATGTTTCACACTGCTAGGAGACAAAACCAACCCCCCTTTACAAATCAGTCAGAGGATATTCATAAGCAGGTTTGAACAGATACTCAGGAGACAAGTGCAAATTGAAAGCACTCTTAGTCAAGTCCACTTTGTTGGATAGCTTTTGGAAATTTCTAAAATATCACAAGTGTTTCTGGAACCAGTGCCTTTTTATTTGGAGTCTGATCCTGAGGTCCTTTTCTAGAATACAAATTATTATAATGCAATGTTTTATATTCAAACTTTGCATTGGGTATAAAAACATGAGCCAACTGACTTTTTTCTTTCTTCTGCAAGTCAAATAATTCACTCAGCTAACAAATATACATGATACTTATGAGGCAAATTAGTGCTTTAAACAAACACATCCATTTTATCATCTGTAATAGAAATTACGGTCACTTCAACAAGTAATTAGAAAATTAAAGTAAATTTCATTCTGAATGAAAAGTTGAAATTCTATATTCTGGTTCGTAAACATGTTTTCTTTTAGCTTTACACTTTTTCCAATTTTAAAATAATATAATATTATAATATTTCACTTATCAATCAAACCTAATTACAAGGATTATTTATATATATATAAAACACATATTTTAGTTTTGTATATATATATCTGTACATATACATATCTTCAAGTATAACACATTACCTCCTAGTTTTATTCTTTTTTAAAGTATGTTGAAAGAGTAAAAGCATCCCCTTCTTTTTGTGATTTTACACAAGAAAAAATTCCTGAAGAAAACTAAGAAGAAACCATGAAATTATAATTAAAATTTAGAGCTAGATAGGATCTTTAGACATAATCAAAACCAACCCATTCATTCAACAAATAAAGAAATGGAGATACAAAGCCTAACTGAATGACCCAGTTCTTCTTAATCCCAAACCTATTCTCTTTCTACTGTAACACTAAGTCTCCATCACAGAAAAATAAATAAATAATCTTTGGGCAATACATACATTCTGCAGAAGATTATAATTTCCATAAATAACATCATTATAAATGATAAAGCTCTGGTCCCTACTATAAACTCTATGGGGTGGGACAATGGAGAAATTATTTCTTCTTTTATAGATATGGAAACAGGCTCCAAATGGCTAAGTGAATTACTCAAAGGCACACAGATGGTAAATTCAGCATTCCTTCTGATAGTCTACAAATATATATGCACAAAAAATATTAAATGGCTGTTTACACCACCAAACTATGGAAGTGAGGTCAGGGCAGAGAACAGACTTAGTAGGAATGTTGCTACTGTCATGGAATTTTACAAGATGAGTTTGTCTAATCTCATAGCTAGCTTGCCTCCACACTGTCCTCACAGGATGTCT
The DNA here is from genome assembly GCF_004348235.1 of Phoca vitulina. Taxonomy (NCBI): domain Eukaryota; kingdom Metazoa; phylum Chordata; class Mammalia; order Carnivora; family Phocidae; genus Phoca; species Phoca vitulina. The sequence goes on from NW_022589712.1 coordinate 38,935,143, forward strand.
TCATTTATCCAGTGTTCTAAATAATTGCCAAGCGCATGTCTCCAATTCATTTGTAAACAAACACAAAGATGCTAGACAAACTTTTTTTTTTTTTTTAAGATTTTATTTATTTATTTGAAGAGAGAGACACAGCGAGAGAGAGAACACAAGCAGGGGGAGTGGCAGAGGGAGTGGCAGAGGGAGAAGCAGGCTTCCCGCCAAGCAGGCAGCCCGATGCGGGGCTCGATCCCAGGACCCTGGGATCATGACCTGAGCCGAAGGCAGACGCTTAACGACTGAGCCACCCAGGCGCCCCTAGACAAACTTTTTAAATGTCAAGACTACAATAATCTTAAGTATCAATTTATTTTTAAGCATTTGTATATTTAAAACCATTAAAACATAGTTCACATTTTAAAAGATTCTTGATATTGAAAAGTCAATGTGTTACCTACTTTTCCAAATTCTTTCCCTCAGATTAAGGTCAGGTTTTGTATGGATATGTCTGCCTGCCATAAACGGACATTAAAAATCTAATTTATCTGTTACATACACTAAAGGCTTTCTTTAGAGATAGTAATATGTTGACTACTAAAACCAAAACTCATTTCCTAAAAAGCTATTGAAATAGCATCCTCAGAATCATTTAGAAAAAATAAATACAGAAAGACTATAGTAAAAAGTTACAGATGTCAGGGCGCCTGGGTGGCCCAGTCGTTAAGCATCTGCCTTCAGCTCAGGTCATGATCCCAGGGTCCTGGGATCGAGCCCCGCATCGGTCTCCCTGCTCTGCGGGAAGCCTGCTTCTCCCTCGCCCACTCCCCCTGCTTGTGTTCCCTCTCTCGCTGTGTCTCTCTCTGTCAAATAAATAAATAAAATCTTAAAAAAAAAAAAGTTACAGATGTCAAGTGTAATACAAACCAAAACACTCACAGGATTTATTTGTCAGAATTACTTACTTTGTTTTATTTTTCCCATAATCAAAATTAAATGCGTAAACTCAATAAGCTGTGTACTCGAAGTAAAAATGGTAACTAATATTAACATGGCTATTTGCACGTATTATTTTAGTTAATCTTTTCAATAAAGAATTCAAATCTATGAACTAGTTACTTTTATAGACCCCATTAACAGAGGAGGAAAATGAAATGCAAAGGCATTAAACTTGACTGGATCACCCAGACGCTGAAGTAGTCTGACTCCAGAGCCCATGTATGTAGTTTTAATGCTATACTTCCTCTCTTGTTCGACACTACCCACAGAAAGAGGCTAAGCATGTTCTAAGAATAAACACAATGTAGTACAAAAATAATTACATAATATTTGATCTGAAATTTATGGTGAGTGAGCTGAGTTCTAAGTGTAGCACAGTGAATTTCTCCAATATTAAAGCCAAAAAAATTAAATTATGCTTTGCATTTCAATAAAGTAAGAAGAGGCCAACTCAGTAAAATATTAATTTTCTAGTTACCTCCTGCTTACTGCTTCCATCCAATACATATTCTCAGAACAGGAAATAATTGAAAAGTATTACTGAGCAAACAACACAAACTGGGCTCTTATGCACTATAATCCATGCACAGTAAGGAAAGTGAGCCCCATCAACCCTATATATATTCAGACACTATTGTGACTAAAGCACATTATTCTAAAATCTCAGTTGCTCTTTCTCTGCCCCACAACATACCAAAAGCTGTAAGGAAATATTAAAACTGGGCACCCAACAAGAAGACCAAAAATATTTTAAGAGTTTACAGTATTACTCTAAAAGTTTACTATCTACAGAGCTTTCAGGTCTGGACAGAATTCTACAAAAGCAGTAAGCACCAAGAAGTTATTAAAGACCAACAGAATTGTCATATGTAAAACAGTTAATTCCCCAACAATTTACAAGATGTAGAGATGAGACTTAATCCAAGTACTTATTTTCATAGCCTGACTATAAGCTTTCCATTTCTCATTTCCATAGATATTTTTTCTTAGAATCTACATAGCAAAAATTTAAAAACAATACTCAATTGCTAAGGAGTTCAGAAACATATTTAATTATATAAATGAGTTGCCTATCAGCTAAGAATATCTAAATTTTTCAAATCTCTTGAGAAATGAAAGAAAATTAAATTGCTGGACAAGTTCATCCTAGTTTTTTAAAAAAAGGGAATCATTTAGACAGGTATCTCTGTAATGAAAAGTCAGAAACCCTAAGACAAATTAATGGGTACTACGTAATAGTCACGCACCTTGAAACAAAACTATTGAGTAATAATTTATAAACTACTAAAATCCGTCACTATTAGGCAATTTTCAAAACAAAGCCATGCAATAATGGCCATAAAATGATAATACCAGAATGTGGGTTTCCCATACATGGCCTCCTGCAGTAAGAAGGCATACCGGAGTTAATGAAATAGGAATTTTCTCTTATTAGATATGCCCAGTGGTCATCTTCACCTTTCCATCTGATAAACTGGATGCAAAGAGGAGAGAGAGACCAGAACAGTGAAAGACATGGAATTATGTCATCTGAGAAATAAAAGAAGTATTTTCTGGGCTATAGGACTTCAAATATTTGAAGGAAAAGAGCTGGATATATTCGGCACCTGGCGTAATTCCTAATGCATTATAGATATTCATTAAATATTGACTCTATGACTGAGGGGATGAATCAATTAATGCACAAATCATCTGCTGATTATATCCAGAGCCAGAAAATTACTCTAGAATCACAGAATTAAGTACAAGTCATGGGAAGACTGAGTTTTGCTTTTATGTATGAAACAAATTAAAAACTAAAGCTGTGCAACATAGATGGGCTATCTCTAAAAGCCAAGTGTGCCCCCAAAGCTCTGCCCATTTCTGCTGGCCCTTACAGAAGGGAGCACTTTGCAGATGGGCATTCAGACCAGCTGACATTCAAAATTCCAATGATGCTGTGATTTCCTTCCCGTTTTGAATTTCTCTGTTAGTTTGATCTCATTTCTCATTTAAGCTAATAATTTTTAGTGTTTTCCATTTGCTCTGATAATTCATTCTTACTTCCATCCCCATGTGTGAGCAAGCAGTATTACAATAGGACAAACCTTCCGCGGGTTCATCCATGTATTCCTACACCCCCATCATAGTCACACTCGAAGTCCTGGTGAGCAGGAGTGGAAAAGAACTAAACACCACCCATATGTATATACATACATGTGTTTTTTTCATTTCTGGTTTTTTTACAACTTCTAAAGATGATGACTTGAGTAATGCCACAGATGTGGCTAATTTCCTGCTTTTGTGCATTATAGTTCTCATCATAGAGGGGGTTAATGAAGTGAAATAATGTGGTCCTATCTGTACCTCTTATAATTAATAGATGTAGGCAAAATATGAATGTGGGTATTATATGAAGTTTGAAGGAATTTAAACTGTTTTCCTTATTCCTAGTTGGGATACAGTGGAGAAAACAATGATGCCATTGCCTGGGTGACTGGGGTAAGACTAAGGATTAAGAAACCTTAGTTTCACACTTGACACTTGGTTGTGGTAGCCCCTTACCCTCTCCTGCATCGTAGGCTTTTACACATCTAAAATGAAATAATAGCAATGGAACATCTTGTTCATAGTCCTATATACAGTTATCAAGTAGCACTGGCTCGAGGTTCGGATTTAAGATCCTTGCATAGTTAACCCCGATGTTTATAGCAGCAATGTCCACAATAGCCAAACTGTGGAAAGAGCCAAGATGTCCATCAACAGATGAATGGATAAAGAAGATGTGGTATATATATA
>NW_022589712.1:38943892-38957263 GCF_004348235.1 Phoca vitulina
GTTAGCCTGGTGATGGGTATTAAAGAGGGCACGTACTGAATGGAGCACTGGGTGTTGCACGCAAACAATGAATCATGGAACACTATATCAAAAACTAATGATGTAATGTATGGTGATTAATATAACATAATTAAAAAAATAATACTAATTGTGGAATCTACCCAAAAATAAAAAAAATTAAAAAAAAATAAAACCTGTCAGAGTTATAAAGTAACAATATGCAAACAATGAATATGAAACACTACATCAAATAAATAAATAAATAAAGTAACAATTCTAGAGCAGGACTCTATTACCACTGTTCTAGAAATAACATACTTATTCTGCCATATGGTTATTGCCAGCAACTCCATGTACTTCTTTTTAAACTGCTTTACAGTGACAAACCCATGTACTCTGGGAATGTATAAATACATACACACAGAAAATAGCCCTTATGTAAATTTCATTTCATATTGAGTTTGTCTTTCCATCATATTCATTGCAAAGTCAAGTCACGCGAAGAAAATCAATAACTGAACATTAAGAAAGCACTATTCATACAAGGGGCTTACTACTAGTTTGCATATTCTTTTCATTTTATTTTCCACATTATGTAATGTAATGCTGTAGGTTGAAAAAAAATGAATAACTGTATCAATTAAAGTTAACAGTCTCCTGCCTTTTTTGAAGAAGCAAAAACATATTAAGTCCATGCAGGATCTTTCTTTCTTGCTTTTTCTTCCCCCTGATGCTCTGCAGGTTCTTTATCACTATCAATGGCTTAAGACGATATTATCCCATGGCTGCCATTGAAATGAACGATACTACAGCATCCTGTTATGAAAGGGCATTTGATGATTTAGCAGGTGAGAGATTATTAAATCTTGAATTTGAAATGCTGGGGCATTATGAAACTACAAACTTCAAACAACTATGGAATCCACTCAAGCTCTCTCTCTTCAGGAGATAAAATACCATGTAGGTTTCAATGTTCGAGTGTTTTCAGAGGCTTTGAAAACTGAACCACCTGCAGTTATTCACACATGAACTTTGTCTTTGCAGTAGAAATATCTGAATAGCACTGTTTGTGAAAATATTATATTTATTAAACCACAGTTAATTACTTTTGGAGTTTTGCATAAAAAAGACACAATGCAATTAATATTAGTTGTTCCACATTTAGAAAGCAAAAATTTCATATCTGCCTTTCAAATAACATGAACATAATAGATAAGGATTTTTTTTTCTGTCCCTATATCAAATGTTTGATAAACAACTGGGAAAACATGAAAATTAGCAGCTCTAAACTTCCAGCAAATCACACATACACAGAGACAAACTGACTGAAAGAACCCAAGCACACTCTTCTCAATGGTCTGCTGCTCAATATGTAACCACCAAATTTCTGAGAAAGTGTGTGCACATATATACATATAGAAGTTTTCAATAAATGTTAGCTACATATAGAAAAGCATAGCACACAATTCACAGATAACTTTTAAATATACAATACTATTTATTCCAACTTCCATATAGCCAATTGATTTGTACAGTTTGTTTTGCAAAACTTTTCAATCAGTAGCTGTATTCATCAGGTTCCAGAGAAATGGAACTAAGAGGATATGTGTGTGTGTGTGCATGTAAAATATATATACACATATATGTATATATATGAGATATATATATATGAGAGATTTATTTTAAGGAATTGGCTGACACAATTCTGCAGGCTGACAGACCCAAAATCAGCAGGCTAGGCTGGTAGGGTGGATACCCCAGGAAGAACTGATGCTACAGTCTGAGGTCAGCCAACTGGCAGAATTTCCTCTTTGGGGAAAGGTCCGTTTTTTTCCATTAAGACTTTCATTGACTGGATATGGTCCACCCACATTACAGAGGGCAATCTGCTTTATTCAAAATCTACTGATTTAAATGCTAATCTCATCTAAAAAATAACCTCACAGAAACTTCTAAAATAATGTTTGACCAGCTATCCAGGGACCATGGCCTAACCTATTTGATACATGAAACTAACCAGAGTAGCTAACCCGTGGTTGCAGTGGAACAAGAGGGCACCTCCATCATGAATGTTGGTTATCTTCTTTTACTTCAAACAATACTGAGAAAGTGAAATGAAGGATATTTGTGTCAGAATGACATGAGCGACTTTGTTGCTGAACTGGGTAATAGTTGACAAATACTAAGGGAACATGTCCTCAGTCACTGTGTTATTTAAAACAATGTTAAGCTTATAGCTATAGCACACTTTTAGGTTTAATCAGCATTGTTAACATTTTCTTAAGTCTAGAAAATCAGCAAAACAATAAACTAAACTCTGATTTGGAATATTTGCTAACTTCCACAGTGTAAATACACCTAGCATGGCCATTTCCAAGCTATCAATATAATGCCACTTGAGGAGAGTTGGGACAAGATGCGTAGTCTCACATCCCACTGATACAACAGACAAAAATATCCTCAAGAGCATAGATGTTATTGAAATGTAGAAGTATAACCAGGACATAATAAGCTTGGAAAATGAACTTTGTTTTTAATACGATTTACTTAATTGTAAGTTTGTATCATTTAATTTTCAATAATGGCTGCTTTTAACAATCAGCTCACAACAATTCCGAAAAATTTAAGAATCAGTTCTTGTAAGCTGTTAAGAGCTGGCTCCAGCACATCACTGAAGCCTACCTTCCCTAAACATTGCTGGTAGATGATATTTCACAATGAGAACTTAATTCACTAAGAATCAAGGATTAACATTAATAAAATATAATGAGCTCCTCCTGTAATATGTTCAGCCATATCAGTTATTAATACTTATTATGAACTCACCCATCAGCTCCTTTCCTGAGGGCAGGCTTTGATGAACAGAGTGACAGTGTGGAGACATGTGAAGGGATGTGGAAAAGGAAATAGACCCACAAGGAGATTCTCACAGAAGCAAGATGAGCCAAATTGAAAATTAGGTTTGGAGGGGCCTTTCATATGTGGCTGTACATTGCTATGACAAATGCAAATACTGAGAAATTTCAATTGCTCAGTTTTACTATGAACTTTTAGACAGAGTACAATACTTTTTAGAGTTTTTGCCTGAAATACACATTCTATGGTTGATTTGTGATTTCAAACTAAAATTCAGGAAGTTTTCTTAGGATATATGCTTAAATATCTGCTTCAAGAAACTATATCTGCCAAGAGGGGATGCAAGCAGGTTGGTCACAACCTAAAACACACACGAATTTTGCTATTATATATATTCTAATGGGAAAATGAAAAAGGGATGAAATCCAAGCTCACCTGCTTTTAATTTATTAGTCTGTCTCTTAAAAAACTACAGAAAGTTTCAAAGTCTGTCTTCATAGAAAGAGGTTCTTAGAACATTAATAAAAATGACAGACTTGAAAGTAAAAGTAAAAATAAAAGTTCCACACGTTCTAATCTATGGCTGTTCTTGTCTTCACACACGGCAGGCTATTAGGCCTCTTGCTCAGCCACTTCACAATTTTAAAAAGTTTTAGAGAGGACTATGACATTGATATTATAAGTTTAGAGCCCTGAGATGATTAGTTTTAGTAATTTAAAGTTTGATAGACAGACACACACACACACACACACACACGCACATGTGCACACACATACACATACACACACACCCTTACCTCTAGATTTCAATTTTCTACCTTCTTGATAGGGTTAGCAGCTAAAAAAAATTGTGAAGGACATAAAATCTGCTTTCAAATACCCCATCTTAATATCCATCTTTCCTTTCATCTTCTCCATTGATTTGTTCCCCCCCAAGTATTTCAGAGTTAACTCAAGAACATCACAATCATGCCAGTTACACCCCACATTCCATTCTAGTTCCTTCATGCTACCTTTCTGATCACAAAACATACATATTTGATATGTCGGTGTATCAAGGTGAGGTGTTTGCTCTGTACTCTCTGCTCGCTTATCTTTCAAACTCTCCGTGATAAAATTTTCCGTAAGTATTCAGAGACCCCTGCCACCCACTGCCCCAGGCAAGCTGCTGGTATTTTTAAAAAGATGTTTGGGAAATTAAGCCTCAACAGTACTTCGATGCATACCAGTGCAGTGTAGCAGTCCTAAAAATATGTGCACAGAACATCAGTTCCTCAGAACATCAACACAATTGTGCAGAAGACATGGGTTCTATGATCAAATAACTTTGGAGACTGGTGGGTTCGACTACACTGAATTAAGTCTTTTCCTTTTAGACCATTTACTATGCCAGATGTGCACTGTTCACCTCCAAGATGAGGTCAACCTGAAGTGTTTCACAATCAAAATTGACCATAGAACTTTGATGTCTACCTTGGAAAAATTGTTCCATGCAGTGTGAGTAGTCCATGGATAGCATACTGCAGAAATTAGACTTTCAAATAATGCTGGGTCCGGTGAGCCTGTCAGTACTCCTCAAATTGAGCCAGGTAAATGACTTACCACTCTCGTAGGCATAAAAAGTGGTAAACTGAGAAAGAAGAGGACAAGGGAGTCTGTCCTGAGTGAAGCAGGACATGATACCCTACATCCTTTTATGACATGCAAGATATCGGTATGTGATATTCTGCATATAACAGTTTTCTTATAAGAAAGGAAAGGTTACATGGTAAAGTGAGTGCACTTTGCAGGGAAGATGGGAGTGGGTGGACAAAAGACCTATCAAGATGGCAACCAGGAAATGAAGCCAAGTCACAGGACTGGAAAAATACCCAAGGAAACTGTGAAAAAGACACAAGGAGAAAATGCTGGCACTAGGAATGGACTACCTAAACGTAGAATACATTATCCTTGGAGAGCTGTCTCTAAAGAGCTCGCTGCATGTCCACCTTTTCTCATTGAGCCAGAACTTACACATAGCCAATGCATCACCCAAACGTGGGTCACCTTCAAACATCGGTCTCCTAACCTGAACTAGATGTCCCTTTGAGAAGCGGCAATTCTCAAACCTTAGAACACATATGAAGCATTTGAGAAACTTTCAAAATGCAGTCTCAGTCTGCCACTCACCCAGAGATTCTGATTCAGTAAGTGTGAGGTGGGCTTGAGAATCAGTAGCGGTCTGTCCTCTGAGGAAGGCTGATTTAAAACTAACTGACAGAGACAGAGAGAGATCTCACAGGAAATTCAGAAGGCATGACCAGGTTCATTCTACAGTAGAGCCATTTCACAGGCCCTGTAACTGTTACTAAGACATCCGACTCTTCTAAGTCCCCTTTCTTCATCCACTACTCCTATCACAAATGTCTCTACTCTTTTTACCTTTTCTGTGTTTCCTCAGGATAAAGCAGAGGATGAAATTATGATGAAGGGCATGAGAGTTGAGTGAGATAGCCTGGGTTTGAATCCTAGCTCTAACACTTGCTACCAGGGGGTACCTGGCAAATCACCAAACTCTGTGTCTCAACTGTCTCCCCTGCAAATGGGAGATGATTAGAACAGAACCTACTTTGGAGGGTGTTATGGAATGAATGTGTGTGTTCCCCCAAATTTCATATGTTAAAGCCCTAACCCCCCAGTGTGGCTGTATTTGGAGATGGGGCCTCCACAGAAGTAATGGAGGAAAAGAAGGTAAAGGTCCAGTAAGATTAGTGTCTCTATAAAAAGAGACATCACAGAGCTGTCTCTCTCTCTCTCTCTCTCCATATGCACACAAAGAAGAGGCCATATGAAGACACAGACAGAAGGCAGCTGTCTGTAAACCAGGAAGAGAGCCCTCACCAGAAACCAATCATGCTGGCATGTGGATATCAGACTTCTGGCCTCCAGGAGTATGGAAAAGTAAATCTCTGTTATTGAAGCCACTGAGTGGCTTCAATACTGTGGTATTTTGTTATGGCAGCCACAGCAGACTAATCTAATACAGAGGGTTACTGGAAAGATGAAATGAAATAATTTCATTCATTCATAAATTCATTCAAAAGCATTTAGAATGGCCTTACACAAATACTAAACATTCAGTGTTGAATAATGCTATATGTCTTACAAAATCATTTTGGAGATGGAAAGAATTATGATATTAATCATATTTCATGAAGAGTAATCTATAATCATAGGAGATAAATAATAGTACTTTCTCTTGTTTTTCAGTAACTCTAACCACTTATAAAAGAACACAGCATTCCCCTCAATTATTTCCAGTATGGTCAATAAATACATGGTTCTCTGCTTTTTTTCCTCAATTAAATGGCTGATGTTAGGCAGTATTAGTTTTCATGTTTCATCATGTTTCATTGGTTTTAATCAATTCCTATAATGTAGCCCATTTTCGACCACCCCTGGCATGTTAGGAAATGATGTTGGATGAGTTGGGGAGCAATTTAACCTGGGTGAACACGGGAGGTTCCCCCAACCCCTAACTTCTGAAACAGTATTTTCATAAATATCACCATGAAGTTAACCATTATGACTGGGAATGGCACTATACACAGGCCTGCACTAGTAGGGCTTATGATGTTGGATTCAGTAGTTTCACAAACCTTGGGACATCTAAGAAATCTGTACATTTTAATTGAGGGATAATACAAATAAGTAAGAACATAACCCCTTCTGTAAGTAGTCTTAAGCTAAAGCACAGTAGTTAAGGTATTCTTTAACAGGTATTCATGAGAGAATGTGCAAAAGTCAATACAGTATTCACTAAAAGAGACCAATTTGAACTCAACATCTTAACAAAAACAAAAAAATACATCCCATCTGGAGTAGAGGAAATATATTTCAAACATAAAATTTAGGCTGGATGTTTCTGGTAACTTGAATCAAACTGAAGTGGACTCAGGATTAAATGCTTAGATTTACTGAAGCATGTCATAAATGACATTATTACATACACACAAACTTCAAAATACATATATTATTATGTATTACAAAATACACGTTGTATCTGAATTCCAATCATTAGGCCTATATTTCTTTCAAGAATATCTTTGACATGGGAAAAAGATCATCTATTTCAGCAATAAAAAGCCTTTAATCATCTTAATTTTCATAATTAGAGGTAAATAGGAGAGCTGGTTTATTAAGCAAGAAAACTGTCTATCTCCCTATATTTTGGGGATGGGAGTTACTGAGCTCTAATGATTCCGGACCATCCTGGAGGTTATAAATATTGGTTAATCTTACTTAGTGTCTAATTTACGATTATGTAATTTAAACTATAAACTTTAACCCAAAAATGTAGAATAAATTCAGTGAAAAATGTCTGTCAAGTGCTTGATACTCTTTTAAGAAAATACACCCTTGGGTGGGGGTCATATATATCATATATATATAACATATATTTTACTGCAATACAAATGTAAGACATTGCTTATTGTTGTAAACTATTATTGTAAAACACTAAAGATAAAGATTAATTAATCAAATAGGCACTCCAGATACTTCTCCGGATTTGTATATAAGATAATGGTAAGGCATGGCATGGGCAGAATCAGAAGGAGGTTTTCAAAGTGTTTAAGGTTTTTAAAAAAGTGTATACATATTCCTTGTACTTAAATGTGCATTTATAAAAATATGTGCATAATATAGTATATATGCATCCCAAATGCGAACCTGGTAATCTAGATAAAAGCCTAATCAACATTTGGGCTAAATATGTATTAATATACATATATATACATACATGTATATATATTATTAAAAGACATCTAAGAAATCTGTACGTTTTAATTGAGGGATAATACAAATACAGGTATTCATGAGAGAATGTGCAAAAGTCAATACAGTATTCACTAAAAGAGACAAATTTGAACTCAACATCTTAACAAAAACAAAAAAATACATCCCATCTGGAGTAGAGGAAATATATTTCAAACATAAAATGCTAAGTTTAAAAATGTCCTCTGTAATCTACATGACTACCTATTAGCTGCAAGGGCTGAAAATTTTAATAAGGATTTTGTATGACAGCAGAGAAAAGCCTCGACTTAAAGTTATTTTATATTAGTTATAAGCTCTTTTTCAGGTGAGTTGAAACTTCTAGATTTAAGAACATGCACTGAATGCATGGTCCTTAATACAAATATTGGTTAATGGAACAAATACATATGATATACTAAAGTACATTAGAATTTAGACTACTTTAAAGATAGCCAATTTTAGTTAGTGGAAATATGAAGTGCAGAACATTTTAAAGGCATTTTAGAAATTATTTTAAAAGATGTAATACAAATAAAATCAATGGCTGCCAGCGAATCTGCTTGGCATACTTAAATAGTTAAACCTCATAAACACTGCTTTATCTTTCACACACCCCCACCCCCCACTGCTTTCTCTTTACAACAAAGCAGAGAAATATGTAGCAGGAAGCAGATTCAGGAAGGTAATTAATTGCTCAACTTCACACAGCCAGGAAGTAGCAGTGCCCAACCAAATATATAAGGTGTCTGAGTCACAAATGATAAGATACATTTTTCTAATTAAGAGCATTTCCAAACTACATATTGTTAAATTCCTCAAAGGCCATTTAAAAGGACTAATGTATTGATCATGCTGTTTTTCATGGCAAACTTCTCTTTTAAAAAGTCAACTTCGCTTTAGCGTAGATTTAACAATCACTCATTCCGTTGTAGTAGAATCATTCTTTTTTTTTCCCCCACAAGTAACTACTGCACACTTATTACCTGCCAATTGCTGGGCCAATGGCTAAAAAATACTATGGTAAATACAGAATTCCTACAAAGTTCACTATACTTCAGCAAAGATACCCTATGAAAATAAGCACACAGGGGTGCCTGGGTGGCTCAATCGTTAGGTGTCTGCCTTCAGCTTGCATCATGGTCCCGGAGTCCTGGGATCGAGCCCCGTGTTGGTCTCCCTGCTCAGCAGGAAGCCTGCTTCTCCCTCTCCCACTTCCCCTGCTTGTGTTCCCTCTCTCGCTGTCTTCCTCTGTCAAATAAATAAATAAAATCTTTAAAAAAAAAAAAAGAAGAAAAAAAGCACACAAATATATGTTCACACTTTGTGATGAGAATGATAAAGGACAAGTTCAAGTTTCTACGGGAACATATAAAGAAGACCTAATCTGGCTTGGGTGGTCAGAGAAGGCAATGTTTGCCAGTGGCTTGATACGCAAGCTGAGGGAGCTGGCCAAGAAAAGCTAAGTGCAGCTCAAAGACTACTCTAGGTAGAAGAAACACATACCTTATGGAGGAGGAAGCAAGGTGTCTACTTTCAAGGTCTATGTGGCCTGTGGGCATAGACAAGGGCATGTGGTGAGACTCAGGGTAGTGGGATCAAATGTGCCCAGCCCTGGCCTCTCCCAAAGATATTAGTCTTTTCTTCTGGAGTAGCCCCTGAATCATTCTAAGCAAGTAGGTATGATAAGCTATGACTTGCATTTATAAACAGTCCTCTGTTTACAAGGTGGGAAATGAATTGCAAGGGTTAAAAGTGGGTGTAGGGGAGAAGGCAGGCTATAAGAAGAACCCAGGTGAGAGCTAATGTTAAGATATACAAGGGTAATGATGATGCAGATAAAAGAGGACAAGTCCAAAAACAGGTCCTTTCTTATTTAGGAAGGAAATCAAGATGACTTAGTACTGGGTTAGAAATAGGGGGTGAGTAGAGACAGTCAGGATTAGTGAGATTTTACTTAATTAAAAAAGAAAAAAAAAAACAACTAGAGTGTATTCATAGGACATCTGTATTCACAAAAGCTAATTGATGATTCAGGTTAATTACTGTTCTCCACATGTTGAATTTCTGACATAGTTTCTGTAAGCATAATTCAGCAACACAACAATGGCAGAGACTGTCATGCCAAAATGAATTGCTAACATATGCAATTAAAATAAATGTCTATGAGACATAACTGTCAAAATAGTAATTATGACTTGGTGAGCTAGAAACAGTTGGAAAACTTATTCGAAATTAAATTCCTGTCCTCTATATAGAGTCAGTATATTCCAAACCAAGATACTTAAAAAAGAAAAAAAAAAAACTAATCAAACTCTTTATTACTGAATATTCAACATGATTCAGATAAATAGTAGATAACTGGGAACTGCTTTGAGTAGTTTAATGATTTGTAAATCATATTCATTTGAAATATATTTCAATTTTGAAAAATAAGAACAGACCACTCTTAATTTTAAAAATCTGTGATCATTTATGACATTCATTACATGTAAATAAGTTTTTTAAGACAGAGGAGCAACCTATCAAACACAAAGTTAAAACTTCGAACTTATGTGCTAAGGAGCATTTACTAACCAATCTATCAGATCTGGAAAAGTATAAAAGTGTATTGGGATATGTATGCAATCAAAAGTCCCAGATGTATTTCTCTGGTTGGTGGGGCTGACAAGAGATAAGGAGCCTTTATAGGTAAATAAGTAGAGTATTCTGCAAAAATATTACTCCAGAATTAATATTCTGAGGCATACTTCTAGCAAATCTTAAGGAGGTATCCTTTTCAACAATTCCAAGACTGAGATATTTTTTTTTTTTTTTACATTTTAACATCTCTAAAGTCAAGACATCTCTTACAATTGATACTGTCTTGCAAATGCTTGGAAGACAAATATAAGGGACAGTCATTACATAGTTGCAAATACCTGCTCTTGATCATAGCTAAGCAAATTATCTTTTCTTGACTGAGCCATGTGCATTGTTGTTACAACATGTGTTATATTTAACTGCTGTAAAAAAAAAAAAAAAAAACAGGCGCCTGGGTGGCTCAGTCGTTAAGCATCTGCCTTCAGCTCAGGTCATGATCCCAGGGTCCTGGGATCGAGTCCCACATCGGGCTCCCTCCTCAGGGGGAAGCCTGCTTCTCCCTCTCCCACTCCCGCTGCTTGTGTTCCTGCTCTCGCTATCTCTGTCTCTATCAAATAAATAAATAAAATCTTTAAAAAAAAACATTGTTTGAAAAGGCAGAAAACAATTCCAAAATCAATCTTAATTTGGTATATATAATGATATACATGTTAAAACTAACAATGAGATAGAAACATATATATTCATATATATAGTCAAAGATTAATAACACTCTTATACTTGATGTAAGATGGAACATAGTAATTTAACCTGGGATTAGAGATATTCTTTTATTAGTTATACTAGCTATTGGTAAAACTGAGGCATGTTTATCCCCAATGGCGCTGTTTTCCATATATTCCCTTTATTTTATCTGAGTCAGAAATATTATGCAAGTTGATCAAGAGCCTTGTCAGTCCTGATCATCACTTACCATAAACTAGCACAAACTCTAGGGCATAGGACGTATATTAAGAACAGACCACTCTTAATTTTAAAAATCTGTGATCATTTATGACATTCATTACATGTAAATAAGACTATGGGTCTCTCTCATTTCTGTACAGAATGAGGCAGAGATACTAACTGCCCTATAGTGAATAGCTTGGGAAGACAGTTAATGTCTCCCATGGGATCAGAGGGCAGGTTTGTTTACTGTCCAGTATAATCAAGATAAGGGCTCTCTCCGTAACAAAATTCAAGCAGATTCACTTAGAATCCATTATAAAAGATTCAGATTTCCTAAATTCAAGATTCCACAGCTGTGATACAAACCAGTCGTGTATACAGGTGGGCCTATCCATGTCATCTCCAAAGCACTTGGAGGGATAATAAAGTTGATGCCCCTCGCTCTACTGTGAGTAATAAAATCTTTGTCTCTGATCCAGGAGTATCATGTCTTTTGCCAGAATCTGCCATGAAACTGTTGCAGGCTAAACTGCTGGCATGAATGTAGAAAAAAATCTCAGACCCCTCACATTCTTGATAGGAACCCAAACATTTCTCATCATAAAAGAAATGGATTAACTTTCTTAGAAAATTTTCCATTTTCTAGGTATTTTAAGATTACAAAAGAGTAATTAGCCCCTTTCAGTAAGTATTCATAAATATGTAAGTAATATGATTGATTTCATGACTAATTGACCTTTGGAAAAATATAATTACTGGTCATTTGAGCCCAGATGTTAAGACACACCCTCAAAACAGGTCAAACCAGGTCTCCTCCACCAACCTGTTCTCTCCTTCTCATCTCCAGTTCAGCTAGTTAGGCTTATATCCATGTGAAGGAGAGAAAAATTGGAGTGAAATTTTCAGATGCAGGCTTGCTAATCAACATCCAAGAGAATTCATTTAGCATGTCATTTCTGAAATGCCAAAACAAATGCATATCAGGTTCATGGACATTCACTAAGTGAAAAGCCTATTAACTATTTAATTACAGACTCTTCTCTGTACATCCCCACATATAACTCTTTTGGAGGAAAACACCCACTGTCATATTTAAGATGTACTTGTGCACTGTGAGAAATCATTGAAGCTAGGCTGAATATTACAAAGTGTGAGAAGGGGAACCTGAGAAACAACCAACTGGACCTATTAGGTAAGTCTACTCTTTTAGGCTTATGATAATGGTAAAGTTCTGTACACAAAACAGGCAGATAATAACCACTTGATCAATTTGATGATGACAGATATACAAAGGTAACCTGCCATTTCACCCTGATAACCTGTTGTTATTTTGATAAACTCCCATTATGGACCAAATCAGTTAGAAAACAAAAGTCGACACCTATTTGATGAGCACTGAGTAACAAATGGAACTGCTGAATCACTATGCTGTACCACTGGAACTAATATAACACTGTATGTTAACTACACTGGATTTAAAATTTAAAAAAAAAGTCAACATTCAGTTCCTAAACCAGACATATTTAATTGATTGTTTCTTGTTGTCTTTATAGAAAATCCCATATAATGGATTGGAGTAGCTTTGTACAGTTTAATGGTAAAAATCATCAGTTGACAAGTTTCAATGCATGAGTTTTTATTACATTGAGAGAATGTAACTAAATTAGTGTTCATTACCCATGTTTGAAATTAAGTAGGTAAATCACATTACTACACTTTGATTATATCCTCTGCATATTTCCAATATCTGACATATGAAGATGAGGTCTACCTTATGAATCCTATCCTGAAACCTTACTGTACTCCTGACAATCCATGGTAAGCAGTACAAAATTCAAGAGAAATTTAGCCAAGTGCAATGAAGTGAGAGAGGGCTAAATTTGAAAAAGAGATAAATAAGTGATAATGAGAGTTACCAGAATCAACTTTTTCTCTTCTTAGGTGATAGACAGAAATACTATGGGCCACTCTCAGCTATTTATACAGAGAAGAGCCTATGCTAAGCATTGATGTTGAATAATACCAAAGCACATCGTCAGACTGAAGAACCTTGATATTCTTCATCATTTAACATTTATTATTTCTTCAGGTAACCAAATAAAATATATTGCCTCTTATTAAGGCAGGCATTTAAAACTGAAAAGCACTTTGTTTATCAGCAAAAAAAAAAAAAAAAAAAAAAAAAAAAAA
>NW_022589712.1:38957363-39010434 GCF_004348235.1 Phoca vitulina
TTAAAAAAAAAAAAAAAAAAAAAAAAAAAAAAAAAAACAAATTTAGAATCATGACGCTCCCATCTATGTTCCATTTTCAACTGCAAGGAATAAAACAACAATTAAGAAAGAACTAATATGGCAGGAATTTAATGACAGACATCAGTTGCATTGTTCGAACAGCCAGGAGGGGATAATGACTTTCAGTCACTATTAATCAATAAATTATTCAACTGCAATTTCCCATAAGTCATTGATATTACTACCAGTAATCAAGTTTCCTCCTTTGTTTCTTGAAATTAAACTGGAACAAGCAGTATGACTAGTTATCAGTTGATCTTCAATAGCTCCCACCAATAATTTGCCACTTTGCACATTAGACTATATTAGTAATAGATGAAGGTTCTGTACATTTTTTAAGCCATGGTGAATTGCTTAGTAACTGCACACATACTATTCACCCTACTATCAGTGAAAAGCATTATGCTGCCTAGATGAAATTAGATTAAAATCAATTAAAAAGATGAGTTGGTTTTGTTTATCACATATTTTTATAATTTATCTGAAAGCTGTTTCCTGAATTCTACTGAAGGATGCATATGAAGCAGATATAACCCCTTTGAATAAACTGATGCTTCTTTAAATTTCTTTTTTGAATGTTTTATCCCCAAACAGGGTTGTTAAGCTAATTCTGCAATGATGAGATTCAAGATGGCACTAAAAAATTCCTGATCTTCCAGATTTTATAACTAATATTACTAATGTTTAATTAGGATTAACTGCATGACTGGAAATGGTGCTATTTTAGTATCAATATTAGGGAGGTCATACTTTTGCAAATGCCATTTAATATGAAAACTGTAATGCAACAAATTAATATCAACAATGTATATAATGAAGGGGTTGAACCACCTATCTCACACTAGATGCAGGAATTCCTGTTTTAAAGCAAAATAGAAGATAACATTTCGTTGGCCCTTTTTACTTTGCTTAGGTTAGGTAGTACCAACTTCTGATACATAGAAGCAGTATAAACATAGAAACTTCCATTCCTAAAGGCCACTCATGATCACCATCAAAGTAAAGTTGTTTTGTGTAGTTTCATGGATGTCCACATGTGTGTAAGTATAGTGGTTTCATTAAGTGGCTTGTTTCCACCTTTAACAGAGTCATCTTTTTACAAGGGCATTTTTGCACCATTTGATACATTGTGCCCTTCAGTATTTAAATTATGTACTACCCTCCCTTTTACATTTCTAAGCCATAAATGTGAAGTTATGATGCTAAGGAGACATAGATAATTCTTTTTATTTAAGTTTTTTTGTTGTTGTTTTTTGGGTTTTTTTTTAGTAATCTCTACACCCAACGTGGGACTTGAACTCACATCCCCTAAGTCAAGAGTCACATGTTCTTCCAACTGAGCCAGGCAGGTGCCCCAGAGACAGAGATGATTCTATATGGTTTTAGTTTCCTAAAATTTCTCTAATAAAATAAAATTTAACATAACTAAGACCATACAAGAAAAACTATTATCAGTCTCCTTATTTAATATCTTCATGTCCCAGTGTAAAGAAAGGATTATATCCAAGTAAAGATCAGTTTAACCTCTCTTTTCCTTAATTCTCTAAAATTATCAATTAATTGTATCTTGGAAACTCCTGGTTTAGAATGCTTAAAATCATAGCTCATTGTTTATAATATGGAAATGAACAAAAGTCTCCATTCAAAGACATGAAATACACCCACAACACAGACAGAGAATTGTGTGATGTTTCAAAGTTTCTTATTCAATAAATTTTCACTTTCTTTGCAGAAAAATGACTGATATGTAGAGCAGCAGGAAGGGAAATGTCTACTATAAATTTACTTCTGACTCCTAAGGAAATATTGTTTGTGGTAATGACAGAAATCTCAAAATAAGAATATTCCCAATTGAAGCTGGGGGTAAAAAACAAACTAAAAACAAAGGAAATGCCTGGTATACTGAACCACTTATTTTATAATTTGTGAAACATTTCAAAAAAGATCAAGAAATATTAAATTGCATCCTGTTACTTGAGGCTCTAAAATAAAGTGTTTCTAAAACTGCAAATAAAGATGTTTAATTAAAAATAATCCTAAGGAGGGGCACCTGGGGTGGCTCAGTTCGTTAAGCGTCTGACTCTTGGTTTCAGCTCAGGTCATGATCTCATGGGTCCTGGGACTGAGCCCACCTCACCCCACCCCACTCTGGTGCTAGGGCTCTGAGCTCAGTGGGGAGTCAGCTTGAGATTCTCTCCCTCTCCCTTACCCTTACTGGCATTTGCTCTCTCGCTCTCTTTCAAATAAATAAATAAGTCTTTAAAAAAATAATAATCTTAGGGAGAAAAAAAAATGAGATCATTAAAAAAATAATGTTATTTCATTGCCTGATTTCTAATAAACTCCCTATGAAAATATGGCCATAAAAAGGTAGGGGCACAAAAGAAGGAATAAATAAAATCAGAAGCTAATAGAGTTCTTCTAGGGAGATTACAGCTCAAAATGAACTGAGACTTATTAAAATACTAAGGACAATAATAGTAAGATAAAAGACATTATTTTAAAATGAAAACAATCCAGGAAGTGATGGATGCACTACAAGTATCCAATGATGATATAATATTAACATCTATTAGGTCAAAACTTTAACTTCCCAGCTGTGATTTTCTTCCATCTCCTCAAAGAAAATCTCAAATTAAATCAAACATAAAACTAAAAATTATTAATACATCCAATCTTTTACTTAAGTGGACCATTTTAAATATTACTATTTTTTTTTTCTTTTACTGTTCCCCTCCTAGTTTAAGGCATCCATCCATCTGCCTGGGGACTCATTAAGATTTGTTTTAGATATATTGCAAAGAGAAAAACTGAAGCATGGTCAGTTTCTGACATGAAAATATGATTAGGCAAGAAGCCAAAAGCCTTTAAAACCAGGCAACTCTAAAGAAAGTATTCTCCAAGTTGCTTCATTTCCTCCTTTTGCAGATCAAAAACTACACTTGAAGAACTGAGCTCAGAGGTTAACCAGACTATAGAGATTTTCTTCCTCATCACTAATGCTTGGCTAAAATTAAAAACAAAAAACAAAAACAAAACAACAACAACAACCAAAAAACACTGCCCTTTTTCCATCATGTTGTTGGAAGGTATGTGAAAACATGTTCTGATTTCCATTTTAGGGCTTTGACCTAGAAAGGTCGAACCGAGGCTGGGGCCTCTTTCTGAGACATCCTATGAGGAGAGGGCTGGAGAGAGAAGGGAAACAGGAAATCTGCTCATGAGATAACAGGATGAGTTAAATCAGTGGCTTACATGGGTGCCTCTGAGTCACAAACCTGAATTCACAACCAACTAGCCAGGGATCCTGACAAAAGCCAACCTATCTATCTAAACTTCAGTTTAGCAATATGCATAATGCCAGACCAATACCTAGCCCATAGATCTTCTCTACAAATTAAATGAATTAATATATATACAACAAAGATTGTATTATTTATAACATCAACTCTCCACAGAGAGGGTAAACAGATGGTTTGTTCGCTAAAGACGTCAGCAGATTTGGCACACTACAAAGTATAGATGGCAACCAGGGAGAGGCGAATTGCTAGGCAGAGTGGAAGAGGAAGAAATTGAAGCCCTGGGCAATTATGAGAACGAAGGTGAGGAGCAAGTGGGAGGGGAGTAGGCTAAAGCCCCTGAATGATCCAACAAGGTGGCAGAAGGCAACACAGTAAGTAATTTGACCCACCTTTGTGTGCAGAGATCTCTACAGGACCTGAAAACTCCCAGAAGGCTCAGCCTGAGTAGACTTCATAGGAAATCAGGAAAAGGTGTTCAGTTTGCACCTGAATTTATGAAGGCAGCTGAGAGCAGACAGAGGCAAAGGAGACCATATGAGTGAGCCCTTCTGGGCCTCAGCAGAAAGCCTGGAGAGAACTTGGACATTCCGGGCCATGGAATTCAAGATTAATCCAAGTTAAAAATTACTCTCTGATGTAGGACTGGAGCCCTGCTAACTGCCAAGACTGGGGTTTACATATGTAAATTGACTTCAGAAGATGGACGATGATATCAGTGATGATGACAACAATGAGGATGATTTTCTAATAAAGCAGGTAATTGATTAAGTAAACTTGCAGACCTGGTGCTCGTTAATTTAAACAAGGCATTTAATTAAGTCTCTAATTATAGTCTGTGGACAAAGTAGAGGGATGAGACAGAGGAAAATAAAAAACACCCCAAGAGTCAGGAATCGATACCTGAACATTTTGCACCCAAACAATGTTGATTAATGAATCAATCTGAAGTTGGAGGGAAAGTGGTATAATTTGGGGTTCTGTGACTTACATTTCCATTTATGTATTTTCATTAGTGATTTGTAAGAAAGCTATAGAAAGCAAATTTGTCAAACGGCAGAGAATCCCAAACCAGGATGGAAAACAAAGGTGCATGCAGGATGAGATCATTGGAAGTACAAATTTATTTTTTCAAATGGGCACGTACATAATTAAAGGCCTGCATTTAGATTTTAAAAATCAATGACACAAGTATGGGAGTATAGTTACCTAACTTGATAGCAGCTCATATGGAAAAAATACAACACCCTGGGCTTTAAGTAATTACAAGTTCAACGTGATATGGTTGTGAACGGAACTGGTGTCATCAAGCCTGCATCGGTATCAGACCAGGCCCTTCCACTCATGGGAAGCAATCCTCTTACTTCACCCTGAAATGATTTATTAGTCTTAGCTCTGATGCCTGTGCTGTAAGTGGAAATTTGGATGATTAGCAGACAATCTATGGGAAGTAGAAAGTCTTAAAACTACTTGAGAAATAATTGAGGGAAGTGAGAATATTAGTTTGCTAAAAATGAAGCCTTGTGTAAATACCTAGTAGAATTACTGGATCATACGGTATTTCTATTTTTAATTTTTTTGAGGAACTTCCATTCTGTTTTCCACAGTAGTTGCACCGGTTTGCATTCTTACAAACAGTGCCTGAGGGTTCCGTTTTCTCCACATCCTCGCCAACACTTGTTATTTCCTAAGTTTTCAAGTTTAGCCATTCTGACAGGTGTAGAGTAATATCTCATTTTGCCTTTGGTTTGCATATCCCTGGTGACTGGTGATGTAGAGCATCTCTTCATGTGTCTGTTGGCCATCTGTATGCCTTCTTAGGGAAAACATCTGTATAGGTCTTCTGACTGTTTTTTAATTGGGTTATTTCTTTTGGTGTTGAGTTTACCTAAAGAAAATGAAAACACTAATTCAAAAAGATGTATGCACCCCTATGTTTATTGCAGCATTATTTACAATAGCCAAGTTATGGAAGCAAACCAAGAGTTCATTGACAGATAAATGAATAAAGAACATGTGGTGTATGTGTGTGTATGTGTGTGTGTGTGTGTGTGTGTGTGTGTGTTTATATAAAATGGATGTGGCAAATAGATATATATAATGAAATATTACTCAGCCATAAAAAAGAATGAAATCTTGCCATTTCCAACAACATAGATGGACCTAAAGGGTATAAGGGGCTAAGTGAAATAAGTCAGTAAGAGAAAGACAAATACTACATGATTTTACTCATATGTGGAATTCAAGAAAAAAAAAAGAAAAGAAAAAGAAAAATGAGACAAACAAATAAAAGACTGAAAGACAGAAAATAAACTAATGGTTGCCAGAGGAGAGGTGGTCAGCGGAATAGGTAAAACAGATAAGGGAGATTAAGAGTACACTTATCTTGATGGGTAGATATGAGAATCTATCTACACTGAGATAGGTATAGAATTGAGCAATGTATAGAGTTGTCGAATCATTATATTGTGTATATATATATATACAATATAATGATACTCTTCAGTATACTCTTAAAAAGTATACTGAAGAAGAAGAAAAAAGGGCTGAGGCTAGAACTAACTTTAAAAAACAAAAAACAAAACACCTAACATTTAAGTAGTAGATGAAAAAGAGAAGCCCACAAAGAAGACTAAAGGCCCAGCTTTGTAAGTGTGTAGCCTTGAGCAAGTCACTTTGCCCCAATGAACTCTAATTTCCTCAATATTAAAATTAATATAATACTGTATGTTAACTATGCTTGAATAAAAGAAGGAAATAAAAAGGAATGATGTCTCAATGAGACATGCAAATTTTCTTTAAATAATGTGAGATATATTTGTTCTTTGTTTTGGTATAGAACCAGCCCAAGTGGATATGTCAAGAGAGACTCCTCTGGCTTAGCACAGTACAGCCAGAGGCAGTGAGAATAAGAGGGTGAGATGGGGCTTTGGAGCCAGCCACCACTTAGGCATTGAGCCATTCATAATCTAAGTATCAACAGGCATTTTTGAGCACCCTCTCTATGCCACATGCTACCTGGTAGGAAGCTGGAGTCGATATTCAAAATATGTAACAACTGTATGGCATGAGCCCCAACCACAGCGCAAGTGCCTGACCAATCAGAAAGAATGCCCGCCACAAACCGTATGACCACCCCCATACATCCTGCATCTCAATTCAAGTTTGTCAGTCAAGGGAGCAAAGATCCATGTGTAATTCTAACACACTAAGACAGCCACTGTATTGGAAGTTTGAATGAAGAGTAGTAGCACTCCTGGAAAAAAATGGAAAGGCTTAAACATCAAATAGCATTTGAGAGGGAGCTTGATAAACTTAGGTGAAACAGGAGGTAAAAGGAACATCATAGGAAATCAAGAAACTGCAATAATATTTGCTATGTCCAGGGAACCATAAGTATCTCAAAATCACTATATCATCATGAAATGAGAGTAAGTAGCAGGTGGTAAGATTAGAAAGGCAAACAGAAGCCAGGTCATGAAGGTTTATGTATACTATGCAAAGAGGTATGGATGCTATTCTTTGGGCTTTGGGGAGCACTGAAGAACTGTGAGCAAGAGAGTATCATGATCAAAATTATTCAACAGAAAGACTATTCTGGGATGCAGAGAAAGGGGAACCCTCCTACACTGTTGGTGGGAACGCAAGCTGGTGCAGCCACTCTGGAAAACAGTATGGAGGTTCCTCAAAAAGTTGAAAATAGAGCTACCCTATGACCCAGCAATTGCACTACTGGGTATTTACCCCAAAGATACAAATGTAGGGATCCGAAGGGGTACGTGCACCCCGATGTTTATAGCAGCAATGTCCACAATAGCCAAACTGTGGAAAGAGCCAAGATGTCCATCGACAGATGAATGGATAAAGAAGATGTGGTATATACATATAATGGAATATTATGCAGCCATCAAAAGGAATGAAATCTTGCCATTTGCAATGACGTGGATGGAACTGGAGGGTATTATGCTGAGTGAAATAAGTCAATCAGAGAAAGACATGTATCATATGATCTCACTGATATGAAGAATTCTTAATCTCAGGAAACAAACTGAGTGTTGCTGGAGTGGTGGGGTGTGGGAGGGACTGGGTGATAGACGTTGGGGAGAGTATGTGCTATGGTGAGTGCTGTGAATTGTGTAAGACTGTGGAATCACAGACCTGTACCTCTGAAACAAATAATACATTATATGTTAAAAAAAAAGAAGACGACAGCAGGAAGGGAAGAATGAAGGGAGGTAAATCAGAGGGGGAGACAAACCACGAGAGACTATGGACTCTGAGAAACAAACTGAGGGTTCTAGAGGGGAGGGGGGTGGGGGGATGGGTTAGCCTGGTGATGGGTATTAAAGAGGGCACGTACTGAATGGAGCACTGGGTGTTATATGCAAACAATGAATCATGGAACACTACATCAATAAATAAATAAATAAATAAATAAATAAATAAATAATATTTTTAAAAAAGAAAGACCATTCTACTGCAACCACGTAGGGTTGGCCTAAACTAGAGAAACTGCATACAAGCAGAAGGAGGAGATGAATGTCAAAAATACCAGGAAGTAAACAGTTAGCATTTACTGACTCCAGTAGGATGATGCATAGATTTATTGCTTGGTAAACTAGGGCCATTCACTGAGACAAGAACATAAGGTGGGAGGCAGCTATGGCAGACTGTTGAAAACAACAACATAATAAATGCATAATAACAACAATAATATTACATATTTGGAGTTTGAGCATTCTATCAGACATGAAGGAGGGAGTATCTAAGGGAATTTGTGAGAGAGATGTGGGGTCTAAAGCCAACAATTTCAGACTTGCTATAGTATCTGAAACTACTCTTAAAAAGTATACTGAAGAAGAAAAAAGGGCTGAGGCTAGAACTAACTTTAAAAAACAAAAAAACCAAAACACCTAACATTTAGTAGGAGATGAAAAAGAGAAGGCCACAAAGAAGACTAAACGCCCAGCTTCGTAAGTGTGTAGCCTTGGGCAAGTCACTTTGCCCCATTGAACTCTAATTTCCTCAATTTATACTTTGGAGATAGTAATACATAGCTCACAGGGTAATAAATCATCATGCATGATTCCAAATGTCAGAGAAGAGTCTCTCTTTTGTGGAAATTTCCAGTCAATCATTGACTAGCTAAAGTTGACTAGCCAAGACTAACTCATTTAAATTCTGACTTGAACATTTCTCATTAAAAAAAAAAAAAAAAAATGAACACATGTGTGATAGAAGGAGGAGAGAAAAGTTCCGGAGTAAGTTGGATCTGGATTCCTGATCTGACTTTGGACAATTTACATAACCTGTCTAAATATGTTTCTTGAGTTGTAAAGTGGGGGTAACTGTATTTGCCTCACAGAAATTCTGTTGCTTCATGGCAAGAGCATAAGCAGTTCATCTCTCTCTGTGTCTGCAACTCACCTGGTATTCAGTAGGTATTAGTTCTTCCTGGACCACATCTTTTTACTTCTCGAGTGTACTGTACCAGACTTAATACCAAATTTCCTTAATGATTCAGTGTTATCATTACGAACATCAGTTACTGCTACATGTCAAAGATGCAGATGCAGCTACAAATGTAACAGAACATCAGGCGAAATGAGCCACTCATGTAACACACAGTTGACTTGCCTAATTTTGTCATATGCATGATATTGAATCTGCAGCAGCTTGAGATGATTTACCAAGCACCAAAAACTGAACAGCTGCCTTTCTAAGATTTGATATCCTATAAGAGAGATGAATGTTAGAGCCATTCATCAACCTCTCAAATGTTTGTTTGTTCTGTTACAGATAACACAACTTTCTTATGCATCTAGCCTTGTCTGTTATAAATGAAGTCTGGGATCTGTGTTGTACCACACCATCCTATAACAGTGCAACACAGCTCTGTTCTACTGCATTTGTGTTCATTATCTGATGGCACTTTTGAGCTTATGACTGCACCAGAGATGTCAAAGGATCTCTCTTGGATAATTGCCCAGCCATATCACAGTCTCCTTTGCCTAAACAGCCATATTTCATACCACGGTGACCCTACCCTGCCCCTGGGTGACTGGCCCAAGATTCAGCACTGGATGTATGGCCGAACGATCCACAGTGTAGCATATGACATAGCCTATAGAGATCAGAAAGGGTAAACTAAACCATTTAGATTCTTTGTTTTCAAAACGCATAAAGGGAAACACCAAGAAATTCTGCAGTGAACTAATGGTGAAATAATGTCATGTGTAATCCAAAGTTTGGAGGGACCGGAAAAGACAGAGCGGAAGAAAAGGATGTAGTCACCTGGCGTGAACAGAGAGTAAATCAGACGTGCAGAGAAAGGCAGAGCAGCAGAGAAAGAGAGGGAGGAGAAGAGATGGAGAGAAGGGGAGGAGCGGGAAAAGGGGCTAGAGAAGGAGAAAATTTAGAGAAAGATGCCTTGAGCCCCAACGACTTTAAACACCCCCTTCCACTCTGTTTTTTCTTTAAAATACACTGCCCTTTTTTCCCTTAGATAACTTAAGATGATCTTTTCTCTTTCAATTAATTTAGCCTTATACATTACAATGGTATTAAAACACAACTTCTATGCCTCAGTCAAGTTCATCTTGTATAATGTGCTGAGTTGCGATGGTTGCCATGGCTTTTGATTGACCTTAGAGATTAAGTTCAGGTGAATCTCCTCCATTACACGCTCCCCTCCCCCATCCACATATCACATAGCAGAGACACGATATTCCGCTACAGAATCCCGGGGTGTAAATGACTAATGTTCTGGGGTTCAGAATCTTCTCAGAAAGCCCACTCTTTGCTCTCACTTTCACTCTTTCTCTCTCTCCACTACCAATGCTCCTCCTCGCCCACTCTCTTCCTTGTCTCTCCTCTGCTTTGCTTTTCTTGGGTGCTTTGGCCTCATTCCCATCCTTGAATGCTTCCAGGGTTTCATAGGTCCTTTAAAAATATCGACAGCCAATCTGCGCACCATCCAGCGAACCTCCTCTAATCCTCACAACCCGTTCTTCTCTACTGTTTCTGGTTCTCTGTTTCACTGCCAAGGTACTGGTTTCTAGATTTTTGTCCCATTATTCTTGAGTCCTGAGAGATTCTGAAAGCCTGCTTCAATTCAGAAGACCAGGCTCTGAACAGCTGTAATTTTGACAGTGAGAGCTATCCACCAGCAGAACGGGCTCTACCGCAGCGAGCAGCATGCGCATGGCCATGCGTGCTGTGTGGCTACGAGCCGGGGACGGGCCCTCTCAGGGCTCCAGAGAGACTCCAGCAACAGATATATAAAACATATTAACATCTTAACACTTTTAACCTAAAATTATGAGGCAATATCTGTGTGTTACTCAGAGAAAATCAAGGTGAAAGATGTAAATTTAGGGTTCTAGGTCTTCTTAGAGGACCTGACCAAATGGGTGGCCTTCCTCTGGAATAATCCCTGCCAGGAATCTTATAGAAAAGATAATGACATGAGAGCCAAGGGTTGAATATGACCTTGTCACATTAGAGCCGTATATTTCTCAGGTCTCATCCCAGCCTTTTACTTAAATGTTTGAATATGCGACTAAATCCTAACTAGTGGGGACAAATAACCCACATCCCGGGCTCTGCTCTACCACCAACCAGCCATATGACCCTGGGCTTACAAGCTGTAGGCATCAATTGCCTAATCCTTTAAAGTGAGCGGATCAACCAGATATTTGTCATCCCTTAGAGCTTTAAGATTCTACAATCTACATTTCTTTGGATTTCAGTGTAATAAGGAAAAGAACCTTTTAGGAGAAGTTACTGTCCGATATTAATTAGCTTCAGTGAAAGAGCTATAAGAGCTAGAAATTTTCGCATACAAATTGTTTGAAAACAGAGGCAGGTAAGAATGTCCTATATCCAATGTAAAGAATCAAAATTTATTTAGTTATTGCCTATTTAGCATCACAGAATTTCAGTTTGTTTTGCCTTCTGCTTATGGCCCAACTTTATTTCAGAAACAATACTAGAAGATTGAGCTCAATCAATGTCAAGAAGATAAACTGAAGTAAATGACATGTGGGACCCTCACTCTTAGGATAGTCCTGCATGAATATTAAGATTGGGATGGAGAGCCCTACGAGACAGATACACTTGGAAGGTCTGCTCATGCTAGTCTATACAACCCCTCCAAAGAACAAGTTTTATCTGTTGGATGAAAATCTAGGCCCACTCCATGAGGGCCTCCATGTTCCTCCCTAAATTAGGACTCACAGCTAATCTGACTGGGGAAAGCCTGACAGTCACTGAATCATATTCTGTTAGTCAAGGGGATTCTTGTATTAAAGGTCATTGCTCATGTGTAGCAATGCATTATATAATGCAGTTGAATCTGCCAATGTTCAGGTGTAACAGGCCACTCATTATTTTTAGTCACTTTTTAGGCACACCTGAGTGGGACCTCCTCATTGTGAAAAAAGAAAGAACACCATTCTCTGTCTCTTCCAGGTTTTCTGATGTTGGTTGGGTAAATTTGGTTAAGCCTGTCCTGTAAAGCTGGCCTTGCCCACAAATCTGATCCAAAGTAGCTAAAAAGCCACCTGGGTTTGGGGGAGAAGCCTCATCATACCATACAGTTTACCAGAGTCCCACTTTTTAAGGAAGCCAATATTTATGACAGCCAATAATAAGACTGGTACTTTCCACTCCATTTTGTTTGTATCCATTCTTTGTTTCATTCAGAAAATAAAGCAAGAGAGATTTGGCATTTTCTCCTCTACCTCAAGTTCTAACTTACCAGTATATTGATTAAGAAATTTGAGAATAAATACTAAGACTAGAAATTCATGGAAAGATGTAGCTTATTTTGCACTGTGTTTATGGCTGAAGTTTATCATTGGGGCTAAACTTATTTTATAAGAATAGCTGAAGTTAATCAGTTTATCAGAACCTTACATGGCTAAAAAAGCCAAGTTTCATATGAGGAACAAACACCAATGTTTGAGAGTTAGTCTCAAAGAATAAGCACTAAGTATTGGTGACTGAC
Source organism: Phoca vitulina (assembly GCF_004348235.1). Taxonomy (NCBI): domain Eukaryota; kingdom Metazoa; phylum Chordata; class Mammalia; order Carnivora; family Phocidae; genus Phoca; species Phoca vitulina. Next base: position 38,969,733 of record NW_022589712.1, read on the forward strand.
ATTAGACCAATACTCTAAATTCAGTTCCTCTTGATCCTGGTGTGCAGGAACGAGGAGAACAGCAAAGAAACAATTTCCTGATTCTTAAAGCTTATTCACAAGCTCTTAAAGTGACAAATACATGATCTCAATACACGGTTCTGTGTAGCTTTTGTATGGTCAAAGATACACAACATAAAATTTGCCATTTTAACAATTTACACATGTACAATTCAGTGGCATTAAACATATTCACAGTGTTGCATAACCATCACCACAATTTCGAGAATTTTTTCATCATCCTAAATAGAACTCTGTATGTACCCATTATACAACTCTCCATTTGCCCTTTCTCCCAACTTCTGGTAACTTCTATTTTACTCTCTGTTCCATGAATTTGCCCATTCTAGATACTTTATATAAGTGCAATCATACATTTGTCCTTTTGTGTCTAATATATTAGCATAATGTTATAGCATATATCAGAAGTTCATTCATTTTTATGGCTGAATAATATCCCATTGTATTATAAACCACATTCTGTTTATCTATTCATCTGATGATGGAAACATAGGTTATTTCCACCTTTTAGCTACTGTGCTATGAACATGTGCTTTTAGCATAATGCTACTATGAACGTGGGTGTATAAGAATCTGTTTAACTTTCTGCTTTCAATTCTTTTAGGTATATATCTAGGAGTAGAATTGCTGGATTACATGGTAATTCTATGTTTAATTTTTTTGAGAAACTGCCAAACTGTTCCACAGTGGCTATGCCATTTTACATTCCCATCAGTAATGCACAACAGTGACAATTTCTCCAAATTCTTGCCAATATTTATTATTTACCATTTTTTATAATAGCCATACTAATGGGTATGAAGTGATTTACATTGTTTCTTTTTTTTTTAATTTTTTATTGTTACGTTAATCACCACACATTACATCATTAGTTTTTGATGTAGTGTTCCATGATTCATTGTTCGTGCATAACACCCAGTGCTCCTTGCAGAACGTGCCCTCTTTAATACCCATCACCAGGCTAACCAATCTTCCCAACCCCCTCCCCTCTAGAACCCTCAGTTTGTTTTTCAGAGTCCATCGTCTCTCATGGTTCGTCTCCCCCCTTGGATTTCCCCCCCTTCATTCTTCCCCTCCTGCTATCTTCTTCTTTTTTTTTCTTAACATATATTGCATTATTTGTTTCAGAGGTACAGATCTGAGATTCAACAGTCTTGCACAATTCACAGTGCTTCCAGAGCACATACCCTCCCCAGTGTCTATCACCCAGTCACCCCATCCCTCCCACCCCACCCCCCACTCCAGCAACCCTCAGTTTGTTTCCCGAGATTAAGAATTCCTCGTATCAGTGAGGTCATATGATACATGTCTTTCTCTGTTTGACTTATTTCGCTCAGCATAATACCCTCCAGTTCCATCCACGTCATTGCAAATGGCAAGATTTCATTCCTTTTGATGGCTGCATAATATTCCATTGTATATATATACCACTTCTTCTTTATCCATTCATCTGTCGATGGACATCTTGGCTCTTTCCATAGTTTGGCTATTGTGGACATTGCTGCTATAAACAACAGGGTGCACGTACCCCTTTGGATCCCTACATTTGTATCTTTGGGGTAAATACCCAGTAGTGCAATTGCTGGATCATATGGTAGCTCTATTTTCAATTTTTTGAGGAACCTCCACACTGTTTTCCAGAGTGGCTGCACCAGCTTGCATTCCCACCAACAGTGTAGGAGGGTTCCCCTTTCTCCGCATCCCCGCCAACATCTGTCATTTCCTGACTTGTTAATTTTAGCCATTCTGACTGGTGTGAGGTGGTATCTCATTGAGGTTTTGATTTGGATTTCCCTGATGCCGAGCGATGTTGAGCAAGGGCAAAAATGAACTATTGGGACTTCATCAAGATAAAAAGTTTTTGCAAAGCAAAGGAAACAGTCAACAAAACCAAAAGACAGCCGACAGAATGGGAGAAGATATTTGCAAATGACATATCAGATAAAGGGCTAGTATCCAAAATCTATAAAGAACTTATCAAACTCAACACCCAAAGAACAAATAATCCCATCAAGAAATGGGCAGAAGACATGAACAAACATTTTTCCAAAGAAGACATCCAAATGGCCAACAGACACATGAAAAAGTGATTTACATTGTTTCTTACATAAGACTTCTGATTAAGATCGATACTGATGATTACGTACCCAACAACCATTTCTTCCTTCTCCTTTTCTAAACAATTCCATTTTACACAGGTATCAACTATATTCCCAGCTCTAGACAGTGATGCTGATGAGTTAGCCACTTAGCTCATGGTATTCCCCATTACTGATTTTGGTCCAGGATGGATTCAATCAGACAAACTGAAGGCCTTGTAAGGGCTTGAAAGATGCCCCATAATCTCTCTCTTTCCACCTCACCACCACCACCCCACACATACACAGGCTATAAATAGAGAACACACACTGTCATAGTTTTTCCTGGAGTCATCTTATGACTATAAGAAGAACCAGCCTGAGGACAAGACTGAAACTCCAAAGACGACAGAGCAGAAAGACAGAAAAAGTCTGAATCCTTGATGATATACTGAAGCCAAAATCACTCAACCAAAAATCTACACTACCCATGAGTGTCTTTATATGTGAGGTAATAAACTCTATTTTTAAGCCAGCATGAGATGGGGTTTTTGTATCTGAGCTCAAAATCATCCAAATGGATCTGCTTTAATCATATCAGGGGACTTTACATATGGACCAGAAAATAGGCTGAACAATAGAGTAGTGGCAGATTCTTATCAATGAATAGATATGGGTGAATGGCAGCCATACATACAAAACATACAATTTATGTCATCTTTGTGGCTTACAAGTAAAAAGAAAAATACCAGGAACCAATCCCAAAATTGAGGAAATTAAAGTAACCAGAACAGTAACTTTGTGTCCTGAGTTTGTTTCAAAATCCAAGGATGAAAGAGAATTCATGTTAAAACAGGCAAAAAACCATGAAAAAACATGGGGGTGAGGCAGCATGAATCATATGCCTCCTAATCTCTAATACATCCCCAACTTTCATGAGTTGATTTAATTTTATTTTAAACTTAATGACTCAGTGTTTTATTTAACTATGTTCTCCTTGTGCAAACCATTATTTCAAAGCGAAGCCTGAAATAAGCCTTTCCTTCAAGTATTTTTATTTATTTATTTATTTATTTATTTATTTATTTATTTATTTGACAGAGAGAGACACAGCGAGAGAGTGAACACAAGCAGGGGGAGTGGGAGAGAGAGAAGCAGGCTTCCCGCAGAGCAGGGAGCCTGATGCGGGGCTCAATCCCAGGATCCTGGAACCATGAGCTGACCTGAGCTTAACAACTGAGCCACCCAGGCGCCCCAAGTATTTTTTTTTTACTAGAGGTATATTGGACATACATTTAAGATACAGGTTAAGAGTATTTCCCCACCGTCCCAAAATTGTGGGTTGTTTCTTTTTCCTCTTCTTCCTTGCATTCTCTCAATCAAGAGATTCACCCTGGAGGGAGCCTGCTCATGTCACCATTGTACAGTTGCTTCTTCTCTCCTCTCTTCTGGTACTTGCAATAAATGCCAAGAAATCTAAATTTGGGCAGAGCAAGAGGTTCACTCTTGACAGAATGAACCCAGTTGCTTTCCATTTCAGGTCATTCTGGGGTAGAGAAGGTCAAAATATAATGGTCACCCTGAAACCATTCTTAGTCACTTAAGCAGGACACCTCATTTAGAATATGCCATTCAGATCAACTAGCTCCACATATGTCAAGTCACAATGCCCCCTAGGAAGCACTTAGTCTAACTAATAATATGATGATATGCACTATCAGGGGATGCAATGGAAGTGTAAAAAGCTGAGACATAAATGACTCTTCTAAAATGTCCTGGTTTGGATTTATGATATACAGGTCAAGTATCACTTTCAAGGCACTCAGAAAGCATTAAAATAGAGAAAATAATATCTCTTCTGGGTCTTATCCTTTCAATGCCATTCGGCAGATTGTTCTTTAAGGCCAGGTCTACACTTGAAAGTGCATGATCCAGCTCGCCCTTCTATAGCTGCTGCTTCACTCTCCACTCTGTTTTAAAAGCAGCCAGAGCTGAAAATAGCTCAAGAATGTGAAGCCTGCATGACAGTGCAGTTACCATTTCAAACATGCACGGAAAATGTTCAGCCTGAGGCTATTTTTCTCAAGTGTGAATACTCCCTAAGAGAAATAGTTAAAATTTCCCCCTAAATATTCTCTGCAAATAGAGGTCATTAAAAAGGGAGTTAATACATTGGGATCACCTGGCCTCTAATTAAGTAGAAAGTCCTCAAACCAAAGGAAACAGCTATCAGTTGCTTTTTTCTTTTAATTTGAAAAAGAAAAATATTTCTAGATAAATTAAAGGTATTGTAAAAGAGCTTTAATATCGATTGCATATTGTGAAGAAAATATGTCAATAATATCTCTCAGGGATTACTGAAGGAAAGACAAGAGACTAAAAACACACAACTGTCAAATGCTGATTATATTATAAAGAAAAAAAACTTAAGCATTATCAAGTTTTAGACCTAGCTCAGCATTCCCCACCCCGCCCCCATCCATGGTCCCTCCGTACATTTTCTGGTAAGACTTAGCCTTTTATCTTTGTTATCAAAAAGTTCATATTTAAGGGGCCTGGGTGGTTCAGTCGGTTGAGCATCAGACTCTTGGTTTTCACTCAGGTCATGATGTCAGGGTCCTGGGATCGAGCCCCACCTAGGGCTCCACGCTCAGCTCGGAGTCTGCTTGAGATTCTCTCTCTCCCTCTCCCTGCCCCTCCCCCCCATTTTCACATTCTCTCTCAAATAAATCTTTTTTGAAAAGTACATATTTAAAACTATCAATTCATAAAAGTCCTCACTGAAAAGTATTTCTAAGCCACAGAAAAATAGAAGATGTGTTTGGAAAATGTATGGGTTGAAGATATGAAGTAAAGCTGTCATAAATGACCTGTGTTAATCTTTATAACTCATGTGATATGACACCTATGTTTCCTTTATATTAAATTAGTATTATTAAAACTAAAATTGATTATAATATTAAAAGTGACACATATACACAAAGGATAATGTGTTTTCTTTGTCTAGATTGCTTTTCCTCTTGGCATTTATATTAAGAAACAATCATAGAGGACTTAAATTATCCCATGCACTATTTTATACACTTTACAAATATTCACACATTGAATTTCACAATTACCCACTCATTGTACAAATAAAGAAACTGATGGGCAGCAAGGTTAAGTAATTTTCCCAAAGTCACAAAGTTAGTAAGAAAAAGGGCCAGAATTTAAGTCAAGAAAGTCTGACTCCAGACTCCATGGTCTTAACCACCACACTATTGAGAGGCTTCATTTGTAGCCTCTCAGAGAAGAAGGAAATGATGGATAATAGGGCAACAGAACAAAGGTCTAATTTTGAGTTCTCACTAACTACCACCTAACCTTAGACAATTTGCTTAAATTCTCTGGGCCTCTTATTCCTCATTAAAGAAATGGAAGGTCTTTATTAAGATCTCTTTTTCCTCTAAAATTCTAAAATTCAGAGCTATTGACTTTTAATATATTTACAGAAGTTACGAGCATGGGCTACACAGTGCCAAAACCCAGGGCATGTAAAGAATGATATGCCAAGAGCTGAAGATACAACACCATCTGCTTCAGAATCAATGTCCTTTGTTAGAGCTTTCCTGATTTTTCCAACTGGTTTTAATGTTGAAAATGGCTGCTCAATGTAAAGGTAAGTATAAAACAGCACTACTGTAAAGAAACTATGTGAAAAGCCAAACACTTTAACTAGAGTGGACAAGAGTGAGTTTCTTCTTAACCGTGGGAACTACAGCATGTCATATCTGAGTACGGACTTCATTAGTGGATAATACATTTCCACTAAATGTCACAAATACAGAATCATTGTTACAAACAGCTTAGAGAAGAAATACTGAACTGTCCATTCTTAAGTGGCCAGTAGGGATAGAAAATAGAATGTAATTAGCTAATAAATTCCTGTGTAATGCTAAAAGAAATCTAAAGATGATCCAATAACTACATGATAGTTTAACTAGCTTGGTTGTTCATTAAAATGATATCAAACAAACTTCCACTCTGACTTTTATAATATACAGACGTTAATATATAGGCTCACTTGAAGGGAACGGATATTTCATTTCATATGGATATTTGCAGTAAATCAATACAATCTGCATTAGAGTACATTGCCTGCAAGAGGATTCATTTTAATGATCTCCCACTGTGCCCTGTTATTAAGTTTCACTGACTAAGTATTTTCAGCAATATTTTCTTCTCCAAAAACATGTCTACACAACTGCAAAACAGCTAGTCGATATAGTCAATTGAAAAATAATTTCATTGGGGCAACTGACAAAATATTTTACTGTTCTGAAAGAGCTTACCAACTGATTGATTTTCCTTTTTACTAAATTGATTGGCTATTTTTGTGAACAATTACATCAAAAATTAATTTTATATACTTCTTCCTTCTTTCTATTGAACATGTTCTAGTTGGAGAGGTTAGTTTTGAATTTTCTTCTTATATGAAATTTTCATTATTACACTATAATTAACATGTTTGTTCTAGTACCGTAATCCCAGACACAAACATAAACCTGGCAGCATTTTCTATTCTTCCTCCTCACTTTTTCCTACATACATATATTTTTACAGGCTTTAGATACTGAAGTATGCATAGTTGGTACCTTGTTTCTTTTTTTTTTTTTTTAAGATTTATTTATTTGAGAGAGAGAGAGAGAAAATGAGCTGGTAGGGCAGAGGAGAGAGAGAGAGAGAGAATCCCAAGAAGACCCCGGGTTGAGCGCGGAGCCTCAAGAGATCAGAGCCCTGAGATCATGACCTGAGCCAAAACCAAGAGTCAGAAGCTTAACCGAATGCACCACCCAGGTGCCCCTGGTGCCTTTATTTCTTACTTAACATTACATACTGTCCATATTCCAATTCCTGAACATTCTTTCAAAATATTTTAATGACTGCAAAATATGCTATCATGTGGAAGTCACATAATACTCTATTAATATATATATTAATAAACAAATCATCATCTGTATATTTTTTCAGAGAAGGTTTCTAAGAATAAAATACCTTTATCAATTTTAAAGATTACATTAATTTTTCCCAAACTGTCAACTTGAAAGTTGTATAGACCTTTACTTTCACTGGATGACAGATATGTTCTTCCCCATCTCTGAAAAGTATCTTTCTGTCCTCACTAATTTTATGAATAAAAATTATTTAATGTGCCTGTATTACTATGAGTGAATTTAAACTATTTCATCTGTTTACTAACCACTGATACTGTGTCTTCTTTGAATTGCTTATAGCCTTCTTTCTTTAGTAGGAACCCTATTATTTTTTCTTTTGATCATTGCTGTATCTCAGTTGGATCTTTCACTCCTCATTGGCTAATGTGGCTATAGCACCAGAAAGTAAAAGTCTAGAAAAGCACTCTGCCTTTAGACAAATTTTTTTAAAATACTATTTTTTTGGGTTTCTTTTCTTGTCTTTGTGTGTAAAATGCAACATTCATACAAAATAAGAGGCAAAGATAAACGAAAAAGGACCTCTGATTGGCAGGCCAATTTAGTCTATAAACTAATACAAAGACAATATCGCATAGCTCAGCAATCCAAACATGTCTTTCTTGTATATCCTTAGAACAGTGGCTATTCTCATATAACAAAGAGTGTATTTGCCTCACATTTAGAATTTACAGATTCACTGCTAACTGCTCTTAAAACCCAGTGGCCATGGTCATTTTCCTATCATGTTATTTATACTTCAATATTTTCAAGCTAAATATTAACTAGTTCCAAGCTAACACTCCCTGAGAAAACTAAAGCATACAATATCTGATCAAAAATTTCAATCTAAACATCTTTTTATTTCCCTTTTCAATATCAATGTGTCACAAATAATTAAACTATAGTTATTGTAGAGGGGCCATGAGAATAACTGAGAAGAGATAAACACCAAATCTGTAGGAAGCCAGACTGTATAACTGCTAATCAGAAGCAAATTTGACACAAAGCCACCCTCTAACCCTATCAGAAGCCACTTGTCCTTGCAGCCTGATTAAAAAGTGAAATCACACCGGAACCCTTTGACATTATTCAGACAAAAAGTAATCCAGAATACAGGGCTTGGGAGTAAATATGCATAAAAAATGCTAATACATCACTGTGAGTAAATCTGTAAAAAGGCATAAAATCAAATAAGTTGTTTAAAAAATATGATTTATGAGTACATCATCACTTCTTTCTGTCTCTTAAAATGGGACCAAATCTTGTAAATTGAGTAGTTAAAATTGCTTCCTATTTGCACCTGGGATAAAGAGAACCAGAATAGGTATAGAGAAGAGGGATAGATAATCAACAGAATGAGCTGCATTTTTAAATACAGTCAATTATATAGAAATATAGATACTGGGCGCCTGGGTGGCTCAGTTGGTTAAGCAACTGCCTTCGGCTCAGGTCATGATCCTGGAGTCCCGGGATCGAGTCCCGCACCGGGCTCCCTGCTCGGCAGGGAGTCTGCTTCTCCCTCTGACCCTCCTCCCTCTCATGCTTTCTGTCTCTCATCCTCTCTCTCTCAAATAAATAAATAAAATCTTTAAAAAAAAAAAAAAAAGAAATATAGATACTGCTAAAACAAATGATGATCAAGGTATATCCAAGACACTGCTTGTTGCCCAGCTATAATAATAATCGAAGGCAAAATATCATACTATGTGAATTTTATCACAGACTTAGTCACCAGTCTCTATAATGGGCTGAATGAATGTTTTATCTAATATTATGACCAGGGGCGCCTGGGTGGCTCAGTTGTTAAGCGTCTGCCTTTGGCTCAGGTCATGATCCTGGGGTCCTAGGATCGAGCCCCACATCAGACTCCCTGCTCAGCGGAACGCCTGCTTCTCCCTCTCTCACTCCCTCTGCTTGTGTTCCCTCTCTCGCTGTGTCTCTGTCAAATAAATAAATAAAACCTTTAAAAAATAATGATAATAATCTGACCAATGGACATGAGTTGTTTGTAGTGAATTCCTTTCACTGTGTTAACTGTTAACTTAGAAAGTATCTGGACAGATTATCAGAATTACAAGAATAGGGCGCCTGGGTGGCTCAGTTGGTTAAGCGACTGCCTTCGGCTCAGGTCATGATCCTGGAGTCCCAGGATCGAGTCCCGCATCGGGCTCCCTGCTCAGCAGGGAGTCTGCTTCTCCCTCTGACCCTCCCCCCTCTCATGCTCTCTGTCTCTCATTCTCTCTCTCGCAAATAAATAAAATCTTTAAAAAAAAAAAAAATTTCTTAAAAAAAAAAAAAAAAAAAGAATTACAAGAATATAGTGATAGCAAACAATTTTGTTATTACCTATTCATTGCTAAATGTCTCTTACTCAAGCCAGATCAACAGAGTATTATTTGAACTAAAATCAAAAGTATAAAAGATTCCTTTAGGAAAGCTGTTAGCCGAAACACACAAAAACACCTGATTTGAAAACTCTTTAGACTATCGACATTCAGTCTTTCTAGTAACTTCTTAATTCTTATGTTGGTTTCCTTAAAGGGAAGAAAGACACGTCCATGTTTATACATAGCCACATGGGTGCATAATCCAGACATAACAAAAAGCCTCAAAGTTTCACTGCCTTAGTTTCTGCCTGATTTGGGTGTAATTTGAATTTCCTGAACATGATGAAACACACACATGTAGATGCAACCACCCCTACATGTTTTGTTTTACCTTGATCTTCTCTTTGCTTAAAAATGGCTCTTTTCATTTTAACTTTTACAAGGCTTTAGCGTGCTCTTTTTAAATACCATTAAACAAATCACCATGATTGATGAACAACAAATTTGTGCTGTAAGATTCCAGTTATCAAATCTTTAATTATGCAATTACTTCACTAACATGAGAGAATACTGACTTTTTTCTAATCAGAGAAAAGATTTTTGTATTTTTGTTAACACAAAGGTAAAGTTCCAAAGATGTCCCCCAAACACACACATACATGTAAACCTGGTCTGAATACTGAATAAAATATAAATTCCATTTAAATAAGGCATTATATTATTATTAAAGTCAGTTCACAATAATATACAAAATACTGTGCATTCAAATTCATTGGCAGAAACTGTAAATTACTTACTTCTATTCATTTTACATGAAGACACACAAATAATCCCTGAAAACGAAAATGAAATTATTTCCCCTATTTTAAAGTAGTTTGAGAGAATTTTTTTTCAGGATGGAAAGAGACACACATGTCATCTATTTCAACACTGCATCCAAAGCAGTGATTTCTTCTATAATTAACGGCCTAAGTCATAGAACGTCTTATACCTGAGTTTACCCAAACAATGACAGTATATACATATAATCTTATTTTTAAAATATATATATTTGGGGCATCTAGGTGGGTCAGTCAGTTAAGCAGCTGATCTGGATTTCGGCTCAGGTCATGATCCCAGGATCCTGGGATCGAGCCCCACGTCAGGCTCCCCGCTCAGCAGGGAGTCTGCTAAAGGATTCTCCCTCTGCCTTTCCCTCTGCCCCTCCCCTGGTCTCTCTCTCCAAAATAAATAAATAAATCTTTAAAAATAAAGAAGTAAAAAATAAAATAATAAAATAAAATATATATGTTAAATATATTTTACTATGTAAAAACTTAAACCAAGAGTTAATAGTAAATAATATGAAGAGATTAGACTTTACAGATGGTGGAAATTACTAATTATATATGTTAGCAACGTGAAAAATTTTAAGTCTCCTGTTTTTGTTTTGTTTTTATTTTTATTTTTGTTCTTGTTTTTAGAGGGGAGGAGGGGCAGAGGGAGAGGGAAAGAGAGAGAACCCCAGCCCCAACTCCATGCTGGGCATGGAACCCAACATGGGGCTCAATCCCACAACCCTAAGATCATGAGCTGAGCCGAAATCAAGAGCCAAACACTCAACCAACTGAGCTACCCAGGCACCCCAACAATCTAAGTTTTGAAAAAAACTTGCATAGATATTTAGTCTACGGATTCTGTATGTGAAGTTCAAATATAATTCATCAAGCAAAAGCTAATCGAAAATTTAAAATATGGTAGTTTTTATTTTAGTAATATGGTATATTGATTTTAATATTATAAATAGTAGCAGTAATAATAATATTAAATTTAAACACAAAGTCTTATTAAAAATCTATAGGATATGTCTAAAAGTATCTTGCTCATTCCAGCTCCCTTGTGTATGACAGAAGGTATATATCCAATCTGTCTGTCTATATTTGTTTCATATATATATTATCATATATACCTATATCATGATAGTGGCTTACAGAATAAAACATCGGTCTCATATTTCTGTCACAGTACACAACAGAGAACTCTCCTAATATGATTTCACATTTTGAACTGTATTTTTTTATTACCATAAGCATTATATATGAAATATACAAATAAACATTTTTAAATGGGCATACACAAAGTCTAGAAAGAGTTCCTGAAGTAAAAAAGATAACACATTTTCTCTACAATCAGTTGGCTAATATCTCTTCCTAGAGTTAAAGGCAAGCTAATTCCCTACTGAGCAATCAAATTATGACACTAGATACACTACATTAGATTTCACTATAAAAGGTCTCTTCATTTCACATACTATATTGCTTCTCTTCCTGCCCTCTTTGGACTCTTACTCAGTGGTCAGAACACATGAAACCATTCTCCATACACACAAACTTGTTTCTATTTTTCTGACTCAGTCTTTGGAATGAAATCCCTAGCCACAGACTAGTCGGCGCACTATTAGCAGTCCCTGTGGGGCTTTCTTCTTGCTCACCGCCCCACCATCCTTTAATGCGACTTTGATGGATATCTACAGATTCCTATCTGGTAATTCTTTTCATTCACACCAAAGCTGACTAAAAAATGCCTTCACATCAAATGCTTTTAGGAAAATATTTACCATTCTGTCAAAGATAACTTTTACATTAAAGCAGGGACTGCAAATATAAAATGGGGTGAAAAAAATTTAAAGTATCTTTATTGCCCAAGGTTATACTTTCTGAAAACCAGCACTTTATCCTTTGACTGTACCCAAGTGATTCAACCATAAGCATACCAAGATACATTATATAAGTATTATTTTTATCCTGAGAGTTTCCAACTATGTGGTAGTTCCAAAATAAAGGCAATAATAGAAGATGCCCTTCCATCTTTTTAGGTTTCTTTTTGATACGTTAAGGCCCACATGGCCCTTGTTAAATATGCAGTCTCTGAGTACAGGTGTGGTGATGGGGGTTGCTGGAGGACCACTGAATTCTCTCCTTTACCTTAGGGCACTGCAACTGCGCAGTTAGATGGTCAAGTCTCCTTCGCAGGTGTTCCCACGTTACTAAGGTCCCCTCAAATGAGACGTGTAAGCAGAAGTGACATGTGCCATTTCTGGACCCGAAATGCTCCCCTTTTTCTGCCCTTCCTGTTCCTCCTAGAATCCTGAGGTGCTCCTGCTCCAGCAGTGGCTGTTCCATGAGGGGATGGTGAAAAGACAAGGCAGAAGCAACTGAGTTCCTGAATGAGCACACGGAGCAGAGCTACGCCAGCAACCTGGACCACTCCCTTCGAAAATGCTAACTGAGCAAGGATGGCCCTAGATGGTATTATGGCAAATGAAATAAGACAGAGAAACGATAAATACCATAGGATTTCACTTATATGTGGAATCTAAAAAACAAAACAAAAGAACCACCAAAAACAAACAGACTCTTAAATACAGAGATCACACTGGTGGTTGCCAGAAGGGAGTCCGTGGGGAGATGGGTAAAATACATGAAGGGGATTAAGAGGTACAAACTTCAGTTATAAAATAAATTCGTCACAGAGAGGAAAACTACAGCATAGGGAATATAGTCAATAGCATTGTAATAACGTTGTATGGTGACAGATGGTGACTACACTTACCATGGTGAGCCCTGAGTAATGTAAAGAATTGCCAAATCACTATGTTGTACACCTGAAACTAATATAACATTGTATGGCAACTATTCTTCAATAATAAATAAATGAAAAATTTTAAGAAAAACATTGTACATTTTAAATAAAAGACAAAGGTTATATTCAGAAAAAAAAGAATATTACATGAGCAAAAAGAATAAGTGTTCTTAAAGCACTATACTTCATGTTGTTGTTTTTAAAGATTCTATTTATTTATTTGAGAGAGAGAGAGAGAGAGCATGCATGCAAAAGTCAGCAGGGGGAGGAATAGAGGGAGAGGGAGAGGAAGGAGGAAAGAATCTCAAGAGACTCCACCCTGAGCGTGGAGCCTGACGTGGACTCGATCTCAGCACACTGAGATCATGACCTGAGCTGAAATCAAGAATCAGATGCTTAACTGACTGAACCACCCAGGCGCCCCAGGCTTCTCTGTTACAGCAACTTAGTCTTCACCCCAGAAAGAGATGAGGTGGGACACAACATGATAAATAAGATATGAAATTCTGCATTTTGGATTAACTATGTCCTTTATTTTTATGTAGTTAAAAGATAACCAAGCTTCATAAATAGACAGCACATGTATCTGAGTAACAGACATGAAGCATATTCAGGGAAAAAAAGATGTTCGGATTATTTATATAATTTATATTGAGTTCCATTTGATCTTGAACTGATAGCAAAACTGATGACTTTCTAGCACCTATAATTCCACTCAGTTCCCAAGAAATAAAGTAATAACTAGAAAAGAAATATATTTAATATGAATTCTCAATAAAATTATATGTAGTGGTATATACTATTGTTTTTCTAAACTTTAGAGGTTAAAAAATGAAAAAAAAAAACCCGGCCTTCTGGGGAAAAAATAAGCAAAATTTTACAATGTATTTATAATTATATGGAAAAGTGGGATACAAAATAATGTAAACACTATTATCTCAAATTCTTAAACTCTATGTGGAGTCATACATACTTTTCACATAATTTATATAGATGTGTGGGTGTACACACATATATATGAATAGAGGGAAAGAAAAAGAATTACTCAATAATGGTAATAGTAGTTGTCTTCTAGCAGAGGGAATACAAGTTGTTTTTATTTTCTTCTTCGCAGCTTTATATATTTTTCCAATTTTCTACAGTAGACATAATTTTATAATCAAAAGAAACAATAAAAAAATTTTATACACCCACTAATTTTTATGAACCTCGTTCGGTGTAATGTTGTATCTCATTGTAATGAGAATCAATAATTCTGAAAAAAATGCATTTATAGAGCAATGAGTTACATTTTTAAACTGCATTAATATTTTCATTTCTCATAAATTATTTTACTTAGTGCCAAAATAAGTGCCTTCAGGCTCTGTATTAGGAACAATGCTAATTCACATGGCTGCTGAAATGCATTCAGGAATGAAGTGCATAATTTCTGTTTTCCCCTAATCACGCCATTTCCCAGTCAGGACAGGTGGGCATGCTTCTGAAGGCAGGAGCCAACAATCAAACACAAGAGATTACTTAGATAAACCAGATAATCTGGAATGTCCAGAATGTGGTTTTTTAAATCAGAAATCATTAATGAATCTACTGAGATACAGATACAACTGTGTCACAAACTAGGATTTAGGAAATCAGCCCAAGTTTTAGCCACATCAGAAGAGGGAAGGAAAGAATCCCTCTCCTCAAGGCCCAGCAGGATCCACAGCTAGATGCTCCCTGTAGCGGAAAAGGAAGTATCCAGTAAGCCAGTACTGATGACCACACCACTGGAGATAGAATAGTCTCTCTGACGACAAAACCGGCAGCAATAAGATGATGGAGAATTTTCTTGCAAGGAATTAAAAAGAGGCAGATGGCATGATATGAGCATTTTTTTCTTGCTCCTCTTATATGTCAAAAAATTATTTCAACCAAATAAAATTTAAAACCAGGAAAAAGGCAAAAATCATTCAAAAGATACAAAGAGGATCTGGATAAATGGTATACATTTACCTACAGTTAGACTCTGCATGATGAAGAGTAAAGCAACACTGCTTATAACCACTTGCACTTGATAAACATACACATAAGGGAAGGTCGAAAATGGGCTTCCCATCCACTCAGTCTCTCCTGCCAAACACCCAGGAGCCCTTATCTATTCCCATCAATATGCTTGCCAACTCTACTCCAAAATGATTTTCAGAATCTGCCTATGTCCCTCTAACTCCAATTCCATCTTTCAAACTAAGAGGAGCCTTCCTACACATTCTCCCTCTCTCTACTCTTGCCTCATTTTACATAAAATTTTCACAGGAATCTTCCAAAATACAGAGCAGATCATGTCACTGCCCTGCTCAAAACTCTCCAGTGGCTTTCCCATGATTCTTAAAACACAGGGACATAACACAGAATCCATTCCCATGGCTTTCATGATTTGGCCCTGCCTAACTTTGAAACTCATCTCTTCTGTTTGCTCTTTCACTCAAAACACATGACCCTCTCTCGGATCCTCTGACACAATGACACTCATTCCTGCCTTTGCACTGGAGTTCCCTCCTCTGGGAGTCAATGTTCCCCCCAAATTTCCTATCCTTGGCCAGTTCTTGTCATACATGCCTTAGCCTAAATATTACCTCTTCAGAGAGGTCTTTTTTGAGCATCCAATTAGCTCTCTGGTGCTCTATTATCAGTTCATTCCATTTGATTTTCTTTACAGTTCTTATCATTATCTAGTATTTTCATTTTACTCATTATTTTTTCATTGTTTCTCCCAATTAGAATGTACATACCCTAACAGTAGAGGTCTTATCCACCTTGTTCAAAGTGTTAACTCCAGCACCAAAACTAGTGCCTAGCACATTGGTCTTCAACAATACTTGAGAGAATTAATAAGATGTTCCTGAAAACATGTATGGTAGAAGAAAATATGACTGTGCAATAATAATCTTAGGTGGTATAATAAGGATTCACTTCCTGGAGAGCTAAAAATATTATAGAGTCCCATAATTAATTACACTTACCTTTCAGATAATTTCAATAATGTAGTCAGCACTTACAAACATTTTTTAGTTTGTTTTTTTTTCCTCCATAATTGAACACAGGAGTCAAGTGATTTAAGGGCAATGAATGTCTGATTGAAACTGAAGTAATCTCACTTTCAGCATGCTTAATGAATATTATCTTTGTCTCAGATACACTGGAGTCACAAGACCCATGTTTATCAGCTATTTTTTAATAAAATAAGGCAGCTGTCAGTGGTCTGCCCACATCCTCTCAGACGCCTAGACCATTCTGGCGAACATCAGTTCTTAGGCATCATCACCATTCGTGTCTCTTTTTTTTTTTATTTATTTATTTATTTATTTGAGAGAGAGAGAGCACGAAGAGGGAGAGGGAGAAGCAGACTCCCTGCTGAGCAGGGAGCCCAACATGGTGCTTGATCTCAGGACCTTGAGATCATGACCTGAATGGAAGGCAGACGCTCAACTGACTGGACCACCAGGCACCCCGCCACTTGTGTCTTTTCACAGGCGAGTTCCCTCAAGCTGCTGGACCCCACCTTGCCTCAGCACATTGAGAGCCTGGGATTTATGTCCTCCTGGGGCTGTCCTCAAGCACCGATGAAAGGACACCAAGATGTAAACAATCTGGCTCCCTAGGTACAGATGAGAATAATAAGGTGTGCACAGCTCTCTGTCCACAGCTTCCTTAGCGGGCCCATACTTGATATTACACCCCTGTTCGGCCCCCTTTCCTTTCCAGGCCACTTCCTCACTTTTCTACCAGTGTTTGCTGGGAACACAACCTAATAAATTGCTTTCACGTGAATCCTCATCTCAGAGTCTGCTTCTGGGGAACTCAACCTAAGACAGTTAATATAAGCAAAATGAAAACTGAAAAAAAAATTAAATAATATTAAACACGGCTACAGTTGTTGGTGATGCCACCAAAATCACACAGCACTGCAGGCATGTAGGGAGTAGGAACATGACTAGATTAAAACGAGGTCATATTGGGAAGGACATGTCAACAGTAAAAGATTGTGAAAAACAAGAGAAATCTAAAATTCACTCCACCTGAAAGAAAAGGAAACATAAATCATAGATGAGGCATTATGGGTGTGTTGCATATGAGACTATGACAAGTAAATTCAATCAGGAATTCATATTGGAAGATAAGACTGTGCCTTATTAATAAAAATACTAGCAAATGAATGGACATTTATATGTTTCAAATTAAATGAAATGTTTAATTTTTATAAAAATCAGGACGGCAACAGACATTTGAATAGCCGCATTAACAGCCAGAAGACAGAAAAGAAATATCTTCAAAACCCTAAAGGGAATTTATTTCCATACTGTAATTCTATACTCAGGCAACTATTAATTGCAAAAGGAACAGACAGTCAGACATAAAAAGTATCAAAATATATCTCTCATACACCTTTATCCAGAGAGCTTTTAGATGTGTACTCCATTAAAACAAGAGGATAGAGCAAGAAGGAATATATATATGGGATTCCAGAAACAGCACCTAACTGAAGAGAAGAGGCAAAGAGGGTCTCCAGGAGCTGATGGTGATGCAGAGTTTGTCCCTGAAGCTGACTCAGAGCAGTCAGGCAAGACGACGTCTAGTCGGAATGCTCTTGCAAAGGATCTCCTCTGAGGAAGAAACTGAGAGGACACCCAAAGTGTTGGAACACAGTACAAAGAAATTTAAATTTCTAACGGAGTATTTGGGGGTGAAGTAGTAAGCAAATGAAGCAAATCAGTAATCAAAAAAGTCAAGTATTAACTAAAGGGAACAAAAAGCATTAAAGAAAGGAAAGTTATTCACTTTGCAGCTGTGAATAGTACTTTAGAATGACAATACTTACCTAACCAAAAGTAGGAAGGCGGGAGAATCGAAAGTGTACATATACAATGGCATAAATTAGGAGGCAAATCTTCATTAATTATAGTGGGAAATTAAGAGATAATGTCTGAAACTGAAGAATCAAGAAGCAGCAGCATAAGCTTGTTCCTTAAATGTATGGAAGCAAATATCAAAAGAAATAGCTAAAAGAGTTGGAAACAGTTGCTTCCAAGGATTGGGAATGAGACCACAGGGGTGAAAAAAAAGACTTGCCTTTATGTACATATACAACTGATAAAATCAAACATTAAAAAAAGAGAAAAAAGAGCTTTGGACAATTTCTCTCTCATCTGGTATTTGAGCATTTAATATTTATTTACCTCTACTGGAAAGAGTAGAATATTTTCTATCACAGCTGATGAATTCAAACAAGGAATCCTACATCCTACAAGATACTAATCCACAGGTAAAGGCTCTGACTAAAGTGATCTGAAAGAGAAACTCTGCATTTCCAAATAACAATAATACCTAACATTTATCCAGTGTTTATTATGTATCTGTAATGCATTTACTATTTAATTCTCACAGTATCTTTTTGAGACAGTACTACAATTATCTCCATATTACAGGGAAGGAAAGCAAGGTTTAGAAAATGCTAATATTTGCTCAAGTCTCACACCCAGACTTACTGCAACAGCAGTAAGATTTCTGTTTGCTCTGGTGGGAATGCTTGTTCCCTAAAAATCCATATGCCTCACAGTCTTTGTACAAATCGCACAATCTTAGGATGTCTCTGATCAGCCTATTTGAAATAGGAAACCAATTCTCTTTTCACCATACACGCACCAGCATCCCCTAACCTCTGGGGGCTTTATTTTCTCCATCGCACTTCTCCAGCTGAAACACCACATAGTTCATTTATTGATATGATTTATTGTCTGTTTCATCAAATGTAAGCTCCATAAGAACAAGCATTTTTTTTTGTCTCTTTCTTATCATAACATATCCTTTTCTTGTCATATCCTCAGTGCTCAGATGAGCATCTGGCACATGATGGAGTCAAAAAATAACTGTTGAATTTGTTACAAATTCATGAACCTAGAATCTAGGATCTTTACCACCACCACATTACATTGAAAACTCTAGTTATTCATTGTAAAATGTTGTAGAGATTATCAAATTTTGTCAAAACACAGCTTAACAGAAAAAGACAACATGGATGAAAACACTTTTATGGGAAATCGGGTCCTACTACTGGTCCATGAAAACAGCATCTCTTCTTCCCATGTAGAAGAATGGATTGTAGCACAATCTTAAAAGTTAGTGAGTTTACTTTTGCTTTCATCAGGATTACCTTAGTATTTCCTGATAGCCAACCATAAGCAAAGGCCTTGTTGTGGTAAGTGGGTGCCATGAGTAGAGAAACAAATGCCTCGGGTTTTGTGGGAGGGGGCATTGTAGGCAAAATAGAAAAGCATGTGTTCCCCCAAAATCTTCCCAGCAGAAAGCACTTGAGATTGCACAGTCATTCAAGAAATGGATACAAATTGAACTGAGTGACTTAAAATGTGTCCCTATAGATGCTGAACTATGAGCTCGTTCAGCTCCCACTTAATGACAGGGGCATCATTATATTCTTCCTATTCCTCCTGTGTACAATCTGTAATGCAAGACTGATGCAAGTGTAATGAGGTAATAATTTAGCTTTCAAACCAATTCACAAATGCATGAACTTAGTGGTCTGTAAGGGGATATAAGGATGGAAGAAGGGAACCCACTGATTATGTTGTTGGTTAGACTAAAAGATAAGAAGTCTATAATCTTTTCCAGATTTTACAGCTGTAAATAACTGATGGCAAAGACAATAACCTCAGTAGATTACCTTTTCATATTTGAACTTACTGAGTGCTTTCTGATAAGAGGTCACTTAAGATAGGAATGGACAACATTAGAGCTATTTAATAAATACAGTCACTGAGTTAAATGACAAAGTCACTGAAAGCAAATTTCATTTTCTAAGGTATTTTGTTTCCCTTTTGTTGAGAACACATATATCTGCTTTTAGCTTTGTCTTTAAAGTGATTTAGATTTAGGATTAAAGAACTAACTCTTCAGGATCTTCTAGTTCTTTGGACACTAAAGACCAATCAATAACAGGATTTGGGACAGGAAAATTTCTTCTGATAAATTGTTATGTGTACCTAATTAGCAGGTAGTTTTCTTTTTAAACTTTTTTTTATTTTGTTTTTTTAACTATTCACTATCTTCAAAATACAAACAAGAATGGACTAGATGTTTTCTATCATTATCCTATCTTTATTTTTTCAAGTTTAAGATTTTTATTTTAATCCAGTATAGTTAACATACAGTATTTTATTAGTTTCAGATGTACCATACAGTGATTCAACAATTCTATACATTACTCAGTGATCATCATAAGTGTACCCTTTAATCCCCATCACTTATTTCACTCACCCACCCCTCACTGGTAACCATCAGTTTCTTCTCTACAGTTCTTTCTTAAATTCCACATATGAATGAAATCATATGGTATTTGTCTTTCTCTGACTGACTTACTTCACTTAGCATTATACTCTCTGTTGCAAATGGCAAGATTTCATTCTTTTTATGGCTGAATAATATTCCATTGTGTGTGTGAGTTGTGTATACACAACACCTTTTCTTTATCTATTCATTTGTCAGTGGACACTTGGGCTATTGTAAATAATGCTGCAATAAACATAGGGGTGCATACATCCTTTCAAATTAGTGTTTTTGTATTCTTTTTTTTAAAGATTTTATTTCTTTATTTGACAGAGAGAGACACAGCAAGAGAAGCAACACAAGCAGGGGGAGTGGGAGAGGGAGAAGCAGGCTTCCCGCCGAGCAGGGAGCCTGATGTGGGGCTTGATCCCAGGACTCTGGGACCATGACCTGAGCCGAACGCAGACGCATAACAACTGAGCCACCCAGGCGCCCCATGTTTTTGTATTCTTTGGGTAAATACCCAGTAGTGTGATTACTGGACTGTAGTGTAGTCCTATTTTTAGTTTTTTGAGGAACCTCCATACTGTTTTCCAGAGGGGTTGTTCCAGTTTGCATTCCCATCAACAGTGGAAAATTGTTCCCCTTTCATCAACATCTGTTGTTTCCTGAGTTGTTAATTTTAGCCATTCTGACAGGTGGTATCTTATTATGGTTTTGATTTGTCTTTCCCTGATGATGAGTGATGTTGAGCATCTTTTCATCTGTTTGTTGGCCATCTGTATGCTTTTTTGGAGAAATGTCTATTCATGTCTTCTGCCCATTTTTAATTGGATTATTTGTTTTGGGGGTGTTGAGTTGTATAAGTGCTTTATATACTTTGGATACTAACCCTTCATCAGATATGTTATTTGCAAATATCTTCTCCCATTCAGTAGGTTGCTTTTTAGTTTTATTGATTGTTTCATTCACTGTGCAATTACCCTATCATTATTATTATTACCTAATATTACTCAGAGTTCTGAGTATGAGGTATAGTGGGACACTTGGAGAAGTAACTATTTCTACATAAAATATGAAAGATCTTAAATGAAAAAACCAATAGGGTAATCTGGTTTGTAATCAACTTTTCTCTATTATATTTATGTAATACAAAGACAGAGATTTATAAGTAATTTTGAAATTGATTAATTTCTAAACCATTCTACTTGTCTGTTCACATTAATCAAATCAGTGATATTACTAGCAAACTTTCTATGCATGTTTTACTGGAAAATCTCAACTTGGGACTACACCTTATTTATAGTCAGGAAGAATGAATTAATTTCATTTTTAGCATTCAGAAAAATATCACAAGCAGTTTAATAAAAATCAATTAATAAGTGCTAAAACACTTCTAATGGCAAACCAACAAGTAAAAGATGTCCCTGCTAAACTTAATTTATAGATTTATTCATTAATTTATTCCATCAATCAGTCATTTTTCCTTTAAATCCTTATTGAGAGCCTACTCAGTACCAGCAGACTCTGAGCAATGCTGGAGAGTAAGAGATGCATGTGCCCCAAGGATCTCACAACCTCAAGGAAGAAGACTGGAGTAGGCCAACAATTAGAACCCAGTATAACAGTGAATAATGGAAGGATGCTCCAATTCCACAAAAGTTCTCATTTGACCTACAGTGTGGTGCAGGGGAAGGAGCTGTAATGGAGTGTACTTAGAGAAAGCTTCAGAGAAGAGTAAATGCTTGAACATATCTCGAATACTAAAGTAAGGTGAGACAGTGCAATCTTGAATGGTACATGCAGGGGCATATATTTTGAAATACTATAAAACGACCTAGAAACCACAAATAATTAACAATGGCTAACATTTTTGAGTACCTATTTATGTATCAGGCATCTTAATAAGCATTCATTTAACAACAACATTGTGAATATAAATATTTCTCATAATTTGTATAAGGAAACAAAAGCTCATAAGGGCTACATAAAATGTGCAATTCACATAAAATTTAGACTGGAACTCAAATAATCTTATTTCACAACTTCTGCTCTTAACTGATCAATCAATACGCTGGACATCCTTAAGGTCAATAAAAGTAAAGTGATTAAGGAAAGAATATAGACATAGCCAAATAATAATATAATACTTTGCTGAGGAACTCAGAATTGTTCCTAATGGCATTAGTAGGCATTAATAGATTTTAAGATGGGAAATTACATATGTTGAAGAAAAGTTACTGTAGT
This sequence comes from Phoca vitulina, assembly GCF_004348235.1. Taxonomy (NCBI): domain Eukaryota; kingdom Metazoa; phylum Chordata; class Mammalia; order Carnivora; family Phocidae; genus Phoca; species Phoca vitulina. Next base: position 38,992,356 of record NW_022589712.1, read on the forward strand.
TTTTCAATTGAGAGTAAATAAGACTCAAGGGTAACAGTGGAGATGAAAGATGAGAGATACCTAATGTCATGAGATCTTCAAGGGGGAGAGTCAAGATGACTTCAAAGCTGATTAGATGTGGACGGTGAGAGAGACAACTGAGATGTCTCCCTGGGCTCTGGCTTGGGCAATAGATAGATGACACTTCAGAGCTCAGATAAAAAGTCTAGAGAAGAATGGGAGAGTCATTTATGTATACAGTATTAAGAAGGGTATAGCTGTTAAAAAATCACCATGGAAAAGCACGACAATTTTACAAATAGGGAAAGTGGGAGTGGTAAAACTGGAATCCAAAGAAATACTAAATGTATCGAGTTGATGAGGAATAAATTTTTTAAGCCAAAAGAAATCAACTAGAGAGGCTGGAACAAACAAAAGAAAATAAATAATGCTATAATAACTAAGAGAGAAGAGCAACTTTTAACATGAGCATAAATTAATCTTTCAAGAAAGTTGGCTGCAAAGGGAAAGAGAGAAACAGGGTAATAGCTGAAGAGAGAGGTTGAGGAAAGAGAGAAAGGAGTTAACATGAGGGAGAAATTGAGGGTACAGGAGAGAGGGTAAACTGAATGAGCAAAGGCCTTCAATGAAATGCACAAGGGAAATTTACCTCTAGCTACATCTGCCATGGGGAAAGTCAGCTTTACCCACGTAATAAATCATATTGTTTATTCTAGGAAGATAAAATTCCAAAACCACCTACAGAATCCTTCTTTGGTAACATTGGGAGCAATTTGTTTTCTACCATTCGGCAAAGGAGTTACTTTATTTGTCTAATAGAACATAAGTGGGAAAGAAAGCACTTTGGTACATTGTACAATTAAAAATGTTGAAAATCTTGCCTTGCATAATAATTACATTTTTCAAATGATGTGCACACTTTAAACCTTCACTCACTATAACATATTTATTCATTCATTTTTGTTTTGTCAATATTCAACAAAGCCATTCTTCTATTTGATTATCTCAACTGCTATTGAACTTGGCACTATGGCAATGGCCTGGCACAGAATTATGGAGCTGCATGGTTCCTGGGAGGTTACATAACAGATATATATTAAGTTCTTTGAAATTCTGAAGTTTCTTCCTAAGAGATTGATATTATTATTAATTTTTTAAAGCAAACAATGAAAGTATTGCATTAAGGTTAAAATTTGGAGTAAATTGAATAAAATATATAACATATAAAATATATAACATATCTATGTGTAGATTAAAATATATAATGAATAAGTGATATGTATCTTTTTTTCCTTGATCTATCCCAACCCAGTAATATAAGTGATATATATCTATCTCTAATCTAACTCTTGTTTTGAGTCAACTATAATAATTAAAGCACAGATATAAGGAAAAGTTAAAGGAAGAGGTAGAGATATCTATACAGCTTAATAGTGTAAAAATGTTTATCACTGGAATAAATGTCATTCTAGAGCTGTCTTTCCATCAGGACCCCTCTTTCAGAATGAACTGACATTAAAGACCCCTTAACCTGATACAGTATCAGATATAGCCTTTTATTAACATTTAATGACTTTCTGCAAACTTTTACAATATTTATTGCTTTGAAAAAAATGCAGGTATCAGGATTAAATTACCAAAATTTCCAAGACACTGATTTCATAAATGATACAATAGATATTTATATATTAATTTGTCAATAGCCATGCATTACTCACATCAAAAGAATCTGCGTTAGACTTAGACAATTTTAAGAGATTCTTAAGTATATTCTTCTTGTTCTTCACCTAAAAGGATCCTAAGAATACTTGATATTTTCTAGGATAGTTCATTTAACTTAATTAAAAGGAACAGAGAAAAATGTGAAAGTATTCTTCAAGCAAAGATGAGCATAAAAATGCAATAAAGGCTCAACAAAAGCAAAGATAATTAACCAGGATATTGCTGTGTAAAAGTTTAATTATTAAAGGTTGATATAATGCTTTCACTAATTGTTCTACATAACCAATTAACTTTTAGGAGGTTAGCTGAGAGCTTTTTTTTTTTTTTTTTTAGTTTCAAGAGCAAATATAGAACATTTGATTAGTGAATATGTTTGATTTATCTAATTGCTATGCTTGTTATATTTTTAATACTTTAACATATCCAACACCCACCTTAGGGCCTTGGCATTTACTATCCTCTGTGCCCAGAATGTTCTTCCTCCAGAAATGCACATGGTTCCCCACTTTACTTCATTCAGGACTTGCTCAAATGCCTCCTTAACAGAAACGCTTGCCTTGACCACACTAAGTGAAACCGCACCTCCACTTCTCCAATCTCTCTCTATCCTCTCTCCACACTATATATTCGTTTATGGCTTCTCCATCCCACAGGATGTAAACTCCCACTATGGTCTGAATGTTTGTGCCCTTCAAAAATTCATATACTGAAACCTAATGCCCAATGAGATGGTATTAGGAGCTGGCTTCTTGAGAGATGATGAGATCAGAAGGGTGGAGCCCCCATGAATGAGATTAGTGCCTTCATAAAAGAGACCCGAGAGAATGCCCTTGCCCCTTCCACCATGCAATGCAAAAGGAAGTGAAAGTGGGCCCTCGGCAGATATCAAATCTGCTGGCACCTTAATCTTGGACTTCCTGGCATCCAGATCTGTGAGAAATAAATTTCTGCTGTTTAGAAGCCACCCAGTCTATGATATTTTGTCACAGCAGCGCAGACAGACTGACAGTTCCATAAGAGGAGGGACTTAGTTTTGTTTACTACTCTATCTCCAACTCCTACAATAGTACTTGGTATGTGGAAGACAATCAGTAAATATCTGTGAATGAATGAATTTAAGAATTCAGAGACAAAAAAGATGATTTATTGGATTTTGAAACAGAGGAGTCAGGATCATGCCTATTTATTTACAATATAAAGCTCACAACATTGGAGCCAATTATAGTCTCACTACTTCTGATAATATTTAAAACAGGCTGTAGCAATCTAAAAGACACTGACTGACAGATCCCAAAACTTCATTTTATGCCTTCCTCATGCTTTCAACAACAGGAAACAAAACAAGCAAACAACAAAAAAAGAAAACACAAACTCACTCTGGAAGAGGTAATATGCATCTTTAACGATAACTATATGACTTATGATACAACTTTATTGTTACGGCAGAAATAACTGGGCTTTGGTGAGTTAGCATCATTTTCCCTAGCTGAGATGGAAAAGATCAAGGGAAAGAGGGGAAGAGGAGGCCTGCATTTATAGATGGGGAGGACGTTTTTACGTTCAGCACATTCTACTGCTGCCCTTAGTACATAGTACGGCATAGGCCCTGATACGCTTCTAGGCCCAGGAGGAGCATCAGACAAGAAAGGCAGTGAGTAATGTACCAAGCATTGCCCACAGGACAAGAGGGCCTGAACACCAAGCATTGCCCACAGGACAAGAGGGCCTGAATACTAATCAGCTTTTCTGTGTGTTAATGCTATAGCTACAAACAATCTTCTCAGGAATGAAATCACTGGATTGCAACTGAACTAGAGATACACTAGAAACTCCAAGAAGGGGTTAGAAGACACAGTTTCCATCCCTCTACAACTTAATTCTCCAATCTGCTGGTACAAATGGCAAGTTCAGAGATGTTGTCTATAAAAATATGTGGTACAAAATAAAACTTCATTTGGAAGTAAAAATAACAAACGAGGGAGATTAAGTAAGTAAATTTGAAGTCCAGACTATGATATTAATTGCTATAGTTACCTGTAAACCTAAGACAAACATTGATCATTGCAGACAGCCTACAAACTATTATAATCCAGCTGGAAAATAAAAATCCACATTATTCAATTCTAAATATACTCCCACCCTAGAAGCTCTTTCAACGTAACTGTTTCCCCTTCCTTCCCCACAGCACTCAGACCTTACACCTTTGTCCCTATGGATTCCTGAAGAGGCCAACTGGTATTAGAGAATGACCATTTTTTTAAAACTTTTTTTATTATGATGACATGTACACTTACAGAAACTCACAGAACTAATAAAAGGAAGAGAGGGCTTTGAGATGTAGCTATTCAACTAAACAATTAAACAATTTATTCATTGGCCACTTACTATGTGTACTGCCCTGAATGAATGCTCCCAGGGACTTGTGGTAAGACTGAGTCTTTATCCAACAAGGAACTTATATTATAGGAGGAAAAAGAGATATATAACTGACTATAACACATGCTAGGAAAAAATGATATATGCCATAAGGGAAGGAAAGCCAAAGATTTTGAAGGTTGAAGGAAGAGACAGCATGTATTTGTGGAATCCAGTATGGAAACAGGTCATGAGAAATGGATTTTTTTTTTTTTTAAGATTTTTATTTATTTATTTGACAGAGAGAGAGCACAAGTAGGCAGAGTGGTAGGCAGAGGGAGAAGGAGAAGCAGGCTCCCTGCTGAGCAGGGAGCCCGATGCGGGGCTCGATCCCAGCACCCTGGGATCATGACCTGAGCCGAAGGCAGACACTTAACGACTGAGCCACCCAGGCGCCCCGAGAAATGGATTTTAAGAATGGCTGTTGTAGGCAGAAAGAACCACAGGAGCGAATGCAAGGAATAAAGAAGAATAAGTAAGAACAGAAAGAAGTTCAGTTTATTAGATAACAGGGTATGTGCAGTGGAGCAGTTTATACTGCAAGTTTATACTCTGAAAGGCCACAGATGCTAAGAGGCTACATCTGAACTCAATAGGCAAAAAAACAGTATTAGAAAGAATCTGACCAAGGTGAAGGTATTACGTGTTTGTACGTTACAAATGGTAATCTAACAGCAATGAGGGTGAATGGAGTTGGGGGAGTGAGGAGACAGGATGGTCCATTAGGGCAATCACCATAGTCCAGGCAAGCTATGATAAGGGTCCGGAATAAAGTGACAATGATGAAAATGGGCAATAGCAATAAACAGAAGTAAGACAGAAGAGAAAACAGGGTTTACAAAGGACTGACCACAGGGATACCAGAGAAAGGGCATGTCAGTGACAGTTCTGAGATACTGAGCTTTAGTGACATCAGGGAGTACTACACACCCTCCTAAGCACTTTACATATATATATATATATAATCATTCATTCCTCATTCCAACAAATGAATAAACAATCCTCTATTTTACATACAAAAAATCAGGCCTTAGAGACAATTTGCCCTGTAGTGGCAAAGCTGGAATCTGGACTGCAAACTGCTTGGTTATAAATCTTAGGAGGACATGAGTGGTTATATTACTACTACTAATGCAACCATATTTTTCATTCCAAGGTTGTTCCCAGACATACAGATTTATAATTGACAGCAAATTATCAAATGCATGCATTTCTAATCTATTACCCTTATTTCTTTAGTTTTACTCACTTTTGTAATACACAGATAAATGGTAGTGCTTTAGCACATATAAGATTTTGATGCAAATCAGGTATCAAAATAAATTAAAAGAAAACTGAAACAGAGGGGAAATTTAACCAGAAATATGTGATATAACAATTTTTCAAGTCCAGATAGGAGGACAATCTAGAGAAAACAAACTTAAAAGTTAATTTGATATTCTCGTGTTTTCTACATAGATGAAAACAATGAATTACCTATTAGATTATTTGACATATTTCCTAGATTTTCCCCACTAAGCTGATAGAAAGAGAAATACTTATTTTCATGTTACCTAAGGATAGAACCTCAATAAAATTCAGTGTGATTTTCAGATAGTTATTGTTTTTATAAGCAAAGGACAAAATCAGCCCTTATTTTACCACTTCCAAATGTCTTCCAATAGTATGTCACCAGAGTTATAAACTAATGAGATATCACCACACTATGGCACATCATAAATTTTAACTTAAAACACATGAATACATTTTACATGATTGCCCTTTATAGACTGACTTACTTTTGGACACCCACACAACAGAGTATCAGACCCGCAACAGATATTTAGAAAACTGTGCTCCTAACCTCTAGAAACATGGAAATAAAAAGAACTTCATCTCATTTGTTTCTGGCTTCAGTTTACATACTTTGTTTCTTGTGGTTGTGATTTATTAGAAGTAATTATTAACTGTAGACAGAAGATTTGGAGGATTTAGTGATAACTGGGAACCAAGCACTTATTCCAAAATAATCATCTGTCCCAAGGACTTGAACAAGCACAGGAGGCGTCATGATGTGGAAAGAACAGAGGTTTGGGAGCTGATCAGTGTGGACCCACCTAGCCTCTCTAAGCCTCCATTCCCCCTGCCTGACATCTGTGATGAACACCTGCATGGCGGTGCTGGGCTGAGCAGTAGAGACTTTGGGAAGGCACCTGCCAATGTGGCTAGTACACTGTAGGCATTCCAAACATGCTCTTATTTCTCTTAACTTCCTCAAGGAGGCATACACTGAGTTGGACTGAATTAGAGGCAAAGAGACATTGCACATGAAGAGAAGTGCAAAAGAGAGAGGGATGTGTGCAAGAGAGAGACAAAGATCATTTTTCATATATGGAAAGCTCCAGGAAGTTTACTAGAGATTATTATGTATACTACACTTTAAAATTTTGGAACACCTGAAACTAATATTACACTCTAAGTTAACTGACTGGAATTTAAATAAAAACTTGAGAAAAAATAAAATCTTTAAAAAAATAAAATATAATGTAATAAAAACCCATATATTACAACTTCCAAAAAATAAAATAAAAAAAATAAAATTTTTGGAACATATTAGTGCAGCTGGCTCTCAATCAAATCCACCTCCTCAACTCTGTATTTACTTTCTCTGGAGGTTATATATTTTGGGGCTACATCCTGGCATATTTTTCATTTTTGAGAAACATTTGCAGAGGGAGAGGGTGCATCTTTTTATTCACATAAGTCCCTCTCCAGCCCTATGCAGCCAATGTTTGGTAAGATCCTCAGGACTAAACCCCATGTGGTCCTAAGGCATTCAGTGCCGCAGGAAGGATAAATCAGATACTCCATGTTCACTAAATAAATAAAAGGGGTCATTTTGGCAAGTAATGTTGCTTCTGAAAGACAGGCAAACATCTAGCTGATCACTGTTCTCCTACCATGATGAATATGAGAGTATTACAGATGAAATAGCGGGTAGACAACCAAACAAATGGGTAGCCACTTGCTAAAATATTCCTTCTCCACACACTCTTGAAAATGCTGCTGGACAAGATTTGGGGAAATCTGTCACGTCCTGAATTGGGTTGTCTCTTTAAAATGAGATCCTGCAACTTTTGAGTCCAGGGAAAATTTTGATGGTGTGTGTTTGAACCCATTGGGTCCACTGGAGTATTTCTGTCTTGACCAGCCCCTTTGATTCATCCAACTCATCACATGCCTTTTTGATTAGGATTTGGTTTCCCAATTGAGGAAATAATGTACTGCTTGACATGGAATTTGTGTTTCTGTCCACTGTAACAGTGAATTCTTATAGGGATTCAAAAGAAAAGCTTTTATTTGTGATTTAATTTTCCACATCACTCAACAAAATGAACTCTTACTAAACTGTGTCATCATGCCCTATGTAATGTCCTATGTAATGCTTCATTTAAAGCAGTAAACTAGCATTCTAGTAACTAGAAATAATAATTATATAGGTACACATATAATCATACAACATATATATGTTTATATCTATATATACTATATATAGATATAGATATAGATATATACATACACTATACACACACGCGCGTGCTTATAAAGATATTGATACAATCTTAGCCTTTGGGTAAGAATATTTTTCAAAACATGAGTTCATCTATCTGAGGGTGTGGGGTCCTGAGAGCCATTCCCATTACTATGGTTGCTTAACCATCCCCACTCTCTATTAAGGCTTCCACCACAATACCCACGGTTTCCTAGAATTTGCTGATACCAGCCTCAGCTGCCTCCACAACCCTGCCTCTTCCATTGTATGTAGAACTCATTTCCTGTTCATTATTTTACAATACCGGCCCAATAATAGCTGATTTGATCCACACAGTCTGACCTGGAGTCCATTAGCCTAGATTCTCAAGTTCTCCTTCCAAGAAGAGAACTATCTGCATGGCTCTAAATGCAACAGTTGATGCTTTAATGAGATCTAGCCTGGATTCCCCTAGAACTCTGTGTTATCCTATCCCTTAAATGCACTCATGTATTTGGGCAAATTATGTTGGCCTTAACTTCTTCATCTGTAAAATAAGTTTGGAAAATCAAAAAGATAATGCTAAAAATGATAGTTTAGTACATATTATGTGGAAACACATTTAGATTCCTTTCTGCCTGTGAGTGGATACTTTTCATTTATCATTTACTTTCATTTATCAATTTCTTATCTCCCTAATAAACTCTCAAAATGACAGAAGAAACAACACATTCACACTGTCTTCCTGAGTCTTCACATAAATCTAATATATCTTTGTTTAGCAGGTTAGCTTTGTCAAGCCAATAATCTGTTTCATTCTCACTCTTCAAATACAATCGTAGCTGACTACATTTTGGAGAGATTAAATAAAATTATGAAAGCAAAAGCTTTGATCTTCTGGCCTGCAGTGCGTCTGATGAACACAACTGATAGTTCCGTACTTTGATATGTGTGGTCTTTTTTCCTAAAAAAAGTTATTTAAATATGTCTTTATTAATCCTGGTGAAACCTTCAGAAAACTATACTAGATAACAGTGTGTTTTGTCTTTTGTTAAATAAATTTCTGAATATGTCTCATTTTTCCTTTTCAGAGAATTCTTTAGTAACCTTTAAAAAGCAGACGATTCCAAAATTATTTAAATTATTATTAATTTAAATTATGTACTGACCATACCAAACACAAAAAAAATCCTCAAATTATTTTTAAGGTAAGCATAAATATAATACAAAAACCTAATAATAGTAATATGAATATAAATATATAATCAATCTCATTTATAGAATCAGAGAATAATGAGGCAGAATTTTTTTAAATTATCAAATAGAATGCACCATTATACCAAAAGACATTTCTGGATACTTCTAAAGGAAATGGAACCCTTGCAACACTGCTGGTGGGAATGCAAAATGGTGCAGCTGCTACGGGAAACAGTATGGAGGTTCTTCCAGAAGTTAAAACTAGAACTGCCACATGATCCAGCAGTCCCACGTCTGGGCATATATCCAAAAGACCAAAAACATGTCTTCTCATGTAAAAATTTATCATAAGGACTTGGGAGGTACATCCATGTCAAATTGACAATAAGCTCTGGTTTAATATAAAGTCTTCTCTGGGTTTAGTCTCTCTGCAAACTTAAAAAAAAGAAATTTTTGCAATTTCTGTGGCCTACAGAATAAATGTAACCTTAAAAAATGAAATTGCATGTTTACATACCGGTGCTATTTTGAACTACCAGAAGAACTGTATACATTGTTTTTAATTCAATAATTACAACTTTACATGATTACAGGTCCCTGAAGAACCATTATGAACTACAAGTAAATAATGTACATATTGAAAAGCCCATGGCTGCACTGTCCAACAATGATCACATATGTAAAAAAAATAAATAAATCTCTCAATCACAGGCTTGTTTTATATTAATAATGAAGTCCTACTGGTATGGGGATTGTTATTTTATGGACCATGGTGAGCTTCAGGTGCTCTATAAACCCTTGATATTGTACACAAAAATGTGATATGCATTTTTCTAGATAGAGGTTCCACTGCTTTCCTAGATTGTGAAAGGAGTCCATCACACTCCGCCATCAAAATAAATAAATAAAATTTAAGAGTATTATACTTCAACTAAGAGAAATAAAAATTCTGGAAAGAAGATAAAGAATTACATCTAGATCGAATTACTGTGGTCAGAAAGGGAAAATTAGGAACCTCAATGTCTCTCTCTCTCTCTCTCTTTTTTCCTTTAGGTGCCAAAAATCACAAAGCTATTTTTATCGCCAATGTGACAAACCTTACTCAGAGAGGGAAGGTATTGGAAGCACCAGTCATTCTCACGTAAGTGTGCTCCAACACTGGCGGGGGGCGGGGAGGGGGCTTGTTACCTGGAGCGCCTGGCCCTATCTCAGGAGGTTCTGTGGGCTTGGGGCGGGGCGGGGGGAGGAGGGAGCCTGGAATCTGCAAACCTAACAAGCACAGGCGGTGACACAGATCTAGGTACCAACAGAAAAATCTGTTGAGAAACACTGCATTTCTTCCAATCCATTCACAATTTCTCCTTTACCGGTTTGTGCTGTGTTGTCATTTGTAAACTAGGCACCCTGAGGCAAGAATCTGTGTATTGTGTCTCTTTTTCCTAAAGAGCAACAAAAGTTCTTATGGATGCTATAATACAGAGTTATAGAGCAAATCTAAGAAAAAAGAAATACGTATATACCAATGCTACTTTAAATAATGTTCAGGATATCAAATGATAATCTCAAAGGTCATCTTGTTAACTATCATCTACTAGAACAGGAATAAATAAAAACCAGATAATCACAAATTTAGGTTATAGTGCTGTGAGATGGAAGATGAAAACATAAATAAAATTCATTTTATATTCCAAACAGTGCCTCAGTTTCACAATAACATTTTTTTACATCCCTATAATGCTGGGATTATAGGATCACAAGGCTTTCAGAAAAATTAGGAGACTTCTAGGTAATAATTCTCAAACACTGATTAATCTTACATATCTGGGGGGAAAAGGAAGTTTTATTCCCAGGTCTAATATAAATAGGCCATATAAATTTGACAGCTCATTATGATAAGTGAAAGAGTAAGAAACAAAGAAATCAAGGATACAGGCAGCATTTCACGTTATTTCCAATTTGGTGTCTTTAAATAATAGGTCATTTGAAAGTATAAAAATCTTGAAATACATCGTGGAAAGGTAAAATGGCACTTAATTGTAAAACTTCACAACAATACAAACCTGATAATTGCTAAAAATGCATTTACACCCTGCAAGGTACAACTAATAAGGCCAACCTAAAATTCCTCAAATGTAGCCATCATTTTAATCATTTTGCCACAAGTCTAAACAATGCAATTAATTCTCTGGCACTCGTGCAAGTTTGCTATGGGGAAGCCATGTGAACTCAGACATCATCAGGCAATATTTATGTGCTTGGTACACAAATAGCCTTGTCACTCAGGAACTGCCTCCTTAATGCAAAAACACCAGCATATCTGTCTCATTTCCATCATCCTCAGACATAGCACATGCAGTACAAATGTGGTGCTCTGAGAAGTATGGAGGCTCCCAACCACAAAGAATGAGGGCTAGCTAATGTCATTTTTCACACATCACTTCTGGGTCAATCTGCAATAGTCAAAGCCCTCTTAAATGACATTCACATAAAAATACAAATTTAAATGTTTGCGATCTGAATTGGTTTCCAGAATCAGGAGGAAATATGATGTCACCTTGGGGCGCCTGGGTGGCTCAGATGGTTAAGTGTCTGCCTTCAGCTCAGGTCATGATCCCAGGGTGCTGGGATCGAGCCCCACATCGGGCTCCTGGCTCAGCGGGGAGCATGCTTCTCCCTCTCCCTCTGCCTCTCTCCCTGCTCATGCTTTCTCTCTCTCTCTCTGTATCTCTGTGTCTCAAATGAATAAATAAAATCTTTAAAAACAAAATAAATAAATAAAAAAATATGATGTCACCTTGGCAGTATGGTTTATGTGCCACCCAGTTTCTAAATGTCAGACTTAAAACATCCAAGAATATTTTTCACTAAGTTTGCCTCAGCCATATGTCCTGTGATAGAAGGGCAACAACATTGGTTCACAATATTTTAATTCACCAAAATTAGGGATGAGATCCTAGGAGGAAAATCCACAAATGCAGTACATTGAAAACCTATGGCAATGAAGTGATTAGCAAGAATTTCAGACTTAACACAAATTTCACATAAGATATCAAATTTGCTTATGTAAAGGGATATGTTATACTTTTTCCTTGTATAATACTTTATTTTATCACTTCCCAAACTCATCTCTACCTAACTGACACTGAATTTAGACTACAGCGACATTCTGGGCAAAATAGAGGTAATGAATGCTGCTCCAAAGAAAGTAAAAAGAATGTTTCTGTTTCAGTGATAGATCTAAATGAGGATGAAAACAGGAATATTCACTGGAATCCTGTCCCAGTCAAGGAAAAGTCCAGAACACCAAAGCTATTTTAGATCTGCCTCAGCGTTCAGCATCCTTCTAGGAAAAGCCTGAAGATCTGACTAAGTTAAGGACCTCATGATTCTATCTCAGAAAAGTTTAGGAAAGTCACACACCCTCTCCAGACGACGGAGTTTCCCCCAGGTGCATGAACCTGACCTTTAGCTGTTCTCCATAAAGAGCAAGGACCTTCTGTAGTTACTTGTGCACAAAGTCTCACTGTCCTGGTCTGTAAAACATGGATATTGATGATTACTTTTTAAGGTTGCTTTGAAGGTAAAAGGTGATAATGTATGTAAAGCATTTGACACAGTGCCTGGTATACAGAAAGAACCTGGGTGTAACAATTATTTTTAACTAATAATGGTAATTATTAATGCTAATATTTTAATATCCATACTAAGTTCGATCCATGGAAAATCTCCATTTCCAGCAAACAGTCAAGCATTGCTCCAGTGACATTTTTCCTTCATAGAGAAGATAAAGCCAGACAACTTGGCATGCGGCATATGTTCTAAAATTGTATAAGCTACTGAAGGCAATGGAAAAGCAGATGAGAGCATTTTAAAAATTAAAATGCCTTTTGATTGCTCTGCGTTACGTCCTGTGTTGCAGAGAAGCACTGTCAGAATCAGTAGCTTTATAAATGATGGATTTCGTACAGCATAAAAAGGCATGGAAAGTATATTTCAAATTGTGTTTTCAAAGTATTGATTCCCAAACATCTTTGAAATTAAATTTCCCTCATGGTTCACCTTTAAACCCCTTACCATGCTCCAAGAGAAAAATAAGAAAAGGAAAATTCTCCTTTAGGATTCCATCCAAAGGTAAGTTGCAGATAACCATTAGAAATCACATGAATGAATTATTTTATGAGCATGATTTTTCTCTATTGAGTATTCTCCTCCTTTTTGTCATTACTCCAAGTAGTTGAGTGTCAGTTGTATTCACTTTTTTCCTTATGTTTTCAAAAATTAATGAAAAGGCTAGTGTTTCTAACATAGTGCTTTATTTCTGCCTATCTGATAATGCAATAACCAAGATTTCATTATAGCATAATAAATGTTTGTGGAATGAATGAGTGGAATGTCAAGCCTAATTCTCTCCTTTCCTTTTTATTAATATTAGATTTCCTATAGGTTTTCTCTTTTTTGTGACCACTCCACTTGAGAAATATTGAACAATTCTTAATTCACATTTTTTTTTTTTACTATGTACTTTGCCTGGAGAATGAAGATACCATTGAGTTTTCTATTGAATATTTGTGAATTCTATAAAAAGGGCATTGCATTTTACAAAACTTTGGCCTATATCCATTCACGTTGAGTAAGCTTAAGGTGAAGTCAATGTTTTTTCACAGGGGTAATTACTAAATTCCCACTGTCATATAGAGATCTTTTTTTTTTTTCAAAGTAAAAACAAACCAGTTGTAAGTAACTGATTTTTAAAATTTTGCCATGCACATTAAATGTGCAATTTTGTTTAATACTGTGTGGTGCATAGTATAAAGAAATGTGGGCTATAAATAAATCATAGTGCTTATTTAGGATCTATCAATAATGATACTCAAAATGACGATAATGATACCAATCTACAGAATGCCTGATGTTATCATTCTAAGTCTCTTAAAGATGGTGAAACTTTTTAAATTTAATTAATGCTGTATAATAGCACACATTAGACTTGTTCCTTTCTTGATTTCAAAGATTTATTTGGAGCACCACATCTACTCTACACACCCAAAATTCCTTAAGGTGTTTTCTTTGATAATGTATATGTATATCACTGGGAGCGACAAATGAAGAAAACTTTCAGAAAGAGGAGCTTTTACTAAAATGCAGTGGGAGTTGTTTTATGCAGGGAAGGGTTAGAACAACTAAGCAGTAAAAGGTTGTTCCCACAATGAACATGGGTACAATATCCTTTGATTACTCATTGTCTCCATTCAAAATGCTTGTCTTATGCCATATGATTTCATTCATATGTGGAATCTAAGAAACGAAACAGATGAACATGGTGGGGGAAAGAAACGAGAGGGGCAAACCATAAAACAGACCCTTAACTATAGAGAACACATGGAGGGTTGCTGGAGGGAAGGGGGGATGTTAAGTGGGTGATGGGTATTAAGGAGGGCACTTGTGATGAGCACTGTGTGTTGTATGTAAGTGATGAATCTCTAAATTCTACTCCTGAAACTAATATTACATTCTATGTTAACTAACTGGAATTTAAATAAAATCTGAAACAAACAAACAAACAAAACAAAATGCTTGTCTTTGTTGATGACATTAACCCATCATTGGCCTTTCATGAAAAACAAAACAAAATAAAACACATCATTTTTGGCAACTTGCAAGTACTGTTATCAGCAGTTGTCTTTTGGTCCTTCCCAGTAATGCAGGGGAATGTGAAGTAGTCTTTTTAATCTCAGGCATCTCAGGTCAACTCCCTAAATAAGAGCTCATCTGGATTCCGACCATCCTTGCTGTCTGACTGAGCCCAGGGGGGTGATCTGTAATGAGCACCACGAGAGAGTTCTGATCGCGTCCTATAGCACGCCCAGTGCACATGTTCAGCAGCTTGATGTTCAGCACTGGCACAGATAGAAAGAAGCATTTGAAGAAAAAAAGGAAAAAAATAAACCCTGACTCATCCATTCAATTACTGAATAAATATTTATGAATGCATTCTTTTTAATTTTTTGGATAAGGTGTTTAGGGGCTTGTGATAGAAAAGAAATGACATATTTGCTTTCAAAGAGCTTCTAATCCAAGAAATACCCTAATGCAGAAGTTAAAGAATATGGCACGTACTGCATGGAGCACTGGGTGTTATATGCAAACAATGAATCATGGAACACTACATCAAAAACTAATGATGTATGGTGATTAACATGATAAAAAAACAAGTAAAAAATAATAAAGAATAATAATAAAGAATATGGCATTCTTATCCCTATCCCCTTGGATCCCTTTACCAGCTTCTGGCACCCCAGCTCCAAGTGCACTCTTACCCTCAACACCAGTATCTGCAGCTCCTTGTTGGAAGGCTGCCCACAAGACTACCAGAACTGCTTTGCCTATGCCCACAGAAAATGGCAAGCACCAGGGAGTATATGCCACCTCCCTGCCCTCAGCCCTGAGCCAATGACTAAAGGGCTGAAGACATAAAAATACTCCAGTACCCTTGCCTCCTACATGGGACAACTCAGTGGTATGCCTCACAGTGTCTCAGGAGCTTATCCTACAAGACTGAGTCATGCTACCCCCACCCACTGTAGGATTTTCCTGGATATCTCACCCCTTGCTTGTCTTACTTCCATTTCATGTCTACTTTCCCACACTGCCTCTGGTTTTTCTCCAGGAATACTTCCTCATACACATGAATCCCATCTCAAGGACAGCTTCTGGAAACAGGTTGCTACTATTAGCATTATTTCTATTATTAGTAAAGATGATTGAACATGATACAAAGATGAATAAGACAGATTCTCTAAAAGTTAAACAAAATGACAGGACTCATTAAGCAAGTACAGCAAAGTAAAGTGATATCAATTTGCCAATATCTCAAAAGGCCTTGAGTGTTAAGAAAATGGGCTTGTAACTTATTTGATCGAAATGGGCAATTATCGGGGTGCCTGCCTGGCTCAGTCAGTACAGCGTGTGACTACGTGATCATGGGGTTGTGAGTTTGAGAGCTCTGTTGGATACAGAGATTACTTAAAAATAAAATCTTTAAGAAAAAAAGAAAATGGGACATTATTGAAAGGTTTAGGTAAAAGAAGCCATGTCATGTGATTTCAAGTTTAGCTTGAATAAGTCAGTAGAAATATCACTATGTCCTAGAGCTTTTATGTTCTTTATGGATGTAATGTAAGTGGGATCTCTTCAAAAGTAGCAAAGATGCTGTGTTTTGCAGTCCCTTCTCTCCAAATATGGAAGCTGGCATGAAGCATATTGAAGAAATACAGCGAACTATCCAGAATTCTGATTATTCTGAAATGCACATGCACTCTAAAAATGAGCACATTCCCCTGGTCTCAGTCAAATTATCCCTGGTCCTTAAATGGACTGTGGCAGTGTGCAAACATTCACTTTCAAGTCAGATAGAAGTTGGCATTGGTCTGTAGATTCCTCATCTCTTCTTCCTTAGTATCCATTGTTGTGTATAACTATTTATCAATCCAAGCTATATGCTCCAATAAGGATTTCTAAAGCTTCTTTCATCTTTTACCCACAAGACAATAGTAAAACGGTTCCAGGCATTGATGAGCATAGTTTCATTACCACAGTGTCTTACTCTTTGAAGCTGTATTTCCACCGTCATCTAATAGTACCAACCATTACAATGGCTTTCTGATAAAGAACATTTACTATTTATTTCTTGGCACAGATGGAGTTCATTGCTCTAGGTGCTAGAGTGTTGTTGCTTGGCCATTTTTAAAAGTCCTCATATTTGAAGGACTTGACATTTAAACCAGCAATTCTCACACTGAGTGTACAGTAGAATCACATGGGACCTTAAAAAAAAAGTCTCTCTCCTCCCCCCACCAAAAAAAAAAAAAAAGAAACAGATTCCCAGACTCCATCCCATCCCAATTATCTAGGCAAGATTTTTAAAAGCTTTTCAGGTGCTTCTCAATGCAGCCAGCATAGAGAACCACCACTTTAGACTGATAGGTCTGCATTTGAGACACATCAATTTTAATATTAAAATTGAGAATTTGGGGTGACATTTAAAAACAATTATGCATTTGTATAATTTTTACCAGTTTATAAATTATTCTCACAAAAATCATCCCCATGAGATCAAAATAGTATTTATTTTAGTCATTTTAAAAAAGAAGAAACAAATCCTAAGAAAATTTATATGATATACTCCAGGTTGTTTAATAACAAGTGGTACAACCAGGACACAACTTCTAATTCCAGGCACTGAGCCCTCTCTATCAAGCAACATGCCACTTGGCTTGATGGAACAAAACACAACATCCTACCAGTGAAGGAAGGATGAAAGGTGGACACAGGATTTTTAGAGTAGTTAAACTACTCTGTGTCATAGTAAAATGGTGGATATATGCCATTATACTTTTGTCCAAACCCACTGAATGCATAACACCAACAGTGACCCTACTGTAAACTATGGACTTCAAGGGATTATGATATGTCAATGTAGGTTCAGTTGTCACAAAGGTACCAGGAGGGTTAGGGTTACTGATCACAGGAGAGGCTATATATGAATGGGGGCAAAGTGTGTATGGGAAGTCTCTGTACTTTCTTTTCACTTTTGCTGTGAACCTAAAACTGCTCTAAAAAAACTAAGTCTATTAAAAAAACAATAACACCCTTCAGACCCCCTTTGCTGAATAGTGCAACTATATGTGTACATTATTTTTTTTTTCTGTTTGGCTGAAATGTTTTAAATATGAGTTAAGGAGAAGATCATTACTACACTTTCCACCAGAATCCCTTTCCACCATCTTTCAGCAAATTGACATGCAACTATTAAGAATTCTCCTGAGTCAGCTTATGATGAAATGCCTTTAAAGACTGTAGGATGTTTCCACTTATACATGTTCATTGGGTGGGTACACTTGTTCACCATGGCGGATACACATGTATTGATAATGACAACCCACGCTGCTTTAGAAAGATGCAAGGACATTTGGGAGTTATTAGCCTTTTAGCCGAAGTACAGAATTCTGAGGTAAAGAATTTGTGCTTAATCAACCATTTCTCTTGGTTCTTAACCATCCTACACAGCACTAGACAGAACAGCCCATAAAGGCATGTTCATCCTTCTACCCCCACCTCCAGTACGGTGGCAAAGACTGGGTACTCACTAGGTATTTGTGAATGAAAGAATAATCAAGACACAGGTGTGTGTGTGTGTGTGTGTGTGTGTGTGTGTGTGTGTGTGTGTGTGTGTGT
>NW_022589712.1:39010444-39070400 GCF_004348235.1 Phoca vitulina
TGTGTGTGTGTGTGTGTGTGTGTGTGTGTGTGTGTGTGTGTGTGTGTTAATGGAATGGGAATGCCTCTAGGAAAGAGATTTTCAACAGCATTTTCCATTAGCACCCTCACCAGGAAGCCTGGGTTTGAAGAATATTGAAAAAACAAGAAGCCCATGTGCAAATACTGCTTGCTACTTTTTCCTATGAAGAACTTAACTGTTCTCACATCCTTGATCAACCTAATTTTCCTTCATGCAATGTTGCTAGAGAAATCATTTTTTATTCCTATTAATATCTCACTTATTTCTTCACAATAGAGATAATATCACCTCTAAAAGGCAAAACACAGATCACAAAGGATTAGAAGTCTATGCAACAGATGTCTACAAGTTAGACTAGGTAATTTCATAAAAAGCCCACAGGGTAGAGATTTTAAATAAACACAGCGCTTAGATACATACATCTCTCCTTACTTGGCCCTGTGTTCTGGTAAGAATTGAAGCGAGCATTGGGCTCACTTTTCAAGTAATGGAGCAAAAGCTCTACCCTAGATGAGGTAGCAGGAGAGGGCATTTTTACCTTAAGAGGAATTAAGTAAGCAAGGAAAAGCCATTCATTCAAGCCAGTTTCACAGTCTTTTGTACCACATCTAGGTTTACCTACACCTAGAAATGACAGGGTTGAAAGCCTAATTCCAACTCAGCAGATACACACTGAGTTCTGCTCACGGTTTAGCACATTAATAGGGCTAAAGATAGTTCCTCTCTAGTTAGGAAAATAAGATGTATATAAAACAAGTAAAATGTAAGCTTCCAAAACTATAGTTGTAAAATTAAAATGGACAGAATTCAAAGAGAGAGATTAGCACGAGTCAGAGAGACTTAGTAAAACTTCCATGAAATAAGAATGGAGAGTACTTGAAAAGACTGAAGAAAAAAAGAAAAAAAATGGCTTATATAAAAGTTGAATAATAAAAGTCAAAAATTTATATAACTTTGGCAAACTAGTCTTTTTATTTAGGACCTTTTATCATCAATGATATGGCCTGTTCTCTATAACTATCAGAAGTTTAAGGTATATAATAAAAATCAAGAAATGAAGAGAAATACAAAATATGCAATTCACTTCAGATAAATAATATAGTATTGGGCATAAGTATAAAAGGAAATATATCACATAAAGCAAAAATTATTAAATCTCTACTTCTCATGTTGCTTTTGTATTTTTCCTTTTGATGACTGCATGTCTACTTATGAAATGTTTGAAAGTTATTACAGCTTATTTCTGTCAAAAGACTTAAACTATTTGAATTCCATGCCTTTTTTTAAAGTATCACAGATGACTGGATTCTTTATATTACCAAATTGTTTCATGTCATAGAAGATAACACATTTGATAGTATTTGTATTCAGACCCAATTCAGAAACATAGCAAGCTATCAGCAAAAAAAAAAAAAAAGTACATGTATTGATTTTACGCCAAGTATATCAACCTATAATCAGAATATTCTACTTCAACATCTATTTTTCTCAAAAGCCTGAAATGACCCCTCAAAAACCAAAAGGTATCTATTCAATTGGGATTTAAAGCTGTTTTCCAATTAACATCTTAATGCAGATTTCTTCTTGGGTAATGTTTAATTCTTTTGTTCAATATTCCCTCTGTCACTCAAACTAAGTAATCTAGTTCAGTTTCACTTATTGAGATTTAGCCACAGGCCTGCCTACAATAGCAAATACCTCCTTGAACGAGTCTAAACTGGAAATAATTCTTGACAAAGAGTGTATCTCTAATACTGCATAAATACAGAATCCATATGGTGATATGGA
The DNA here is from genome assembly GCF_004348235.1 of Phoca vitulina. Classification (NCBI taxonomy): domain Eukaryota; kingdom Metazoa; phylum Chordata; class Mammalia; order Carnivora; family Phocidae; genus Phoca; species Phoca vitulina. The sequence continues at coordinate 39,012,254 of NW_022589712.1, forward strand.
AAGAACTCAAAATTGTACTTAGAAATAATCACATCTGTTAGACTTAACCTAGCAGGGCTGGGATCACATGATCTCTTAGCTCCCTTACAGGATTAAAATTCTATTCCGCTTGCGTGGTATGAATAAATACGTAAGCTTTGCCATCAAATCTAGATCGTTACTTTCTTTAGACAATGCCATTGATGATCAAGCACATACATATATGTCCATGTGGTACGATTATGCTCTACCCCCCTTCCCCCAGACATGGGTCCTAGTGTTAGTCTAAACCCACATGGCCTGACAGTTACTTCACCTGTTCAGAACACACACATATATGTTAGTTAGCTAGAAATGGCTAAGGGGAGCAAGTAGTAGAGATTCGGTAGAGACCAGCAGCTAAAGGGGATTTTGGCAACAGATGACAGATACAGAGTAGAGAGAAATAAACCTACAAATATGGGGATTCAAAACCAGAATTCTAATCTCTGGAAGATGTTAGTGAAAATAAGGTAGAACTAATTTCTCCCTCATAGCCCATGCTTTATCCAGACACTTATTTCTTCAATATATATGCGTATCCACTCCCTTCTTCCAGAATCACTCTCCTTGCAACTCCTTAGCTAATTCTTCTTCATGTTCAAGACTTCAAATAACTATCAGTTTGTTCAAGAAACTTTGTCCAACTCTGGCAAGTTTGCTGTATTATCCTATTTTGTCATTTTGTTACATCATCCTGTAACCCCCTCCTCATTTTAACATTTCCTATGCTATACTAAAATTGCCTATTTATTTAAATCTATTCCCATCATATAGCAACTAGGAAAATAAAAATATCTAGTTGACTATCAGTTTAGGAAAATAAGATATTAGTGTTACATCAGGAGAGAGATATTGAGCATAGAAGTCTGAATTTCTTACTCACAGTTGTAGTTCTTACCCCTAGCACAGTGACTAGCCAATAGGAAAACAACAAAGTATTTGTTATCTGAATAAAGAAGTAAATTAAAAACTTAAAAAAAAAAAAACAAAAACTGTCCCAAGAAACCAGTAAACCAAGGTATGGATTGTATGGATTGTGTTGCTAAATATATAAAACCAGGACCTTATTAATAGGTGTAGGATATAAGACTAGACCAGAGAAAAGTAAAGGGGCTCACTACTGTAGCCCACATAGAAATTCAGAGCAAAAACTTCAGACACACGGACTTAAGGATTCACTAAACTACCAGTGTAGGAGTCCTTCGTGTCCCTAATTTCTGAATAAGAATGGCCCTCCCACATGGAGTACAGCTAATCCTATAAGTGGAGTTAAATGTGGAGGACAATTGTAGAAGATCAGGATCAATTGTCATCCAGATCCTGAGTTGGAAAAGTTCCTAAGAATTCCAAAAGAGTATATTAACCTAATTATTTACACACTGTTATTGACTAAAAATTTGTGCTGCCTCACCCCCCTCATTCATATGTTGAAGCCCCAACTCCCAATGTGATTGTATTTGGAGCCAGAGCCTGTAAGGAGGCAAGAAAGTTAAATTAGGTCATAGGGCGGGGCCTCATCTGATTGAGCAGCTGCCCTTGTAAGAAGAGGAGACACCAGAGCTCTCTCTCCACCATGTGAGGACGTAGCAAAAAGGAGGCATTTGCAAATCAGGAAAAGAACCCTCAACAAGAATCTCATCAGGTGGCACCTCGATCTTGGACTGTTGTTTAAGTCACCCAGTCTGGTTTTCGTTATGGCAGCCCAAGCTGACTAACACATATATCAAAATTAATTTTTGTGTATAATGTTTCAAAATAAATTGAATGAAGTTTGTTCGTTTTGTCAGCATTTTTTTTACACCCTGGGGGAAGAGAAACAGAGCAAAACGGGATAGCTACTGATATTGGTAAACAAATACTCCTAAAATCACAATGGGCTAATTAACACTTCCACTTCATCTAGGGTGGAATCAGCCCATTAGCTGCTGACAGTATCCAACAGTTTAGCAGCCAATACAACTGAGTTCTCAATGATGCTTTCTGAACCCGTCCTGCATCTGTCATTCTGTAAAAGTCATGCTATAACTGCTTCCAAAACTGCACGACTGACAAGGTTACAAAATAACTGATCCAAGAAAACTCAAGCCAAGGTCTTTAGGATAATAGAGGATCCTTCGCCTATTGCTACTGTTAGTTCTGCTGCTTTTCTTATCGCTGATGAAAATGATTGAAAGGTTCTAAAATTCCTCAGCAGCCTGGGTGTTGAGGGTTATTTAGGGCTGTCTCAGCAGTTGTCGCAGTGAAGCTGTTCCTCTGGCTCTTGGTTCCATGACTGTCTTCAGGAGATGGGCACCCTACCCAGAATGTCACATCTGGGAAACCTCAGAGTGTGTACAGCTTTGTTGTTGATGGATGGATGCCATAAAGGAAAGCTATTCAGGTGTCAATTACCATCATAACTGAATTCTTCCCTGCAGTGATAAGGGCAGAGGTCTGCTTGGTTTCCATAGTTGCTGTAGTATATGGCATTGTAAAGCAAGTCACCCCCTTCAGTCTTATTTGTCCAGGTGTAATTATTACGGCTTAAAGAAACATAAACTATACTCTGACATCTCACTATCACAACATTCACTATTAGGGTAGAGTTTGGTATTAGGCCAGTTTATTTTGGACTCCATCCAAGTGAATTTAATTAAGAATATCTAAAATACCTTCTTATGAGATGATCTTACCTGCAAATTGGTCCCAATGAGAGTGCTATGTTAAAGTTCCCAAAGTTGTGGTCAAAAAAGAAAAAGAAGAAGTTTAAGCTGCTTCTTCTATTTCAGTATATATATTGCTTTATTCACATTGCTCACACCAGGCAATTTTCTCAGTGCAAGTGCAAAAGAATAGTTGCACTAAGGTCCAAGAGTGCCTGAGTCTGGGGATTTTTATTGGATTTGCCATTGTACTTAAAACACACAAAGGGCAGAAGTTCCACTGGTTTGCAACTTCAGCCAAATGTGAAATGGAAAGAACAGTAATAATTCTAATGGTCTCAAAAAAATAATGCATTTTCCTTTGCATCAAGATAAAATCCTATATAGAATATACGTTGAATATTTTTCTAACAGCCCTACAGGAAAGAGGGAAGAGTGGTACATAAATTATGAAATGACCAAAGAAAATTAATGAAGGGGTCCTTTCTACCACATTTGAGTCCCAGTATGATGAAATGAAGTCATTTGCAGACTTTTTTCCCCTTTTTGGTCTCTGAAACCACAGTACATTTTGAATATTCAATAAAAACCTATATAATACCATTCATATTTTTCTAAGTACTATAAAAGTCTAATGATGTGTATTTTAAAACGTATTTGAGGAAAATACCTCAAATACATTTTAGATGTTTGAAACCTGTGACTTCTTTGTTTTTTATTTTGACAATGATAATTACATAAACAATTAGTTGGAATTATAAAAATATAACCAGGTTTTATATGTTATAAAAATATAACCAAACTTATAAAACAATTATAAGTTTATCCTCAATCAAATATCCCTTTTGGTATAAATATGGAGTTTTTGCTTGCAGTTTTGCAAGCTTAAAAATCCATCTCTAAGTGAAAGAAAAAACTGAATGTTTCATTTTTTTTCTATGTGCATATAATTTTTTGGCACAAGAGATATAATTTATATGTAAATTTTATGAATACAACTTTCATAGTTTAAAAAAGTAAATATTTTTAGAACATCATATAATCATATAAAGAATACAGCATTTGCCTAAGTACTCTTTGGATAATAGTAGTAATTAAACATACACAAACATACATACTTAGACGTGCACATACATACAAAGTATTTGTCAACTACAGTTCCTGCCATATCTTTTGATGTCTACAGGTTATAAAGAAACTATAAAGAAAAATGATTTAGAGGTGATTATTAGTTTATTCCAGCTTTTAGGTCAAAAATAATATCTACTTAATTGAAAACATGGAAACGAAAAACAAAAAATATAGCAAACCAATTCGTTTTTAATCAGGTCCAGTTATGGGGAAAGTTTTGAATGGCTTGATTTATCTTTCAGAGGGTCATATATAGTATTTTTCCTAATATCTGAAACATTTTTCCAAGTAAATTTACTTACACATATACATTCAGAAGCTTCTAATTTTGAAAAGTGACACTTTGAGCAGAGGGACATCTCTCATAATCACTTCTATATTCTCTTTAATAAGCCCTCAATAAATATCTTGTGAATAAAAAAGGAAAATGGAAATACTTTAAACCATTCAGCTATTAAAACTGGAATAGTAGCTAAAAGCAATGCTAAAAAAAAAAAAAAGGAAAGTGGCAGGGGGGAGGTGGGGCAGGAAGCTTACAGCCAAACTGAAAATAAACCTGGAAAGTTAGAAAAAGGGCGCCTGAGTGGCTCAGTTGGTTAAGCGACTGCCTTCGGCTCAGGTCATGATCCTGGAGTCCCTGGATCGAGTCCTGCATCGGGCTCCCTGCTTGGCAGGGAGTCTGCTTCTCCCTCTGACCCTCCCCCTCTCATGTGCTTTCTCTCTCTCATTCTCTCTCTCTCAAATAAATAAATAAGATCTTTTAAAAAAAAAAGTTAGAAAAAGATTGAGCTGTTAAAGGGAAATATGAACTCTGAGAACATTATAAAAAAAGAACAAAACAAACGAATATATGCTTATTTGTACTATTTCAGTGTAATCCTACAGAAAGAATAGGATTTGAGGGCACACTCTGTCCAGACACACTTAAACATCTAAAGATTGTCTGCTGTCAACATTTTCATAACTGGAGAAATTCTCTAAATCAAATCAAGTTAAAAGTAGAACTTTTACACATGAAGTGTCTATAAAACATTTTAAATAACTCCACTGTATTTTTCTTAAATTGCTAAAGACATTTCTATTAACTATAAATTTTACAAGGCGTAAAACTGCTTTGAAATGACCTTTCAAAACCCTTTTTACTTCTTTAAGTTTAAGATGGGAAAGTGTGCTCTGTCCTGACAGCCTCTTCAGATGACCGAATAAAACATGCAAAGTCCCTGCCCCCTAAGCAGGACCGGACAGTTGCCGCCCTCAGCTCCTGAGCTGCTCTGCTCCCTGGACTTCAAGCACAAGACCGGCCATCACGCAGAAGGAGCTGGAACCCACGAATGACTAGCAATTCTGCACGTTAAATTGTGAGACAGGGTCTTCATCCACATCCAAGAAAGCATACTGCTAGCAGCATCTTTACACATGCAAAGGAACGAATCCTCCAATCTAACCTCGGGAAGTAAATTGCCTTTTTCTGGCACATAGGGTGAAATCTTACACTCTTTGAAAGACACTGGATTTCAAATGTACATGTAAAAGGCAATTGCCCCTTTAAAAAAGATTCCCAGATCCCCAGCGCCCTTGAGTAGAACTGTAATAAAAAACACTGCTTTAACATAATGATCCCTCCATGTGCTGTGTTTGCTTATTGTGTCTCTGTTGATAGACTGTTTTGCCTGAGGCATATTTATTTTGACTGTGTATGAGAAATGAAATATACTAGTTATTTCTTATCAAATGGCATTTACAGTGTTTTTTAAAAAATATATATAAAATCAAAAACCTTCCTAAGAGTGGAAATTTGACATAGCTCAAATAAAAAATGACTTCCTTCACTCAGATAGCAGCAGGATGAGTAACATTATAACTTTTATATCAAAGACTGGCTTATTGCTCTCTTGATCAACAATGGAAGGACAAGGACACTGTTAAATTATATAAATCATCCCTCAGAATTTACGAGGTAATAAAAGCAGAAAAATATAGATTCATAAAGGAAAGAGTTTATGAAGTAGCATTCAAAACCACTTCAGCTAATTTCTCATATATGTTAGAAACAAAAAGGTTGACTTCAGGACTTTAGCTTCCATTTATTCATTTGTTAAAACATATTTACCTTAATTCAGTTTTCTTTATCTTGGAGATAAAAGGGAAAATTACAAATCACTGTTGCATTAATAAAACAAAATCTGGCATTTTACTTCTAAGAATATCACATTAGATATTCTGCCAATTTTTTTCTGTAAAATCATATTCAGGGTAAACCTTTCCTCCTATTATCTGCCATTGCTTCAAATCTTGCCTCTTTCTTAAAATCCTCTTTACCAGGTATAGTTGCATAACTCCTTATATATATATATATATATATTTATATATATATATATATATTTATATATATATATATATATATAAACTTGTCCTCTTTCTCAAAGCAAAGATCCATCTACAAAACTTACGACAATTGGTGTCACTATTTCCATGCACAAAGCCTTTTTCGAAAGAATATATTGAAAGGCGGTTTCCACATCGCTTTTCACAGAACAGAATGTTCCACAGTGGAACAGTAATGAAAACTATCTCCAATTTCCTCTAAGTAAAAAACAGTCCAACACTAAAATGAATAATAAAATGAAAAAAAAATCAGAAAGAAAAGGTCAGAGTCTAGTATTATTCTGAGTGTCAAGAGAGGCCAAGGAAGGATTTTGAATGGAGAAGGACATGAATTTCTTTTAATACAATCATTCAGATGGCTGTGTTGAGAATAGACTGTGCCAATATGGATAAAAACTGAGAAAACATCCAAGGGAAGGATGATTGGCTTGGACCAGAGCGGTAGCAGAAGAAATTAGAAATAGCTGGATTCTGGATATATTAAGAAGGTAAAGCTAACACAATCTCTTAATGGACTGAATGTGGGTAGAAGAAAAGTAGAGTTGACAAGGATGAGTCCCATATGTTTGGTCTAACAACTAGAAGAGGAGAAACCCACTAACTGAAATGGAGGATGGGAGACTGTGAGAGTAATAAAGGAGTAAGTAAAAGAATAATAAGACATCCTCTTTACATGTTAGGTCTGTTTACACATTCTTATTTTTATTTTAATTCCAGTGTTACATTAGTAATTATAGTGTTATGTAAATTTCAGGTATACAATGATTCAACAATTTCATACATTATTCAGTGCTCATCATGATAAGTGTACTCTTCATCCCCTTCACTTATTTTACCCATCCCCCCACCGACCTGCCCTCTGGTAACTATCAGCTTATTCTCTATAGTTAATCTGTCTCTTGGTTTGTCTCTTTTTTTCTTTGTTCATTGATTTTTTTCTTAAATTCTACCTATGAGTGAAATCATATGGTATTTGTCTTTCTCTGACTTGACTTATTTCACATAGCATTATACTCTCTAGTTCCATCCATGTTGTTGGAAATGACAAGATTTCATTCTTTTTATGGCTGAATAATATTCCATTATATATATACCATCTTTTCTTTATCTATTCATCTGTCAATGGACACTTGGGTTGCTTCCATAATTTGGCCATTGTAAATAATGTTGCAATAAATATAGGGGTGTATACATCCTTTCAAATTAGTGTTTTTGTATTCTTTGGGTAAATACCCAGTAGTGTGATAACTGGACTGTAGGGTAGTCCTATTTTTAGTTTTTTGAGGAACCTCCATACTGTTTTCCAAATTGAGTGCACCAGTTTGCATTCCCACCAACAATGCACAAGGATTCCTCTTGTTCCATATCCTCACCAATACTTGTTGTTTCTCGTGTTACGGATTTTAGCCATTCTGACAGGTATAAGGTGATATCTCATTGTGGTTTTAATCTGCATTATCCTGATGGTGAGTGATGTTGAGCATATTTTCATGTATGAAAATATGTCTGTATGTCTTCTTTGGAGAAATATCTGTTCATATCTTCTATCATTTTTAATTAGATTATTTAGTTTTTTTGGTGTTTAGTTATATAAGTTCTTTATATATTTTCGATAAAAACCCTTTATTGGATATGTCATTTGAAAATATCTTCTCCTATTCAGTACACTTTTAGTTTTGTTGACTATTTCCTTTGCTGTACAGAAGTTTTTTATTTTGATGTAGTCACAATAGTTTATTTTTGCTTTTGTTTCCCTTGCTTCAGGACAGATATCTAGAAAAATGTTGCTATGGCTGATGTCAGAGAAATTACTGCTTGTGCTCTTTTCTACGATTTTTATGGTTTTGGGTCTCACATTTAGGTCCTTAATCCATTTTGAGCTTATTTTTGTGTATGGTAAAAGAAAAGTGGTCCAGTTTCATTCTTTCATATGCAGCTGTCCTGTTTTCACAACACAATTTGTTGAAGAGACTGTCTTTTTCCTATTGCATATTCATTCCTCCTTTGTCAAAGATTAATTGACCATATAATTGTGGGTTTATTTCTGGAATCGCTATTCTGTTCTATTGCTCTATGTGTCTATTTTTGTGCCAGTACCATACTGTTTTGATTACTATAGCTTTGTAGTGTATCTTGAAATCTGGGATTGTGGTATCTCCAGTTTTGTTCTTTTTCAAGACTGCTTTGGCTATTCAGAGTTCCATACAAATTTTAGTATTATTTGTTCTAGTTCTGTGAAAAATGTTTTTTGGTATTTTGACAGGGATCACATTAAATATGTAGATTTCCTTGGGTAGTATATACATTTTAATAATATTTATTCTTCTAATCCACGAGCATGAAATATCTTTCCATTTGTTTGTGTCATCTTCAATGTCTTTCATCAGTGTTTTATAGTTTTCAGAGAACAGGTCTTTCACCTCCTTGGGTAAGTTTATTCTTAGGTTTTTTTCTTATTTTTGGTGCAAATGTAAATGGGACTGTTTTCCTAATTCATCTTTCTGCTACTTCATTACTGGAGTATAGGAATGCAACAGATTTCTATATATTGATTTTGCATCCTGCAACCTTACTGAATTCATTTATCAGTTCTAGTTGTTTTTTGGTGAAGTTTATATATAGTATCATGCCATCTGCAAATAGAGAAAGTCTTACATCTTCCTTACCAATTTGGATGCCCTATATTTCTTTTTCTTGCCTGATTGCTATGGCTAGGACTTCCAGTACTGTGATGAATAAAAGTAGTGAGAATGGACATTCTTATCATGTTCCTGATCTTAGAGGAAAAGCTCTGTTTTTCACCATTGAGTATGATGTTAGCTGTTGGTTTTCATATATGGCCTTTATTATGTTGAGGTATGTTCCTTCTAAACCTTTGTTGAGGGTTTTTATCTTGAATAGATGCTGTACTTTGTCAAATGTTTATCCTGCATCTGTTGAAATGATGAAATGGTTTTTATCTTTTCTCTTACTGATGTGATGGATTATGTTGATTCATTTGTGAATACTGAACCATCCTAGCATCCTGGGAGTAAACCCCATTTAATCATAGTGAAAGATTTTTTTTTTTTTTTACTCTATTTTGGGACTCAGTTTGCTAATATTTTGTCGAGGATTTTTTCTTTTATATTTATCAGAGATATTGGCCTCTTGTTTTATTTGTTGTAGTGTCTTTATCTGGCTTTGGCATCAGGGTAATGCTGACCTCACAGAATGAATCTGGAAACTTTCCTTCCTCTTCTATTTTATGGAATAGAGAAGTTTAGGTATTAAATCTTCTTTAAATGTTTGGTAGAAATCACCTGCAAAGCCATCTGGTCCTGGACTTTTGTTTGTTGGGAGTTTTTTGATTACTGATTTAATTCTATTGCTAGTAACTGACCTGTTCAAATTTTCTATTTCTCCTTCTCATGAAAGTAGAGGCCTTATGAAAAAGAGGCCCTATAGTGCCCTGCAGTGCAATGTCCCCTGTTTACCAGAACCTGGTGCTTCAGGGGTATCTCCTACGTGTGTTGCATGAACCCTACTGTTGTGGTTGAGCCAATTTTGTCTTCAGTCCAGTCATCCACAATGGCTCTCTTTGCCTGTTCTGGGCAGGGTTTGCTCCCTGTGTTGTTAGTAGCCTAGTCTGGTGCTGCCTTGGGCTTGAGTTGAGTCAAACCAGGTGTTTGCCAAAGATGCAGAAGCACCAAACTGCAGGGTGCTTTCCCTGTGTTATCTCCTGAAAAGCTTTTTTTTTGGTGAGCAGGGTATGCAGTCAGACCAAATGTCTGTCCCCAGCCCACTGCTGGGGCTACAGCTGGACTGGTGTGTGTCGTTATCTTCACCTCTCTGAGGGGCAGGAGTCACTTTGGAGTTGTGCTGGCCCCTGTCAGGGCTGCTTACATGTTGCCAGGCTTTAGCACCACTTCGAATGTGCTCTCGCCAAGAGTGTATAGGAGGAGGTGAGTCCACAGAATGCAGGGGCAGGGTGGGTGGTAGCAGCAAGGTCCATGCAGGTCCACTCAAGGGGACCTGCAGCTACCCAAAACACCTGCTTCAGCCAGCCCAGTTGGAGAGAACAGATCCGCAGAAGTGCACGGGAGTGAGGCATGCTGTTAGCAAGCTAGGTGGAGAGTGCCTGGTGCTATGCTGGTTCTCACACATTCATGTATCTAGGCTGGGGGGGTGGGAGAGGGAAATGGTACCTACCGCCTCTTTTGTTCTTGGAAAAGTCTTCCAAAGATGCCTCTCCCTTCAGCACAGGCTCTGAAATTAGCAAACACATCTCCCTCCAATACAGACATTTCTCAAACTACTGCTTCTCTTCTATGCTGTATCTCTGTGGGGCTGTCTGTTGTATAGTCACACATGCTTAAAAATCACTTTCCCCAAGAATACTGTAATGGTGCAATGTTTCTAAATGAAAAAAAATCAGGTAAAAAAATCAAATGTGCAGTATAACTCAAATATTGTTTAAAACATCATGCATAAAAGATAGTGTTTTTAAGTGTAAAGAATTAAAAGTAGTTATTTCTAAATTGTAAAACAAAATATGGATGATTTTAATTTTCTTCTCTATACTTATAATGAACATGTATTACTTTTATAAGATGAATGAATATAACAAATATCTCAGGTCTATGTAATATTTAATATTCCTAGACCATATGATGATATGTCAACATTCATTCATTCACTTATCAAGATTTTTTTAAGGCACATCTTTTATAGCCCAGAAAAATAAATCAGAGATCATCCTGTTTCCTTGAGGCATTCATATTATTTTCCTCAATAAACTATTTTGGAATAATTTTAGATTTACATAAAAGTTGCAAAGAGGGAAGTGTTCCTATATACGCTTCATCAAGTTACCCCTAAAGTAACATCTTACATGATCATAGTACACTTGTCAAAATGAATCAACATTTATAGTATAATACTATTAACTACAGACTCAGTTCATTTTTCACCAGTTTTTCCACTAATATCCTTTTTCTGTTCCAAGATCAAAGCCAGGACACCTCACTGTATTTAGTCATCATGTGTCCTTAGTCTCAGTCCAATCTGTAACAGTTTATTACCTTACCTTGTTTTTCATAACCTTGGCTTTCAACGACTACCTCTCAGGTATTCCATAGAACCCTCAAGTTGGATTTGCCTAATGTTTTTCTCATGATCAGCCTGGGGTCATGGGTTTTGGGGTAGATAACCACAGAGGTAAAGTGCCCTTCTCATTGCATCACATCAGGGTGCACGTGAAATCAACATATAATGTACCTCTACATTTACAGTAGAGGTTCCTCTGCTGTAGATTTACTATTTTTCTCTTTCCATACTTTATATTTTCTCTTTTTTTAAGATTTATTTATTTATTTGAGAGACAGCATGCATGGGAGCATGCAGGGGGGAGGGGCAGGGGGCAAGGGAGAGAGAGAGAGAGAAATTTTAGCAGACTCCATGCTGAGTGTGGAGTCAACGAGGGGGTTGAGGGTCCATCCCATGACTCTGAGATCAAACCAAAGTCAATCAACCTGAGCCAAAACCAAGAGTCAGGCACTTAACCGACTGCACCACCCATATACTGCCCCTATACTTTAATCTTTTCTAAATGAGTCACTGTGTCTACCCTACACTCAGGAGAGCTTCACATCTTACAACAGGGAGTATCTGTGTATCTTATATGACGTTTTTTTGCAAAGAAGAGTTGTACCTCCTCCCCCTTCATTTTTAGTAATATTAGTATGCACTCAAGGATATTTTATTTGTTATAGTGTATTGTTTTATTTTGATTCTTCCAAAACTGAAGTAGGGAGGATGCATATTTCTATCAATATCTTATAGATGAGTATATGGCTCAATACTTACAAATACATACCAAATACATACAAATCACAACAGAGATTGAGGGTGAAAAGAAACCAGCATGCTTCCTAAAGGGAAGCAAAATATACCACTGCAAAATATGCCTCTTTGGAATACTGATTATTTGGGGCAGGCTATTCTTGAGATAGAGTAAACACCAGAGAAGCTCTGAAAACCATGTAGAAGTTAACATTTTATAAGAGACGTTTACATTTATAAGGGAAATCTAATTTTGTAAGGGTGTCTCCCTCTGTGTACCTGGAAAAGAAGAATGACTAAATTTCCAGAAAGTCTTTATCAATGGAGAAGGCACAGACTTAAGTCTGCATAAAAAACATAACCTTGTTTACTGAGCTTTACCTGAAAACCTCCCATCACTGGCTCCCCCTCCCAACAACTTTCTTTTGTCTTTAGCTAGAGATAGTATTTAAGGTGGTGGCTTGGGCCACGGGAGGGAGTTACTCAGTTTTCCTATTTCCCATGTATACATGAGGCATACATGTTATTAAACTTTTATTTGCTTTTCTTCTGTTAATCTGTCTTTTATTAGAGGGCATGTCTCAGCCTAGAACCTAGAAAGGCAGAGAGAAGGTAAATTATTTTTCCTCCTCTACATTCCCAATCATGAATCTCAGGAGGAGCCAGACATGTGAGCCTTTTGTAACTGAGGCATAAAAACAAATAAACTATAATGAAATAATACTTCAAGAGGTATAGAATTTCCCCAGAATTCTGGACAATAGTAGCAGGAGACAAACCAGTTTTCTTACAGAGACTATGTAAGTTCATTCCACTCAAGTCAAGCCTAAAAAACAGCTATAAGGTCATAACCACAAAATAAAGAACAAATCCATTTATGTAATATGATGTCTATGCTTACACACAGAGCCCCTACCAAAATGAAAGAGTAAACACCACATTTAATTTGCCTTATGTGATAAAGAAAATTTCTATGAAACAAACAAACAAAAAAAAGTTACCCTTTGCCATGATTAGAAAGTACATCCCCAGATGTTAAGTGCCAACGTCTCTTGATGAATGAATATAGAGGCAGATACATGGGTTGCAGAAAAACTCATTTCCTATTTATTAAAAAATAACAACTATAAACAGGATGCTTTAAGAACTATGCACAAAAAGAAAATGCTTAGGTTGAGAACTTAAGCATGAATAAACTGATCAGTTCAATTAACAAACATAGCAAGATGGAATTTCAAATGCTTATTTTTGTTTCACGATTCAATAGCAATGTCAACTGATTGAATAAAACTGGATATAAGGAGAAGTCAGTGAAATGAATTAATGAATTTAAATGGAGTATTTCATTTCTCCAGTTCAAATGAAGCTACATATAACATATATTTACATTTCATTTCTTCTTTTTTCCTTCCAAACAATAGCCATACCTCCGAGATATTACAGGGTTGGTTCAAGACCACCACATTAAGGAAATATTGAAGTAAAGTGAATCAAATGATTTTTTTTTGGTTTCCCAGTGCATTTAAAAGTTATGTTTATGCTAAGTTATAATCTATTAAGAATGCAGTAGCATAAAAAAAACAAAAAAAAAAGAATGCAATAGCATTATCTCTTAATAAATGTATATACCTTAATTTATAACACTTTATGGCTAAAAAAATGTTAACCATCATCTGAGCTTTCAGCACATTATAATGTGATGGACAGTCTTGCCTCAATGTTGATGGTTGCTGACCAGTTAGGGTGGTAGTTACTAAAGGCTGGGTGACTGTAGCAATTTCTTAAAATAAGATGATGAAGTTTGTTGTATCAATTGATTCTTCCTTTCATGAACCATTTCTCTGTAGCGTGAAATACTACATTTTATCCATGATAGAACTTCTTTCAAAATTGGAATCAATCTTCTCAAACCCTGCCACAACTTTATCAACTAAGTTTATGTAATATTCTAAATCCTTGCAGTCGTTTCAACAATCTTCACAGCATCTTCATCAGGGGTAGATTCCATCTCAAGTAACCACTTTCTTTACTTATTCATAATAAGCAAATTCTCATCCATTCAAGTTTTATCACGAGATTGCAGTAATTCAGTCACATCTTCAGGCTCCACTTCTAATTCTAATTTTCTTTCTATTTCTACCACATCAGCAGTTACTTCCTCTACTAAAGTCTTGAATCCCTCAAAATCATCTATGAGGGTTGGAATCAACTTCTTCCAAACTCCTATTAATGATGATATTTTGACCTCTTCCCTTCCCATGAATCATGAATGTTCTTAATAGCACCTAGAATGGTGCATCCCTTCCAGAAAATTTTCAATTTAGTTTGCCCAGATCCATCAGAGGAATCATTGTCCATGGCCTTACAAAATGTATTTTTTAAATAATAAGATTTGAAAGTCAAAAGGACTCTTTAATCCAAAGGCTGCAGAATGGCTGTAGTATCAGCAGGCATGAAAACATTTGTGCCATTACACATCTCCACCAGAGCTCTTGGGTGACCAGGTGCATTGTCAATGAGCAGTAATATTTTGAAAGGAATCTGTTTTTCTGAGCAGTAGGTCTCAATAGTCGGCTTCAAATATTTAGTAAACCATGCTGTAAACAGATGGGCTGCTGTCTTCCAGGATTTGTTGTTCCCTTTATAGAACACAGGAAGAGTAGATTTAGCATCATTCTTAAGGACCCTAGGATTTTTGAAATGGTAAATGAGCACTGGCTTCAACATAAACTCACCAGCTGCATCAGCCCCTAACAAGAGAGTCCACCTGTCCTTTGAAGCTTTGAAGCCAGGCATTGACTTCTCCTCTCTAGCTCTGAAAGTCCAAGATGGCATCTTCCTCCAAAAGAAGGCTATTTCATCTACATTTAAAATCTGTTGTTTAGTGTAGCCACTTTCCTTAATGATCTTAGCTAGATCTGGATAATTTGCTGCAGCTTCTACATCAGCACTTGCTGCTTCACCTTGCATTTTGATATTATAGAGACATTTTGATATTATAGTATAGAGACATTTTGATATTGTCTCTATAATATCAAGCACCTTAACTCTTTCCTTAAACCTCATGAACCAAGCTCTGGTAGCTTCAGACTTTTTTTCTGTGGCTTCCACACCTCTCTCAGACTTCACAGAACTGAAGAGAGTTAGGGCTTTGCTCGATTAGGCTTTGGCTTAAGGGAATGCTGTGGCTGGATCTTCACCATTAAAACATTCTCCATTATCAGCAATAAGGCTGCTTCATTTTCTTATCATTTGTGTGTTCACTGGAAAAGGACCTTCAATTTCCTTCAAGAACTTTTCCTTGGCATTCACTACTTGGCTAACTCTTTGGCATAAGAGGCCCACTTAGGTTTTGGCCTATCTCGGCTTTTGGCACGCCTTCCTCACTAAGCTTAATCCTTTCTAGCTTTTGATTTAAGGTGGAGAAATATGCCACTCTTCCTTTCACTTGAATATTTAGAAGCTATTATAGGGTTATTAATTGGCCTAATTTCAATACTGCTGTGTCTCAGGGAATAGGAAGGCCTGAGGAAAGGGAGAAAGACAGGGGAACAGTCGGTAGGTGGATCAATCAGAACAGGCATAACATTTATGGATTAAGTTCACCACTTACATGGGTGTGGTTCAGGGCAACTCAAAACAATTACAATAGCAATATCAAAGATGACTGCTCACATTTCACCCTAACAATATAATAATGAAAAATTTGAAATACTATGAGAATCATCAAAATGTGCTCCAAAGACACAAAATGAGCACATACTGTTGGGAAAATGGCATGGACAGACTTGCTCAATGCAGGGTTGACAAAAACCTTCAATTTGTAAAAAACACAGTATCTGCAAAGTGCAATAAAGTGAAGCACGATGAAATGAGGTATGCCTGTATTACACAAACTGTCTTGATAAAAACAAACTATCAACTGCCTTAGAATTATATACCTCAGTCCACCCAATGTCTTGAGTAAAGGAAACAGGTTTGGGCCCAGTTTACTATGAGTACAGTGCGCACATCACAAAGATAACTGAACAGCATGAGGTCATGGAAAAGTGAAAGCACGACAAATACTCTGTGCTGTTAGTTCAGGAGACAGGTAATCAGATGCAAAAGGAAGTATTCTAATATTTATATTTTTAAATAGCCCAGAACTGAAAGAAGACCTTTACATTATAAAAACAAAGAATAGAGTTACAAGTGCTATAGTTCATTCTGAATCCCTTAACTCTGCTGAAAAGTTTTTAAAAAAATTATTTTAAGATTGTATTTATTTGAGAGAGAGAGCAGAGAGCACAAGCGGGGAGTGGGGGAGGAGAGGGGCAGAGGGAGAAGCAGACTACCCGCTGAGCAGGGAGCCAGATGTGGGGCTCGATCCCAGAACCCCGAGATCATGACCCGAGACAAAGGCAGACACTCAACTGACTGAGCCACCCAGGTGCCCCCCCACAAAAAAAAATTTTAATGAAAAAATCCTATGCATGCTTTCTTATACAATACAGATTTTCAGAGTCAAATGATAAAAAACATAAATTCAATTCTAGAAACAGGGAAAAGGTAAGTGATCATATTCCACTTGCCTTTATTTACTTTGTGTATGAAGAAGAAGAAGAAGGAGGAGGAGGAGGAGGAGAAGAAGAAGAAGAAATGGACAATGCAGAAGAGTATATATACCAAAGATGTTACTACTATAGAAAATCTTTATTTTCTGAAACCCAAATTGATTAAACAGTCTAAATTACTTTTTGTTTTATTATGGGGTCCAAGAGGCACTATGGAAATGTAGTTTAAAGGCCATGCTACTAGAAATATGCTTTATGAAGACCTCAGAGCCAAACATTTGATCAGGAGACTTGAGAAGAATATCTAACACCTACAATCGCCACAGTTAGAACACAGTATGGCTCTCTTGCCAAAAAAAGAAGTTTAAACACTGGGATAACTTTTCCCAGAAATTAAAAATAAATATGATATCGCCATGGAAAGTTTTGGAAATCATAGTTACAAAAGATTTAAATATTGCACAATATGTATATATGATACTATTTTCAGTAAATAACATAAATATGCATATATACGTATAGAAAGATATAGATATTTAGGAAATGCAACTGCAAGTATATTATTTCTAGCTATATAAATGCAATACCTCAGAAAGACACTAAGGGTATTACTAACTGTAGAACGTCCCACCATAGTGTCAAAGTATGTTGCTAGGAAACCCAGTGGGAAGAAGAAAAAAAGAAAGTTTCAACCATGTAAAGATCTGATGTAAATCTCTAAGCAGAACAAATTCATTTCTAGTCTTTACGCTCTAACCTTTAGCAAGACTTGCATTGTTCCATAAAGAAATCTTAAACGTGCAACTTAAAAAACCCTGCAGCTACAAAAATATCAGGGATGGTCTAAGTTCTTAAATCCATATCTCTATATACCTACAGAGATAATGACCATCCATTCTTCAGTTGATAATACTACCTGGCATACAAAATCATTCATCTTTCACTGATCCATTCATTCAAAAAAATTTATTAAACACTGATTACTCGTCAGACACTGATATAAGACACCAGAAAGAGAAAATTGAGCTCAACAGTCCCTGCCCACTCAGAATATAAAATTCAGTGGCAGACACAGATATTAATCTAATAATCACACAAAGAAATGTGAAAAACTGTCATAAGTGCTACAAAAGAGAAATACAAATTGCTTTAAAATTTTTAAATGGGTGAATTTGACCTGGTTAGGGAGATCAGGAAAAGCTTTCCTAAGGAAGTGACACTCTACTGTGATATCAAGGATATATAAGTGTTAACTAGGTGAGAAAAAGAGGAAAGGATTTTGTAGGTGAGGCCCTATGGCAGAGGGTAGCACGGAGAACACCAGAAGACAGCGTGTCTAGAAAAGATAGAAAATAGTAACAAGAGTGTGAGCTGAGGTAGGAGCCAGGCTATGCTAGTGAAGTTGTAAATCATGTGAAGGAGTTTTGCCTTTATGCCAAAAGCAATAGAATGGCTTTGAAGTGTTAACAGCAGGGGTATAATGCGATTAGATCTGCATTTTAAATGTTCACTTTGGCCTGCTGTGTAAAGAAGACAAGAGAGGAACCAGAGGACCTGGGGAAGAATGGCTAGGCTATTTTGTGGTCCGGGCAGAGAGAAAATGAACCCCGTCCCTCCGTATAAAGATTAGATATAGATATGGATATGGATATAGATATAGATACAGAGATAGACTTAGATACACACACTGATACAGATCTAGAGGAGGCAAAATCACCAGGACCAGATAATGACTGCGCATACTGCGAGGGAAGAGTCAGGGATGATTCTGGGGCTTTTGACTCCCATTTCCCTAACCTTTAAAGTTCTTTATTTTCCCAGATATTTTATCATTATTTAAAAACAGCAGACAAATTATAGACCTCTTTGATAAAAGAGCTTGGAAAAGAGGGTGGAAACTACAATAGCTGTGTCTGCAAGCTTATCAGAAATGTGGCATTATGTGAAATAAAGAATGCTAAAAGAGGTCCAGGGTTCATTTGTTTGTGTGGTTGATTAGTTATTTTGGGAAATTAGTTGAATTTTGGTCATGTTGAATGTGTCCGAGGTGATTAGCTGTCAGCCAAAGATCTGCACTTGACATTTCTTACTGAGGAATTCTTGTGGGAATTAACTATGCTACCAAGGACTGTATCTCCCACCCTCCCCACTCCTTTGCATTGAGCTAGAGCCATGTGACTGGATCTCACAAAGAGTTTATGGACAATAGCACTGGATCATGAGGCTTAAGAAGTGGGTGTGTTCCAGTCAGAATGGCTAAAATGAACAAGTCAGGAAATGACAGATGTTGGCGGGGATGCGGAGAAAGGGGAACCCTCCTACACTGTTGGTGGGAATGCAAGCTGGTGCAGCCACTCTGGAAAATAGTATGGAGGTTCCTCAAAAAGTTGAAAATAGAGCTACCATATGATCCAGCAATTGCACTACTGGGTATTTACCCCAAAGATACAAAAGTAGGGACCCGAAAGGCTACGTGCACCCCGATGTTTATAGCAGCAATGTCCACAATAGCCAAACTGTGGAAAGAGCCAAGATGTCCATCAACAGATGAATGGATAAAGAAGATGTGGTATATATATACAATGGAATATTATGCAGCCATCAAAAGGAATAAGATCTTGCCATTTGCAACGACGTGGATGGAACTGGAGGGTATTATGCTGAGCGAAATAAGTCAAACAGAGAAAGACATGTATCATATGACCTCACTGATATGAGGAATTCTTAATCTCAGGAAACAAACTGAGGGTTGCTGGAGTGGGTGATGGACACTGGGGAGGGTATGTGTTCTGGTAAGCGCTGTGAATTGTGCAAGACTGTTGAATCTC
Organism: Phoca vitulina; assembly: GCF_004348235.1. Classification (NCBI taxonomy): domain Eukaryota; kingdom Metazoa; phylum Chordata; class Mammalia; order Carnivora; family Phocidae; genus Phoca; species Phoca vitulina. Next base: position 39,031,640 of record NW_022589712.1, read on the forward strand.
AGATCTGTACCTCTGAAACAAATAATGCAATATATGTTAAGAAAGAAAAAAAGAAGAAGAAGAATGTAGCAGGAGGGGAAGAATGAAGGGGGGGAAATCGGAGGGGGAGAAGAACCATGAGAGACAATGGACTCTGAAAAACAAACTGAGGGTTCTAGAGGGGAGGGGGGTGGGAGGATGGGTTAGCCTGGTGATGGGTATTGAGGAGGGCACGTTCTGCATGGAGCACTGGGTGTTATGCACAAACAATGAATCATGGAACACTATATCTAAAACTAATGATGTAATGTATGGGGATTAACATAACAATAAAATTAAAAAAAAAAAAAGAAGTGGGTGTGTTTTTTCCATTTCATTTCCCATCTCCTGGCCTCCTGCAAAAGCCCGCAAACCTTAAAAGAGAGTAAAGCTACAAGAGGGATGAAATTGGCTTCCTAAGTCACCATGCAAAAAACTGCTTGATGACCAGAAACCCTGAATTGAGCTGTTATGTGAGGAAGAAATCAAGTTTTATTTTGCTACACCATTGGAATTTTCAACTATGTTTGTTATAATAGCTAGCAATATCGTAACTAATACATGGAGGCTGATGTACTTTTGAGATATCCATGGTAAGCTGTCAGGTAGACAATTAGATAAATAGATTAGAGCTCAAGGGAGAACGCTGGACTGAATATTTTGAGAATCATCTGGGTAATGACAATCATTAAAGTTACCGGCATGGATGAGGACGCTTAAAAAGAAAATATAATTAGAAAGGGCGAGACCTTTAGTTCAATAGTAGTTGTAGAGGTATAGCATTTAAAGGGCTACTGATATCCAAAAGTATCATCTAGACAGTGATAGTTAAGCAGCCTTCCTACAGTCCTGTTTTTATTCCATGAGTATTTATTGAGCGTCTAGTATATACTAGGCACAGTTTGGGGCATATGGATGCAATGTTTCAAGTTCTCAGAAAGACCACCATGATAGATTATAACAGTGAACCCTACCAGGCCTGAAAGTCCAGAAGAGTTTTGCAGAAAATCTTTCTAGCTGAAGCCTGAAAGCTCTGTAGTAGCTAGAATGGCTGGGGTAACAGAGGGTAGGTAGACCATTCCTGACTTTAATAGCTATATGAAGCTCCTGATGTGAAGAAGTTTGAGACATTTCAGGAAGTAAAAGAATGACAAGGGAGTAAGGCAGAAAAAAGGTCCAAAAGTAGTAAGAATCAGATCATTCAGAACCCTTAGGTTCTACATTAAGAGTTTTGGGCTTTATCAGAAGTGAGGAGACACAGTTTGATGATTTTAAGCAAAGGAAGTGCACAGAACAGTAACATCAGAATTTTGCTTCATGTTTGTGATTTTAAGTAGACTTTTACAAGCTATTTAACAATGTAAACACCATGTTTTATTTCCAAGGGAAAACTCTTCCAGGGTGCCAACCACTTTCTTAAAAGCTATTATTAACTCTAATTCTTTGCCTTTGAGTATTACCTCACTGTTTAAATTATCCACACAAAAACTTTTCAGTCAGCAACACAGTATCACTATAGCATCTACAAATCTTCACCAACACAATTTAGAGCACTCTTTATGCACCTTGATTAAGTTTAACCAACGAAGCAAAAATTGTGCATTCAACAAACACTGACTGGACCAGGCAATAAGACTGATGTCTGCTCTCAAGAAGGTAGACAAGAGTAGCCAGAGAAAAATGATAAGCCTGTTTCACGAGTTAAAAGTACTCAGTAAGGCAACATAGAGGCCTCAGGAAAGGCTTCACAGAGGAGATAATATTTGAGCAAAATCATAAAGGTTAAACAGAAGTTTAACAGATAGTACATGAGAGAGTCTCATTCCAAAGAAAGGGAAAATCAAAATCAAATGAGAAATAAAATTTAGAAATAAAGTAAACATCGAATTAGTAGATTGATTCTAGAATGGTCTTTTATGCCAGGCAAAGAATTGTGCATACTGATAACCCTTCAAAAAATAATACACATGGCAAACTTAACCTCCCTTACCTTGCTATAGTTTTCCTTCCCAAAACAGTACTCAACTTCTCACATATTTTCTATGCTTGTTGTTCATTTCTTGTCCTCCCCCATTACAATGGAAGTTCCATTACCAGGGCAATTAGTAATCTTTGTTCAGTTCATTGAAATAACTAAAATACCTGGAACAATGCCAAGCACACAGTAGATACTTAATAAATATGTTTAATAGTAAATATCATTCTTTGAGTAAACTGTCTTCAAAATGGTTTTTTTATTGTTATGTTAATCCCCATACATTACATCATTAGTTTTAGATATAGTGTTCCATGATTCATTGTTTGTGCATAACACCCAGTGCTCCATGCAGAATGTGCCCTCCTCAATACCCATCACCAGGCTAACCCATCCTCCCACCCCCCTCCCCTCTAGAACCCTCAGTTTGTTTTTCAGAGTCCATCGTCTCTCATGGTTCTTCTCCCCCTCCGATTTCCCCCCCTTCGTTCTTCCCCTCCTGCTACATTCTTCTTCTTCTGGAAAGAGCCAAGATGTCCATCAACAGATGAATGGATAAAGAAGATGTGGTATATATATACAATGGAATATTATGCAGCCATCAAAAGGAATGAGATCTTGCCATTTGCAACGACGTGGATGGAACTGGAGGGTATTATGCTGAGTGAAATAAGTCAAACAGAGAAAGACATGTATCATATGACCTCACTGATATGAGGAATTCTTAATCTCAGGAAACAAACTGAGGGTTGTTGGAGTGGGGGGTGGGTGGGAGGGATGGGGTGACTGGGTGATGGACACTGGGGAGGGTATGTGCTCTGGTAAGCGCTGTGAATTGTGCAAGACTGTTGAATCTCAGATCTGTACCTCTTCAAAATGGTTTTTATCTCACATACCTATCAGATAAAATTGCTTGAGTTCATATCTCATATATGTAAATTGATTTATATCCATATTCACTACACTAATAAATGTATACTAAGTCATGCAAAACAAAAATTTCCTTTAAAAAGAGGTGAAAATAATTTAGAAATATAGGCTCTAACATTTTCTTCCCCCAGCCTCTCTCCATGGTGTCACATGCATCTGAAAACATAGTGTTTCTCTTATCATTATCCTCTGCCTTGGTGAGAACTCACACTACCTCTCTGTATGGCCCATTGGCCAGAAGCAGTCTCATGGGTTCCTCCTATCTGAAAGGGAGCCTGGAAAAGAGAGTTCTGCTGCATATGCAGCATCCATATAGGCCCAGAGTCATCCCTCCTGCCATCCTCTCTTTAGGGCTTGAGCACAGGGGGGTCTAATTCACATAATGAAGTTCATGCTGCTTGGGGTGCTGTGGATAATGAAATTCTTTGTCTCTGACCCAGGAGTCTCATGTCCCCTGACTGCATCCATGAAATAGTAACAGGGTAAATTATTAGCCTGTAAAGAGGTAATATCAAATCACTGACCTTACAGGATACTAATATTATCATGCTCCTTTTTTTTTAATTGAAGTAGCTGACACACATTATATTAGTTTCAGGTGTACAACAAAGTCATTCAACAATTATATACATTGTGAAGTGATCACCAGGATAAATTTAGCCATCATCTGTCATGATATAAAGCTGTTACATATTATTAACTATATTACCTATGCTGTACATTGTATCCCTATGTCTTAACTTATTTTATAGCTGGAAGTTTGTATCTTTTAATCCCCTTCCCCTATTTTGCCCATCTCACCACTGCTATCCCCTCTGGCAACCACCAGATTGTTCCATGTATCTATGAGCTTGTTTGTTTATCTTGTCTTTTTTTTTTTTTTAGATTCCTCAAATATGTGAAATCATAAGGTATTTGTCTTGCTCTATCCGACTTAACTACACTTAGCATAATACCCTCAAGGGTCATCCCTATTGTCACAAATAACAAGATTTCATTCTTTTTGATGGCCAGGTAATATTCTATTATACATACATACCATGTCTTCTTTATCCATAAATCTATCAATGGATACTTAGGTTGCTTCTGTAGCTTGACTACTGTAAATAATACTACAGTGAATACAGAAGCACATACATCTTATTTTTTTCAAATTAGTATATTTGCTTTCTTTGAATAAATATCCAGAAGTGGAACTGCTGGATCATATGGTAGTTCTAATTTTAATTTTTTGAGGAAACTCCATACTGTTTTCCAAAATGGCTGCACTATTTTGCATTCCCAAAGACAGTGCATAAGGGTTCCCTTTTCTCCACATCTTCACCAATACCTGTTACTTGTTATTTTTTATCTTTTTGATACTATCCATACTGATAAGTGTGAGGTAGTATCTCATTGTGCTTTTGAGTTGCATTTCCCTGATGATTAATGATGTGGAGTATTTTTTGTCATATGTCTGCTGACCACCTGTACGTCTTTCGAGAAATGTTTATTCAGGTCTTCTGTCCATTTTTAATTGGATTCCTTGTTTTTTTATATATTGAGTTATATGAATTCTTAATATATTTTGGATATTAATCACTTACAGGATATACAATTTGCAAATATTTTCTTCTATGCCATAGGTTACCTTTTTGTTTTGTTGATGGTTTCCTTCACTGTGCAAAAGCTTTTTAGTTTGATGTAGCCCCATTTCTTTTTCCTTTTTTTTTGGCCTTGCCTGAGGAGATAGATTCAAAAAGATATTGCTCAAAAATTCCAAGAGCATCATACCTGGCTTTTCTTCTACTCCTTTTATGATGTTCAGTCTTACATTTAAGTCTTTAATCCATCTTATTTTTTTATGTGCTATAATGAAGTAATCCAGTTTCATTATCCAGCTTTCTCAACACCATTTACTGAAGAAATTCTCTTTTTCCCTTTTGTATATTCTTGCCTCCTCTGTCAAAGATTAAGGACCATATAGTTGTGGGTTCATTTCCAGTCTCTCCATTCTTATTGATCTATGAATTTGTTTTTGTGCCAGTACTGTACTTTTTTGATTACTGTAGCTTTGTGGTATAGTTTGAAATCAGAGTATGTGAAACATCCAGCTTTGTTCTTCTTTCTTAAGATTGCTTTTGTTATTTGGAGTCTTTTTTTTGTTCCATACAAATTTTAGGGTTGTTATAGTTCTGTGAAAAATGCCATTGGTATTTTGATAGGAATTGCACTGAATGTATAGATCGTTTTGGGTAGTATTGACATTTTAACAATCTTAATTATTCTATCCCATAAATACAATATATATTTCCATTTATTTGTGTCTTTTTCAGTTTCTGTCATCAATGTCTTAAAGTTTTCAGAGTACTTCTCTTTCACCTCTCTGGTTAAATTTATTCCTACACATTTTATTCTTTTTGATGCAACTGTGAATGTTATTGTTTTCTTAATTTCTCTTTCTGATAGTTCACTATTAGTATATAGAAGTGCCACAGGTTTATGTATATTAGTATTGTAATCTGCAACTTTATTGAATTTGTTTATTAGTTCTAAGTTTTTGATGGAGTCGTTAGGAATTTTTATACACAGTATTATGATATCTGCAAATAGTGACTAAGTTTTACTTCTCCAATTGGGATGTGTTTTATTTTATTTTTTTATTTTTTTATTTTTTATTTTTGTCTAATTGCAGTGTCTAGGAATTCCAATACTATGTTGAGTAAGTGTTGAGCACGGCCACCCTACCTTATTCCTGATCCTTGAGAAAAGGCTTTCAGCTTTCCACCACTGAGTATGATGTTAGCTATGGATGTGTCATATATGGCCTTTATCATGTTTAGGTATGTTCTCTCTATATCTATTTTGTTAAGAATATTTATCATAAATGGATGTTGAATTTACCAAATGACTTTTCTGTAGTGACTGAGATGATCAAAAGTTTTTTTATTCTTTTTTTGTTAATGTGGTTTATCAGGTGGTTTGATTTGCAGATATTGAACCATCCCTACATACCTGGAACAAATCTCACTTGATCATAGTATATGAACTTTATACTGCATTATTAAATTTGGTTTGCTAATATTTTGTTGAGGATTTTTGCATCAGTGTTCATCAGGGATACTGGCCTGTAATTTTCTATTTTTTGGGTGTCTTTATCTGGTTTTGGTATTGCTTGCCTCATAGAATGAGTTTGGAAGCATTCCTTCCTCTTCAACATTTTGTAGTCTGAGAAGGATAGGTATTTATTCTTATTTAAATGTTTGGTAGATTTTGCCTGTGAAGCCTTCTGGTCCTGAGTTTTTGTTTGTTGGGAGGCTTCTAATTACTGATCAATTTCGTTACTAGTAATTAGTCTGTTCAGATTGTCTATTTCCTCTTAATTCAGTCTTGGAACATTGTGTTTCTAGAAATTTATCCATTTCTTCTAGGTTGTTCCATTTGTTAGCATGTAACTGTTCATAGTAGTCTCATATAATTTTTTGTATTTCTGTGGTATCTGTTGTGACTTCTTCTCTTTTTTTGATTTTACTTACTTAGGGATTTCTCTCTTTTTTCTTGATGAGTCTAGCTAAAGGTTTATCAATTTTGTTTATCTTCTTAAAGAATCAGCTCATAATTTTATTTGCATTTTCTATTGATTTTTGGGGGTCTCTATTTCATTTATTTCAGCTCTCATCTTCCCCTTATTAAACTAACTTTGGGCTTTGTTTTTCTAGTTCCTTTAGGTATAAGGTTAGATGGTTTATTTTAGATTTTACTTGTTTCTTAAGGTGGGCCTTAATGTTCCCTTAGAACATTTTTTGCTGTATCCCATAGATTGTGCCCTGTTTTGTTTCCATTTTCATTTGTCTCCAGGTATATTTGATTTCTCTGATTTCTTCATTGACCCACTGGTTGCTGAGTAGCATGTTGTTTAATCTCCATATTTGTGATTTTCCCAGTTTTCTTATTGTAATTGATTTCCAGTTTTATATCACGGTGCTTGGAAAAGATGCTTCATATGATTTCAATGTTCTTGGATTTATTAAGACTTATTTTGTGATCCAACACGTGATCTATCCTGAAAAGTGTTTCATGTGTACTTGAAAAGAGTATGTATTTTGCTTGTTTGGGATGGAATGCTCTGTATATATCTATTAGGTTTACCTGTATTAATGTGTCACTTAAAGCCAGTATTTCCTTAATGATTTTGTCTGGATGATTTAACCATTAATATAAGTGCACTGTTAAATTCCCCTACTATTATTGTTATTCTGTCAATGTCTCCTTTTATGGCCGTTAATATTTCCTTTATGGATTCATGCACCCCTATGTTTTGTGCATAGATATTTACAAGTATTATATCCTCTTGTTGGCTGGATCCCTTTATCACTATGAAATGCACTTCTTTGTCTCTTGTTACACTCTTTCTCTTTAAAGTATATTTAGTCTTACATAAGCATTACTTCCCCAGCTTTCTCCTAGGCAGCATATAGACAGTCTTGTTTTTTTCTTAATTCAGTCACCAGTCTTTTGATTCAAGCATTTAGTCCATTTACATTTAAAATAATTATTTATAGGTATGTACTTATTGCTATTCTGTTGTTCTCTGATTGTTTCTGTAGTTCTTCTCCATTCCTTTCTTCTTTTGCTCTCCCCCTTGTGAGTTGGTGACTTTCCCTGCTGTTATGTTTGTATTCCTTTCTCTTTATTTTTTGTGTATCTATTATAGATATTTGGTTTGTGGTTATCATGAGGTTCATATATAATAAGCTAGGTATACATCAGTCTATTTTCAGTTGAAAGTCACTTAAGTTCAATCACATTCTAAAATATACTACATTTTTGCTGTCCACCCCCACCCTTTTATCTTTGATATCATATTTTACATCTTATAACTTTGAGTATCCCTTGATAGATGACTTTACTACTTTTGTCTTTTAACTTACATCCTAGCTATATAGGTGGTTGTTCCACTACCTTTACTATGTTTTTGCCTTTACCAGTGAGACCTTTTCTTTCTCATTTCCAGTTACAGTCTTTCTCCTTTTCCATTTAAAGAAGTCCCTAAACATTTCTTGTAAGGCCAGTTTGGTGTTGATGAATTCCTTTAGCTTTTGCTTGTCTCGGAAACTCCTTATTTCCCCTCAAATTCTGAGTGATAATCTTGCCAGAGTATTCCTGATTGTAAGATTTTTCCCTTCAGCACTTTGAATATATCATGCCACTCCCATCTAGCCCATAAAGTTTCTGCTGAAAAATCAGCTGATAGTCTAATGGGTGTTCCCTTGTACCTAACTGTTTTTCTCTTGCCATTTTAATAGTCTCTCTTTAACTCTTGACACTTTGGTCATAATATGTCTTGATGGGAAGTCTCTTTGGGTTCATCTCACTTGGGACTCTATGTGCGTCCAGAGTCTGGAGTCTGCTTTCTTCACCATGTTAGAGACATTTTCAGCCTTATTTCTTCAAATAAGTTTTCTGTCCCTTTCTTTCTCTCTTCTCCTTCTGGAACCCCTACAGTGCAAAATTTTAGTATGCTTAATGTTGTTCTAGAGGTACCTTAAAATATCCTCATTTTTTAGATTCTTTCTTCTCTTTGCTGTTCCAACTGGGTGGTTTCCACAACCCTGTATTCCAGATAGCTGTTCTGCTCTCCCGCATCATCCAATCTGCTGTTGTCTCCCTCTAGTGTATTTTTTTATTTCATTTATTACATTGTTCAGCTTTGATTCGTTCTTTTTTATATTTTCTATCTCTTTTTTGAGGTTCTCACTGTGTTCATCCATTCTTGAATTCAATGAGTATCTTTATGACTACTATTTTGAATTATTTATCTGGTAGATTGTTTATCTGTTTCATTTGGTTCTTCTGCTGAGGAGTTCTCTTATTTTGCCTGGAACACATTCCTCTGTCTTCTCATTTTGCCTAAGTCTGTTTGCTTCTATGTATTAGGTTGATCAGTTACATCTCCCAGTCTTGAAAGAATGGCTTTATGCAAAATATGTCCTGTGGGGCCCAGTAATGCAAACACTCCTGGTTACCTGAGCTGGGTGCCCAGGTGACCCCATGTGGGCTGCATGCACCCTACCATTGTGGTGGGGTCACAATTAGCACAGACTTACTGATGTGCAGAACTGTCCCCCCAGCACAGATCTCTGCAAAGTCCACCTGTGACTGCTACTCTCACCTTGCTGAGCAGGGCTGGCCCCTGCCCATCTGGCTGAGAGGCCCAAGCACAACTACTGTAGGTGTGCTAGTGTGCAGGGCTGGCCCCCAACACAATCGGCTGCAAGGTTTGGCAGTGACAGCTGTAGGGATGCAGGCGAGTGGGGCAGGCCTCTGGCATGGCTTGCCACAAGATCTAGCTATGACTGTTGTAGGCATTTTATTGTCAGGGGGCTGGGCCCCAGGGCAGGGATGCATAGGAGGGGCTCCTCTGCCAGCTGAGAATGCCTGCCAGAAATAGCAGAGCCACAAGCCTCTTGGGAGTATGTACAATGCTGGCTGAAGGGCACCTGCCCGATACTGTAGAGAAGCAAACCACTAGGGAGACGCTCCAGACCAGGCATACAGGTTGAGTGGGGTGAGTCCACAGGGGAACACCAGGGGCAGGGTGGGGCAAGAGGTGCTAGCATGGTAGATAGAATGCACCCAGCCAGGAGGTTAAAAAGGAAGTGACAAAGATACCTGCCAGTGCTTCAGTCCCCAGAGAAAGTTCACACAGAATCCTGCCCTTCTGGCACATGGCCTAAAATTAGTCAATGGATCTCCTTCAAGTGGAACCCAGGCACTTTCCAAATTGTTGCCTCTGCACCAGGACTTGGAGCAAGTGAAACTATATGCATGCCCTTTAAGAACTGAGTCTCAGTTTCCTACTACCCTCCAGCTCTCCCAGACATAAGGTCTTTTGGTTTTCAAAGCCAAACATAGGGGGCTTATCTTCGGTGCAGAACCCCTGGGCTGTGAGGCCCCATGTGGGGACAAGACCCCTGTCACTCAGGGAGCGCCTCTACAGTTGTGATATTCCTCTCACTTGTAGGTCCTGATTTAAACCACACTTCGATGGTCCTACCCATCTCAATGTGGCTTTTTCTTTATATCCTTAGTGGTAGGTGATCTGTTCAGCAAGTCTTCAGTTCATTCTCAGAGACAGTTGTTCTACATGTGGTTGTAGAGATTGGTGTGTCCATGGTAGGAGGTGAGCTCAGAATCTTCCTACTCCATCATCTCAATCCCAAGATCATCCTGCTCCTTTTGAAAGCTGTAGGGAAATGGCTCCATAACGTGATCTTTCCTGCTGAATTTCCTAATTCTACAAGTATCTGAGTGTGAACACATTTTTGAAGTTCTTCTGTAATTAAATTAAAATTAAATAGTGCTAAGCAACTTTATGACATAAGGGTTCACATTTAAAATTTCATTGTCCTACTCAGAATAACAGCTTTCACAGTGAAAAATAAATGGGCTGTGCAAGAACAGTGAACAGCGAGAAATAATGATTCCACCACTTTTTCTGGAAGTTTACTGGGCGAGTAAGAATGAGAGATAAGGAAAGTAGAGGAAACACAATATAAAAACATTGAGAATTACTTCAAAGAATGGGAAACTGTTTAAAGGATTTACTGAAGCAATTAAGCACATTTATGCAAGTGCTAAAATACACATTTCAAGTAGACTGGGGGAAGGCCTGCAAAGCAAGCTGCATTTTTTTCTTTAAATAGTAAAGACTAGTACAGGGATAAAATATATGTGTGTATATATATATATATATATATATATATATATATATATATAAATCCCTGATTTAGATGTCCTTGACAAAGTTCAGAAGGTAGAAGATTTAAAAAAAAAAAAGTCTTCTTCCCCTATTCAAATCTCTTGATTTGATTTAAATTGTTTTTAAAGCCTAAAGGTTTTACCATATTCCTCTAAACTTCAGAAGTCAATGAAAACAGGATATTTATGAGCCATTAGTTACATATGCTTTTCAGATTCCTTTCGGTTTTACAGGTACAAGAGAAAGCTTCCAACAGTTACTTAAGATGAGGAGGGTAGATGCATTGGGATTACTGGAGCAGCATTTCTTACAAAAGGAAGCAGGTTGTTCTAAATTAAAAATACAGGAAAGAGGGGCTGCAAGAATTTTAGTTTATATACCCATTATAAATCATAACAGCATATCACAATGATCTCCTCACCCTTCCTCTAGTGCTGCATCTGGCCTATCACAGTTCAATGTCAAGCGTTGCAGAAGATTAACTAAAGTCTTTTCTTTTAGGCAACAAGAGACAGAGTACATTTCATTCAGCAAAATGTTGAGCTTCTTCTACTGGTAATTTAGAAATTAGCTGAGGTAAAGTGAGAACCCTTGTGCAATCATTAGCCTTTTTTCCATTAAAAGAGAATTTTAATACTTTGAACGGTTAATCATACTCACACACAATTCTGGGACATTTCTCCCAAAATATCCTTAACAACATTTCCATCACAAAACAAAACACATGTACACCACATCTTGGCTAGATCATTTTCTATGGCGACAGTAGTACTTAACAGATTTGAATGCAATCAATTTTGAAATAGAAGAAAAATTACTTAAATGCTAATAAAGTACTCAGAATTTCACTTTTTCTTATAATTGTTGCTTCATGAAGCAAACAGCCATTAGTAAAATTACACTTTAAAGGGTTTTCACAAAATGTTCAGAGGAAAAAAGTAAGACCCACAAGAGATAACTCAATAATATTTGTAGCCTGAAAATGGTTGTTCCTTTTTAATTGTTTCTAAATTCAAACCTCTCACCCAAGAGTGAGAGGCTGCACCATCAAGTATCAAGTTAAAGAGGAAACATCCCTCTTCCCATCTGCTTTCCCCTCCAAAGATCACCAGGGTCCAGTACAGTAAGTTGCCCTATACGCTTCATGGTGGCTAGAGCAAGATGCCCCATTCAGCTGCTCCAGGAAAATACTTCTTCTCCATGTTTTAATCTTGTATTGAATTAACCTCGATCATTGTAATCAATTTCAGTAGCTATATTTGGTCTGCTTATAAGATAATAGAGAAAGAAGATCTTGGTGAAATCACACCACCCTTCTGTGCCCTCATAATCTCAGCTATAAAATGAGAATTGGTCTGAATGAAATTCACATACAATCAGGATCCAACATCACATTAATTAGCAAATGTAAGATTGAATCATTTTTCAAATAGGTATATATTTATTAAAAAGGATAAAGAACTCAGAGTTACCAAGTTATTGAAGTTATCTACCCCATACACTTGCCAGAAAGTTCAGATTCAATAGTTTAGACGTGCTGCCAGACACACAGGAGACACGCCATTGGTGTTAGATCCCTCTCATTCCCAAGCCTTTCCCACAAGCATATCTAAGGATGATATACCACTGAAATAAGAGACTACTTAACTTCTTCAGGGATGTTGCCTTGTTTTAGATTTCCCCATGTCTAGTAAATTGCCAAGCGCACCTCTGAAGAATCAGTATCTATTCAGTATCCAGGGGTGATGAAGGGATCCTTGGAATATGTTGACCTTGACTGCCAGGCCCCAAAGAATTTTGATGGAACATGTCTAGCTCATCCTCCAGATGACCAGTTCTATGCCTCACAACACCTCTTCCACTGCCCTGCTAGAAAGACAACGGAAATTACAATAACAAAACAAACATTTGCTGTTTCTTAAGCAAGAACAGCAGGTATACACCAGCAGACTGGGAGGGTGAGTCCTTCCTGGGTGCCTCCGTCTTCTGACTCCGTGTCTTATCATCAGAAATCTCTCCCAAAGTTTAAAGATAACACATGTGGAACTAATTTGGTCCCTGTGTGTTACTGATGAATATTTTAAAATACAATGAAACCTTTCAAACGGTAGTAATTTAAACTTTAAAAAGAAAACTTTGTTTCTAGTAACAATTCCAATTCATCTTTGCAATTTACAATGTATGAGGCTGCTATCTTGTGATGATTTGAAAGCCTAATTCCATAGCCCAGAACATTTTAATAGACAATGCTGGGTTTTGTTTTCTCTTCTCTTCCTTTATCCTCATCTTCTCACTTTATATTAAGCTTTGCCCTTTCAAAATATGAAAGACCTTGAAAAGCATTTTTATTTTTCTTTTTTTTTTAAAGATTTTTTATTTATTTATTTGAGAGAGAGAGACACAGCAAGAGAGGGAACACAAGCAGGGGGAGTGGGAGAGGGAGAAGCAGGCTTTCCGCAGAGTGGGGAGCCCGATGCGGGGCTCGATCCCAGGACCCTGAGATCATGACCTGAGCCGAAGGCAGACGCTTAACGACTGAGCCACCCAGGCGCCCCTTGAAAAGCATTTTTAAATATTTCCAGTTTTTACTGTGTTAATCACAATGTCATCTCATTTTTAAAAATACTCAAATGCAAATACCTTTGTTAAAGGGTACATAGAGTTAATAATTTCACATATTCCACATTCTTCTAAATCAGATTTGTCGAAAAGATCTGATGTGCAAAGCAATTAACACACAGTTATCTGAGGTACTGGGCAACTTGGTAATTCTGACCGGCTGACATAAACTTCACTTAAAATCTATCAAGTAGTTTCATTTTATTGTGTGTTTTTTTTTTAATAATCTGGTACAACCATAAGAAATGTTCCAGAAAAAGCCTAAATTAAGCAAATGAATAAAAGCTACAGAGTTATCCCAGAGTTGTTCTGGAGCAAAGTAGACATCTGGGACAGGAAATACATTTGTTCAGTTTGCCTGATCTCCTGCCAAGATTATTAACACTCTTCAACACCAAGCATCTAACCAGTTCTATTCAAAACAACATTTAGGGGATTCTCAACTAGTTACATTTTTATCCTTCAAATGTCTCCTGGCCAATTTTGAGGCAAAAGCTGACAAATCTCTCCTTCCCTTGCAGTCTTTTGCTGTGAGTTGATACTGAGAAGTGGTCTTGCTGGGACATCTTCTCTCACCAGTGTTCTCCTTTTCAGGCTGAAGACGCCATATAACGGGATTACCCCACTAAATCCACGCATTTCAGAGGATACTGAATGTTCTCCTAAAGCATTAAAAGCAGTCATCTACTTTTAAATGCAGAAATTAATATCATACAAAGTAGTGTCTATCGGCAAACCACAGCAGTTCTTAATCACTTTTAATCTAAATCTTCCAGAAAAGTGCTTTGACTGATTTGCGTTACCATTTTAATGATACTTATTCTATCTCTTGAAATGAGATGGGCTACTGTTTGAAAACACGTATCATTCCGAATGCTGCAGAAGGTTTTGTCATTGTTTTTAAAGCAAAGGAATTTGTTAAACACACACAGTGGGAGATTTTAAGAGATGGCAAGATAAGGTGTTGACGTGACCAAAGTCACTGAATTATACAACGAACTCAGAGTAAGTGATTTTCAAAACAAATTCAACTTGAAATTTTGCTTTAGGGCAGTGGAATATGCCCATTTTAACCCACCCTGAATACCCTGGTGATCGCTTAAACAGTATGTGAGAAAAAAAAAAAAATTCCACTGTTAACAATGAGAATGGTATGCAATGCCTGGCAGATTTGAAGCTGGGTGATGTAGGCATTCTTTCAGGGTTAGGATACTACTCTGCACCTATTTTTGTGTTAAAATAGGTGCCAAGATGATGGTGTACTTTGAAAACAGAATTTTAGATAAAGCTTATCAATTAACTAGTATCGATAATCTATTCTAAACCAGAAACACTTTTTGAATACAATTGCTATTTCCTAGATAATAGTTGACCATCTCTTTAAAAATCAATTTTGTTTAGCCTTAATGACTGGAAATCTTTCAAAAAGTACATAACGTACTTCTTGATTTCTGAAACAGAGCACACTAAACCGAACTTTTCATTCAGGCAGAAAAGAAGAAAGGCAGCCAGCCTGCTGTCCAGACTCCAAATCAGGAGATCTAGTCCTGAAACTCAAACCCTTCACTTGCTTAACTGGGCTATGGGACAGCAACTTTTAAACTGTAAGCTACTTCAAACTCCTATAATAATGCCCTTCAAAAGCTAGTCAGGCGAATAGAAGCTGACTGTATCCTCCCTCCAAAATGTCCCCACACTGCTACATTTTTTTAATTCTTATATTTGCTCGACTTATCTTTTGCCCCTTTAGGATTTTGCTACCTAATGTAATTTTTCTTGCCATCGGTATACCTGCCACAAAGCTCTTTTACCTTGCCCTTCAAATGGTCTGCTGTGGTTTACAATATCTGATAATCGTGTTCATGTATGTTAGTTTCAATCTAAGAATTGAAGAATTTAAGAATAGACAGTCCCAGCAAAGGTCTGTGGTTCGCACTTATTCGTAGGGTACATGGGCTTTAATAACATTGAAAGACCTCCATTTTGACCTCACTCTGTACTTTCTAATTAAGTTCTTCCCAGCCTTTTTTTTTTTAAGATTTTATTTATTTATTTATTTATTTGACAGAGAAAGAGACAGTGAGAGAGGGAACACAAGCAGGAGGAGTGGGAGAGGGAGAAGCAGGCCTCCCACCGAGCAGGGAGACTAACGTGGGGCTCGATCCCAGGACCCTGGGATCATGACCTGAGCCGAAGGCAGACGGTTAACGACTGAGCCACCCAGGCGCCCCACCAGCCTATCTTTTAACTCAGGCAAAAGACTCCGGGCAGGCAAAGCATCCTGTGATGGGAACTGAAACTAACCCCCCCCACCCCAGCAATAGGGATTGCCCTGAGGCTGACAGGACCTCCCATGATTGACCCCAAGACAATGATTGACCTGACCTTTCCTGCCAGCTTCACCCACCCACTGACTTTTGTTGCACTTTTCCTTATATGAACCTGTAAGTATTTTCAGCACTTTGGAGACAGTCTTGGAGACATTAGTCTGCAGTCTTTCCACTGTTGGCCTCACTGAAACAAATTCCTTTTTTATTTCACCACTATCATCTCTCTGCCTTTGGATTTTGTCAGCAGCAAGTGGCCAAACCTGGTCTGTTTGGGACCCCTGGAGCCGGGTGCTCTTGGACCCTTGGGCCCCAGTTACAACACTGGATGATGAGGGGCCTCTCAGGGCCTTTTCAGGATCCTAACTATGCACTGTATTACTATATAGATTATGAATATCAAAAAGGTCAAAAGTGTAAATGTAAAAGTAAGTACTTTCAGTTTTGTGCAGAAAATTCTATCAGTAACGGAGAAATTGCCAAAGGTCACGCAGTTAATGGCAAATCCAGAACTAAACCCCAAGGATCCTACCTCCCAGTTCAGCATTTTTTAACTCCCTGAAATGGTCTATATATTTTGCCTTCTTTTCCTCACTACGTATTTCTTTCTAAATCCCTCATATTGATTTTCCCTATTCTAATGAAACTACTTATCAAAAATTCCCTGAGTTTTGAATCCAAATGAGTGCCCAGCCCTCCTCCTAGGCTTTTCTCTTCCGGGTTCTTCCTTTCTGGGTGCTCCTTCACCTGGCGATGGCCCACCACCTGTTCTTCTCCAGCTATGCCAAATAAGATTTTTTATTTTTATTCAGTAATTCCTTCTCCCCTTCCAATCCCATTGGTGGCATTTCTGAAAACACAGTCCCCGGCCCTCTTCTTGCTTCCCGTTGGTCAGAAGAGAGTCAAGTCTGAATTGACCTCTAAATAAATTCTGCAACTGCCTCGTAGACATTTCCATCATTCTACTTCTGTCACTCCAAGTGCAAAAAAATTCAAAACAAGCTCCTATTCATTCTCATTTCATTGGTTCCCTCTCCCAACTTGATAACCTCCCAAAAATGACTCCCCAACCCTGGAGAGTTTTGACCCTGTACCCTCTTAACCATCTCAGCAATTACTTTTCTAAAGATCCTCTGATATCAGATCTTTACACTCTGTCTTTCCTCTTTCCACATGATGGAAGCCAGCACCAAGTTTCCACTTCTTCATATCTGAACTGGAGATACTGTTGTATCAACAGAGGTACTGTTATATCAAAAGTATTTTATAAAGAAAACAGGTTTTAGTGCTCATTATCCACATTTTTGATGTAGCTATTATCCTAGGTTCTCATTATCTCAAATCCAGATATTTCCTATTATAGGAGCCTTCCTGACTGGAGCCTTCCCCCATTTGAATTTGTCCTATATTTTCTACCTCTTTTTCCTTAAGTGTTGCTCTGAACATGTCACTACATACTAAAGAAACTATCCTGATTGTGTATGTTTATCACATAAAGTTTAGAATCCTTTGTCAGATTTCAAAACTCTTAATAATGACTAAAGGTGCATTTATTAAGTGTTTAACAGGTACCAGTGACTATTCTAAGCATTTCACGTGTATTAATTATTTTAACTTTTCCACCAGCTCTATAAAGTAAATACCATTATCATCCTCATTGTACAGATTAAGAAAATAAGGCACAGAGAGGTTATTTGTCCAAGGTGACAAAAATTGTAGAGTCAGCATTTGAGAATTTTATTCCAGATAAGCTCTTAAAAACTACATTATATTCTAAGGGTACCTGGGTGGCTCAGTCGTTAGGCGTCTGCCTTTGGCTCAGGTCATGATCCCAGGGTCCTGGGATCGAGCCCCACGTCGGACTCCCTGCTCTGCAGGAAGCTTGCTTCTCCCTCTCCCACTCCCCCTGCTTGTGTTCCTGCTCTCACTCTTTCTCTGTCTCTCTGTCAAATAAATAAATAAAATCTTTAAAAAAGAAAGCTACATTATATTCTAGAATCTGTAATCTTAACCAACTCTAACTATCCATCCATAACCCCCACTACATCCACATAAGTACTTCAATCTAAATGGTAGCGTCGTGTCTCAGATCAACACAGCCTCACACTTTCCTTTTTGACTCTGATGTTAAATCATCTAAATTTTATCCATGCTTCAACACTCAACTAGACTCACCATACCAATGAATCTTCCCTAAGACAGTCTACTCATTCTAGTATTGCCAACCAGATGGAAAGCTCCATAGCATCATTTTCTTTCCTTTAATTTGATGGGGTCAGGACATGCTCCCCAAAATATGGCACCTTGGTATATTCAATATTTTAAGCTGAAAGAGTCTGAGAAAATGGCAGAAGCATGGTCACTCTGATCTTTCCCTCTCCCTTCTCCCCTGAAACAGGTTAGATAACTCTCACCTGAGTCTTCCCCAAGATTCTCCAGTTTACTACACTTACCTCATACTCAACCTAGCATATTTTCACATGACTGCCAACTTTCATTAAACCTAGCATAAACATACTCAAGTCTAACTCTGTCTTTGGGGCTTCATTTCCTTATGAAAACTCCTCTGTCATGTAAAATGTGTATTAAATTAATTTGTATGATTTTCTCCTGTTAATCTTTGTCAGTTTAATCTCCAGACCCAGCCAGGGACCCTAGAGGGTGTAGGAAAACCTTTTCCTCCCCAACATACTCCATAACACCAAGCTCTGTATAAATCCCATTGTATGTATTCAATCAATATTTATTGACCAACTGATTTATCAACCCCAAAATGTATAATTCCAATGGCAAAAGTTAAAGAAGAACAGCAAAGAGAGAATTAGGCCTTCAGAAATGCCCAAGGCTAAAAAGAAGAGATTAGGAGATAATAGAGGCATAAAAATGAGTTGTCAAAAGCCTGGGAGTAATTTTTTTCACAGCTATCTCACTGCAAAGAATATAACATTTGTGTAAATCACTTGCCTGGATATGGTAAATTATCTCATTAAATGTGGTAACAGGGCAAATTAATACTTTCCAAGCAATATTTTTTTAAATTCCATATAAGGTTTTGAAAGAGTCCATCTATCTTAAGTGATTATTTTATTTCAATCATATATTTTCACTCTAAAAAAAGATCATCAATATAAAAAAAGGAAGGCAGAAAAGAAAAAGTATTCAAATTCAATTAACTCTACATAATAACTGAGTTCTGTTTTCCCTAGTATTCAGCCCTTTTACTCTTACCAGCTTTAAGAACAATATTTAAAATCTCACTCAGATTCTAAAATCACTTTCTCCATTTATATATTCAAGGGTAAAAAATATATATCTTATAAGAAAACAATACTGTTTTTTTTTTACTTGATAGGTCCCTAATCTTCACACACACCCCACCCCCCACCTAGCCCCAGTTCTGCCTCTGTCGCCTTCCACACACCCACAGTAGGCTCAAACTATAAGCCTCTCTTATAGTATGGAGAAAAATAACTGGCTTTTGTTCCCCAATGGAATTTTCATTTCCAAAGACTGCTAATAGTGAGTGCTGGCTGTGTGAGGTAATGTTCCAGGGTCTCTATCTATATATACTCTGCAGCTGCACAGCTTTGTGATTTCCAGCTCTCTGAGTATAATGCAAAGTCAAATGCCAGATCAAAAAATAAATTTTAGAGCCAGCATGATCAAATCAAGGGACAATGATTCCCTTTGCACCATCCATCTGAGCAGCATCTTACATCAACATTAGTACTATCAGCACCTGGCCTGAACCAGCTGCTCTCATCTTACAAACTAAAAATATGTTGCCTGATCTAAAATAGGGAGTGACAATAAGAAGGAACCATGTTTCATTAAAGTGTTATTTCAATTTCTCAATGAAAAGAAAAACTGGTGACATCCTTCTATCTACAGATGATAATGATATTGTCTACGGAAATGCCTCACTCCTACCCTTTCAGGTCAGTGTTCTTTACTTGCTTATAAACTGTCAATGTATATAATGATCCAGTGATATTAGCTAGCCTGTTTTATTGCTTATTAGAAACACAGAAACAATGGCCCAAAAGAATCCTTAGCAGTGCTGTTGATGTAAACCATCAGCTGCTGTTTTTTTTTTTTTTTAAAGCTGCTTTCATTTTGAGGCCAAATCATTGTAAAACAGCTAGAATGTTTTTCCCTCTATGGTTTGTGATATATGCATTTGAAATGCATCTTGAGTGAAACCTAAGGTGAAATTTGAATTTGACATGTATTATTTAAAAGTCTCTTAGAGGGGTGCCTGGGTGGCTTAGTCGGTTAAGCGTCTGCCTTCAACTCAGGTCATGATCCCAGGATCCTGGGATCGAGGCCCCCATAGTGGGCTCCCTGCTCAGCAGGGAGTCGCCTTCTCCCTCTACCTCTGCCCCTCCTCCCGCTTGTGCACACACACACACTCTCTCTCAAATAAATAAATCTTTTTAAAATAGGTAAATGCCTTGGGGCGCCTGGGTGGCTCAGTTGGTTGGACGACTGCCTTCGGCTCAGGTCATGATCTCAGGGTCCTGGGATCGAGCCCTGCATCGGGCTCTCTGCTCGGCGGGAAGCCTGCTTCTCCCTCTGACCCTCCCCCTGCTTGTGTTCCCTCTCTGTCTCTCTCTCTCTGTCAATTAAATAAATAAGTAAAATCTTTAAAAAAACTAAATAAATAAAATAAAATAAAATAGGTAAATGCCTCTTAGAGAAGAATGGGTATGATTTTTTAACTTTTAAATATTAAGTTAGGTAACAATCCTCTATAGGCTTTAAACAACATAAAAATTGTTGAGGGGATATTGACAAAGAGCAAAGGGTTGGTAACAGTATCCCAATTAATTTCAAAGCAAGTATCAAATTTTTTAAAATTCAATTCAGCTACAAGATGCATAAATAAATAGACCTCTGGTCAACAGAGGTGATCCACACTCAAGCTCTACACAATGGCTGTCATGGAGAGATTCTGGATTGGCATGGCCACCTGAATGCTGGCGTGATTTATTCAGCTGCGAGCATGCGGGTGGTCAACGTGGGAAGACAGAGGGAACATCCGCGTCCCACAGTGCTCACTCGGCTGTTGTCACATTAATGGGAAATGCTCTCCAAATATGTGTCTAGAGAACTGATCCAGACAACTTAGAGTACAGATAGCTTATTTTTAAAATTTCAACAAAAATTAAAAGTTCCTTTCTATCCTTTTTATTTCACTTTGAAGAGATAAGTTCTTTTAAAAGAAAATTCTTTGTACAATACTTCATTTACTGGTACCTGTAGAGAAATACTGAGTTGATTTCAGTTACTTAAGTGGGAAAATAAGAAATTATGATTAATTACTCAATTGCTAGATATCCACAGACCCACATATCTTTTGCATTGGCCACATCCTTTTGTGCTTCTTTAATACCTTCTGCTTAGTCCAGTGGGTGGCCCATAACAGATGTTTAATAAAATGTTTTGAATTTTTTTTTTTTTTTTTTTTGATAAGAGCACTGCTCTCAGCATGGTGGGCATATAAAAACCGTGATGAGAAGTAAACTCCAGACATTCAGGACTTAAATGTGACACCTCAGCTAGAGAACCTTACTTTAGAAAACACACAGAACCTTTTATCTACTCTCTTTTTCTTTCTTTTTTCCCCCTAAGAGAAGATGTATTTAAGTGTCAGGTAATCATCTAAAATCTTATCAGACTATTCCTTCTCTTTCTGACCTTTGGACAAAGTACTACTTGAGCTGAAAAACTAAGGCGTAACGTCAATGAGCAGACGGTTTCATTTCAGTCAGTAGTGTTGGTCACACCTTCCAGCCTTCCATTGTGCACTCATATTCTAGTCCAAGAGTTAATTTGGGAGCTGGCACAGATTTCTCCATTTTAAAGCTAACTCACTGGTGTCCCTTTAATGTCTCTACTGGAAGTACATCCTAAATAATTACCCTGCTGGTGTGGAACATCTCTGAAGACATGTCCAGAACGTAGCTTTCCATTGCATTGCTTTAATTGAGTGCTGCTCTTCTTCATTTCCACTTTGCTTTAAATTAGCAAGTAAGACTGGGAATCCTCCAGACTCAGTTCAGACTGTATTTTCTAATTAGATGATTGGAAAACTGTAATTAATAAGACGACCCCAGCATAAAAATCAGGTCATACTGTTAAGCACTTATAGCTTACAAATTTTAGCAAGCACGGACTTTTGCAAGTCAGCCAACTTTGTTAGTTCTCAACAATCCTTTAATTAGGCTAGACAGGAAGTAGCATGCACTAATGTGTGTCCTGGCTGAATTCCAGGGGGGATAATTGCAATCTGGCCTACCTAAACTTTCACTGGTTTCATCTGAATACAGTAGTCTTCTACATTCTCTGTCTCTATTTCATTCTGCATTGACACTTTATGGGGGTTCCTGCTTTTCACCCTAAGCACTGAGGATATCCAGTTAACCAGACCTGCTGAAAATCTACCACATCCAGAAGAACAATGTGCTAAGAAGAGCAGAGAGTATTCTAAGAAAACCCACTCCCTCTTCTTACATACATCCACAACACATGACTAAGTCAGTTCCTCTGAACAGCATCATTTTTATTCTCCCTCTTGCTCCCATCATATACCTGCTGCATCCACTACATACACACACACACACACACACACACACACACACACACCCCTAAACTTTCAGAGGACCCAAGTACATGTCTAGAAAACTGCACATAATGGCAATTAAGAAAGCATCATATGCATCTTGGTTCTAAGTTTATTAAGGTATTTATGTTGGTTTTTTTCTTGCCATTACTGCTATTTTGCTCTCTACTACATTAAAGAAAATTGCATGAGGTGATATGATAATTTAGCTCTATACAAATAAGAAGATGGAAAAGTACCTTCTAGCCTGGGTCTCCCAGAAAAAGGCAATTTTTAAATGCAAGATTTAATCATAAAATCTTCAAGCTAAAAGGACCTTCAAGAAGTCATGTAATTTACTCTCCTACCCCCAGGCATGCAAATCAGAGTCCACCAAAAGACTGTCACCAAAAGAAATCAAGTTGGGCCAAGAGAAATTATACAGTCTAAGACAGGATAATTTAAAAGATTAATCTCTGCTGTCTTACCATACTTCTTTAGCAATAACTGGGCCTTCTGGTGAATCAGGATATCAAATATTAAAATGCTGTTGAATATTCTTGGGTTTGGGGGATCACCTAAGGAATATTAATAGCTTAAGTATTTTTTAATTTAAGTTCCTAAAGGGCAGTGGTTATAATTTCTCTGTGTGTGTGTGTGTGTGTGTGTGTCTGTGCATTTCCATAAGAGTGAGGAAAAGTTTCCAAACTCTTTAGAGCCTTACAGAATGTTTACTTTTTACTTTACAGTCATAGTAACTCTTATCCAAATCTTTTATTAAATTAAAAACTCATCATCTGACCTAAACCTTCATGCCTTGCTCTTCATATAAACAATTACATGTCTATCTCATAATTAATATGTATTCTGTATCTGAAATCTTTCTTAATTAAGACATTTCATGAAGATCTATATACTATGTGCATATGTTAGCAGGCTATAGGAGTTGGGAGAGGACAAATTAAAAGTGTCAAATATTCATGGACTGTCTTTACTGGCACCAAAGGAAAGATGACATTCACTGGGTCTTATATAACATCCCCCGGTACAAACTAAAAGGATCAAGACAGCCAAGAATGCAAAGGCTTGGTTGAGCACATAATTGACCATAAAAAAGTAGCTTTCAAATGAATCTACAGTCAACATTGCCTCACCAGTAGATATCCCACAAATGCTAACTCAGTGTATGTTTTAACCTACCTCCCAATTCCTAATGTATGTCTCCCAGTCCCTAATGTACATCTCAATCTACCTCCCAATCTCCTTTTTCTTTCCTCCTGCTTTTCTCCACACCTCCATAACTGTTAAACCACTGGCCTGCACTCATTTAATACCTGCTTAGAAACAATAAAAATCATCTAGACAGTTTTCAAAATGTCTAGATGAGTAGGTTGCTTCCCTGAAGGCTCTATTTCCATTGGTCACAGGGCTGGGGGAAGGAACGCTGGTGTTGACTTTTGGTAGAGCTCCCAATGATTGTGACCCAGGGCCATGGTGCACAGGGCATGACCCTCACAGGTGCACAATGGCCATGCTCAAATCTACTCTTCCCTTCACCATCGCTTCCACTGTTCTCCAGACAATACCAAATTTAGTATGAAGAAAACCTGCTGTTATTGCTAAGTGCTCTTTCTAGGGCTTTTCTCTAGCTCAGTGGATCTCAGCAAGAGGGCTATTTTGTAATTTGGCAATGTCTAAAGACATTTTTGGTTGTCACAATCCGGAGTATGCTACTGGCATCTAGCGTGTAGAGACGAGGGAGGCTGCTAAACATCATGTGATGCAGAGAACAGCCTCACATGACAAAGAAGTATCCAGTCCAAAATGACAACATTGCTGAAGCTGAGAAAGTGCCTTATCTGAAACCTACCTTTCCCTTCCTTCATCACTCACTCACATACTCATTAAACATTTCCATTCCTCCCAATTCATCCTTCTGCCCCCCCACTAACCATCCTTCTTTTCCAACTGCAATCACCAGCTCAAACCACACTCTCCCCAAATTCTCACAATTACTGACAATCCCTGCAACACTCGTCATGTTCTTTCCCGGCTGTGTTCCTCTTCATCCCTTACTTCTGATCATCTTTAATAAAGCCAAAATGTACAGTGATGGTTCTTCTATCAGCTGGGCCTCATGGCCTCTCCTCCTTCTCAACAACTAGACCTTCCACTCAATTTGGTGGCCAATCAAGGACCTCTGCATGCCCCAGGCAGTGCTCCTCTCCAAGACCTAACCCCCTCTGTATATTGTCTCACCATGACCACTAACACAACCATCTTTCCTATTATCTCCCTTCTGCTGGACATGCCTCCTATCCTCAAACATCTGCAATGGTGCTACAGTAATCTAACTGCCCCTTCCATTCTGCTTTCCTACTCATGGCCACCTAGTACATTTTATTTCAAGACACCCAAACCCTCACTTTTGCTCAATCAAAGACCAAGGAAACTTCCACTTTCTGCTTTTCCATTCCAATTCTTAGAAAGTTGGGGAATGATGGAAAAGTAACTGGTTCCCCTACAAATGCATGCCACCTGGTTTCACTAATGCCTTAGTTGCAATTTAGCAATCATTTAATTTATTGCTGCTTTCCCCTCACATTTCCCACAGAGCTTGGTCTAAACCTCAGGCCTTCTCTCTCATGTCATACTGCCTTATTCTACTATGGGGAATGGTGCCATTCACCTGGAGAATTAACATCTGTAGAAATGCATGCCCTATAAAGTTTAAACTCCCTCCAAAGGTGCTCAAGTCCATTCACAAACTGCACCCCTATCCATTTCACTCCCTGCTTCACTTCCCAATTCTCCCTACTTGCCAGTGAACCTGACTCTTAATTGTCCCACACATACACTCTTCCATTCTCACCTTTGTTCTACCATTTCTCTTTTTATTTTATTTTATTTATTTATTTATTTATTTGTGAGCTCTATATGGGACCAATGTGGAGCTTAAACTCATGATCCCGAGATCAAGAGTTGCATGCTCTACCAACTGAGTCAGTCAGGCACTCCCTAACTAACATTACTTCCTCCTGGAATTCTCTTTTCTCCAGTCTTTAGTTATAGAAATCTTACCTATCATATACCAGCCCTTCATACCTTGCATGATCAGTTTATGAAGACATACCTGATTACTTCCCCCAAATCCCCTTAGTACTTCATTCTTACTTTTCTTACAGTTCTTATCATTCCATATTATACTGTACGTATCTATACATATCATTTAATCTCCTAAACAAAGGCCTAGTTTGCTTACACTATCCAACTCAACTCTGCTCCTTCTACCTTGTATTATACACACACAGACAAATGCACTCACATATGTGTCTATATCATCTTTACAATATATTATAACTAATGTATATCAAGTATATAGAATCTCCTAAAATGTTTTTTACAAATTCATAATAACTGAATTAAATTTGCCAATAAGTAGAACATCTTGATAAAACAGTAAACAAAAAAAAAAAAAGGAAAGGAAAAATTTATCAGCAGTTTTCACCTGAGTTTCATGTACCAGGTTGAGAAATTTGTGAATCCCCTCAAGTTGTATGGGTATTTTCTGGTAAGAAAGTTCATAACTTTTAATAGATTCTCAAAAGAGCCCATC
Source organism: Phoca vitulina (assembly GCF_004348235.1). Taxonomy (NCBI): domain Eukaryota; kingdom Metazoa; phylum Chordata; class Mammalia; order Carnivora; family Phocidae; genus Phoca; species Phoca vitulina. The sequence goes on from NW_022589712.1 coordinate 39,057,470, forward strand.
ATGCACAAAAAAAAAAAAAAAAAAGGTTAAAAAGTACTGCTCTGGAGATTTGAAATATAAAGACAGAATTCACTGCATTATTTACATTCTAAGAGAGCCTTTAAATAATGTTATAGCAATTGTAGTAAAAAAAGCTAGATAATATGAATTTGAAAGATATGAATTCACATTTTTTAAAAATGGCCCAGTTTACATCACCATTTATTTTTCACCAACACTGATCTTATTTATAGTAAGCTGAAATGTGATTTTACAGTACATAATGAACAGAGAACAGTAAAGCATTTTTAAGTACTACCACATTAAGCTAGTATAGTTTCGTAAATAAATAAATAAGGTTGCAATTTAAACTAATCTTCAATTATTACAACCACTAAATATTAGATCAATCCATGATAGAAACACAGCTTGACATTCCTTTCAGCTAGACCATATCTTAACTGTCAAAAGGGAGAAACATAACACTTAATTTACTCAGCACATGTCAGTACACTGTTCATGTGTGGACATTTCATAAATCCTTCTTGATGAAGCTGATTTAGTAATTACTTAATTTCCTCCCACTGTTCATTAATTCATTCATTCATTTTGAAACAATCATAACTGGAACACAGCATTGCAGTTTAGAAATCAACTCCAGGTTGATTCCTGGAGCTCTACTGGGTCTTCTCCTTCTCCCAACACCCCATGGCAGAGCCCAAAGCATAGCTGGTTCTCATCCTCTGACAGTAATGGGCCCATCTAGTGCTGCATTCGAACCACATCAGAAAGACTTTCAGGGAGATGTATTTGGTAAAAGAAGATATTTTTATGTCACAGAATTACTTTTCAACCAAAAAGTTAACATCCCTCCTGTAAACTGAGATCACTGCCTCTGCCTCAGTAATTTTGCTAATACCCCTCATCCATGTATTACTATTAAGGTTCAATATGTAACATTCTTATTCACATTATGAAAGATTAAATTTAAAAATGGGCCTGCATGCAACAGAACTATTTTGGCATGTAAAGTCTGCATCACACTGCTATAGAGATCTCAAAAAAAATTTATTGGGGCTTATGTCTCTCTATTTAAGGGACAACCTAATATTTTAGGCTGCTATGGTACTTAATATAACCCTAGAGTCAAAGTAAGTGCAATAACATAGCAATCATCACTATCTCATTCTTGTGAAAAGAAAGTGAAAACCAACAGATTTCCCTGAAGAATTAAAGTAAGAGAGGCATATAATTAAAGGTCACTAAACACTGTTATTACAAGATTTACATTTACTAAATGTAAATTGAACTTATGCCATTTGCCTGAATTTTAGGACAGCTTTTTTGAGCAAAAACAAATCTATTCCAAGACAGTCTATAAAATGGTAAAATGGGAGAGCAGTGTCCCCTATATCTAAGAGCCTATGGGGCTTCCCAAGAAGGTTGTAGATAAAACCAGAAATATGTTCTTGAGAAAACTCATTAATGAATTTGCAGTCATCTTCACAGACTTCACTAGAACATCCTTTAAAAATGTATATATCAGGGGCACCTGGGTGGCTCAGTCGGTTAAGCGTCTGCCTTCAGCTCAGATCATGATCTGGCTCAGATCATGATCCCAGGGTCCTGGGATCAAGCCCCACATCTGCTCCCTGCTCGCCAGGGAGCCTGCCTCACCCTCTCCCTCTGCCTGCTACTCCCCCTGCTTGTGTGCACTCACTCTCTCTCTCTAATAAATAAATAAAATTTTTTAAAAATGTATATATCACTTTAAGTAGAGTAGTATTACTTGCTTTTTAACTGCTAGACATTCGGAACCTAGCCAACTTTCCCCAACATCTCCCTCCTCCCTAACCCTGTCCTTTAGAAGAAAGAAGAAAATTTTATACCAAGCCAAAAGAAAAGCAAAACTTAGGTTCATAAATGCTATTGAACAGCCATAATTTAACTACCATCCTTTGACTGAAGAAAATGGAACAAAATTTTATGGAAGATGGACAAAAATGAAATTTCATTAATCCCTATTTGATAAGGGTAAGAAACACATAATCCTATACACAGCTCCAATATTTTAGAAAATCACAATCATCGGTCCACTATCATCAAATTTTTGAGCAAGCTTTATTTTTTTAAGGTCTTTTATTTATTTAAGTAATCTCTACACCCAATGTGGGGCTCAAACTCACACCCCAAGATCAAGAGTCCCATGCTGTTCCGATTGAGCCAGCCAGGCACCCTGAGCAAACTATATTTAAAAAGGAGGAAGCGGGGGGAAGACCCAGAGCTCTTTACATACCACTTGTGTATAATCAAATCCACAACTGCTTCTAAAGTTTTCAAATATGTAGCTCGCTCACTGCTCCCAATAACTGGAGTTAAACAATCCACAGACCCTGATCTCATCTCTGCACCTGAGAGAAATCAAATGGAGCAAATAGGTAGCGTCTGGATATACCATCTCCTATACGTCAACCATTCCCTAATTTATAGATTAAGAGAGTGAGGTCAGGATCACCGTGCCCACAGGGATGAATTATGACCTCCAGGAGCAAGCTGCCTCCCACCAACTGCAGGCGCCATAACAAAGAAAGTGCTCCATGCCAAGGCAAGCCAACAGAGCCCTTCTGGGGTAAGATCACAGAAGGCAGCCACTACCAGGCTGTAATGTTCTCCTTGGGGCCTGTAAAAGTCTTCCCCACTTCTTGTTTCCTAGTGACATCAGAGACTGTCCTTTACAAAAATAATATTCCAGGAGATCTGCCTTGTATATCTCCACGGCTGGAAATCCATATAGTCTCATATGAATTCCCTACCACTGAACATTTCAGAGATAATACTGACCCATCTATCATTTGACACAGGGCTGTCAGTTAAAAGATTTGAAACACCTCCTTATTCTGTTGTGTAATCAGCATCATACAGATGCATACAAAGACTTCTGTTAACAGAAGAGATTTGATTCCTCCATTCCAGTCTAAGACCTGTTTGTTTTCAAAGAACACAACATTGTTGGGGCTTTTAAATGTGTTACTGTTTTAGAGTGTGTGCATTGATTAGGAAACAAAAGTCAGTATGAGAACTCCTCACCGCCAGCCTTGCAAAGACAGACATTCAGGGTCCGATGCTAGAAGAGCAAGCTTGGTTTTGGCTGTAGGGTATAAGCACTGCTCCTCACCCACAACTTTCTTTTTCTTTTTCTTTAAGATTTTTTTTTTTTAATTTGAGAGAGAGAAAGAGAGTGAGCAGAGAAGGAGAGGGAGAAGCAGACTCCCTGCTGAGCAGAGAGCCCAATGTGGGGCTGGATCCCAGGACACCAAGATCACAATCCGAGCTGAAGGCAGACGCTTAACTGACTGAGCCACCCAGGCACCCCTCACTCATGACTTTTTTTTAATGTTCAGTTAGCCAGCATTCCCACGACTTTTAAAAGAAAGTTCTTCTGTAGATGCCCTCCCCCAGGTGTTCTAAAGTTCCAAATATCCTTGGGAACCTACTGCCACATGCCCCCTTCTTTGTAGCATTAGTAATTAGACCTGACTGAATTTCAAAGTTAAGGGTTGTGATTTTAGTGGCTGAAACATCATTTCAAGAAACTCAAGTAAATCTATGAAAATAATAGCCAAGTATCTGAAAACAAGGTCCCCTTCATTTATTTGAATTATGTGATAATAATATTTGATATTCTTAAACATCTTTATGTATTACTATTTGTTAAATACCTCTTAAGTAGATTGAGTTTCCATACTGAATTTTTAGCCTTTAAATATTGTTTAGATAATAATTTAATATTATTAACTTTTAGACTGCATCATTAGCTAAGAGTAATATTTCATTAAAAAGTGCTTCTGAAAATGCTAGTTCCATGGAAGATTAATAGGGGATATCACGAAAAGAGGTCCTTGGTTCATTGCAAGCACTTTATATGTATTTGCAGAGTTAAGTGGAATTAAGCAGGAATTTCTTTCGTGTAGGACTTCTAGGAGCTGCTAGGATGTGCTGTGACCCCTCAGGGGTAGGAAAGAGGCTAAAGCCTGCAGCATCCACAGCTTATTTAACCTCAGAGCTCATGTTCAACAGAGCATTTCGCAGAACTAGTGCCCATGAACAGTTTTAGAAATTCCCACCCAAAGAAGGACTATGCCGACTGGTTTGCAAAATTTAACTCCTAATGAACCTTCAAGTAGGTATATCAGACACACAAGCATAATGTTTTATTTCAAATGATTTGCACCTACTGTTATCCTCCTTATTTTTACAGCCCTCCAAAATGATGGGTGGGTGAAGAAAAGAAATGTTTCTACAAGAAATTGTTACAACTGTAACTGGCCAAATGACATATAAACAGCCCATAACCACTCTTACTGTGACTCAATGAACAGTCCTGGAAGATTAAACTATTAATATGTACAAAGATTTTCTAGATACCAGAAGTCTGTGAAGCTCTTTCATACCTAAACTTTAAGTACATTTTCTCCCCAGATACTCCTCAGCATCCTGTAGGGGAAATGGCTCAGGAATGATTTGCCCCTATTTTTCAAATGAGAAAATGACAGTCCATTATTGAGCGGTCCAGTACAGAAGCACTAGACGGAGTGTAGAAAAATCTGCCCTCACTTAGTTCAGTGCTTTCCCGGCATACCCCCTCCTCTCCCTCTCTCCCCCAGAGTTGTACTTGGCGCCGTGAGAAGCTATTCCAGAAATTCAGACTGAGGGGCTAGGTTAGCAAAGAGATGTCTGCTCCAGCATGACAGGCAGAGAGTGTAGAGACTAGAGGAACCAAATCACTTTCAGATTGTTCTATATCTCTATTCACTGCAAAGACACAAGCGCAGTGAAAAGACCTTCCATTTCCCTTATTTAAACTTCTGAATAGGACTAAGCTAGAAGTCAGAAATAGACACACTTGGTCCTGAAGAAGTCTTTGTTCACATAAATAACAGGCCAAAGGAAGAATGAGCTAATTATCTAGTTCGGTGGAAAATTTTCAAAAACAAGTTCATGTATTCAGGTAACACCCTAAGTGAAGACCTATGTTTTAGGCCAGTAGTTCTCAAAGTCTGGTCCCTAACCAGCAGCATCAATGTCACCTGGGAACTCGTGAGAAAAGCAAATGCCAGGTCTAGGGCCACCCTGAGACCTACTGAATCAGAAACCCTGGAGTGGGGCCCAATGATATGTGTGGAAAAAGCCCTGCAAGTGATTCTGATGCACAATCAAGACTGAGAAATGCTCTAAAATACTCAAATGTGCATTTCAAATAACCTATTACTCGAAGCCATTTCCAACAACAGCAATTTTTAACTAATATTCTCACCAAAAAGTCATCCTGATGGATTTAGGATTGGGACGTATTTAAAAAAAAACAAAAACAAAAACAAAAACAAAGAACAGGCAAATAACATTACTCTGCATTAACAATTCATCAGAAATTCGTTTAACAAAGAACAGAAATTTGAGAAAAACAAATACATTCTGTCTTCCATAAAAAATGTTTTTAAAACTGATATATCAAAGTGTCAAAGCCCATACTATGTGCTTATTTCTCAATGACTGGCCTGATAACACAGTAGCTGTTAACTTTTTTCCCCACCCTTAAGCAATCACAGAAACACAACCTCATGATGAGGGATCACTTCTCTAAGGCAGAACTACAGGTGTGTGGTGCAGTGTCAGGGCAATACTTGAAATCTAGTGGGAACAGCAAGGGAAGCTAACTGTGCAGGGGACAGTGTCTCCTTTTATTCCGTAGACCATACACAAGCCGCTCCTAGCTACGGCACCCCTGGTCCACCTGGGCCAGTCAGGTCTGGGAGAAGCCTGGCACCAACACCCCTCCCTGAGCCTGCTTGGTCTTGTGTTGATTCCTGGATCAACCAGGAATTAGCAGGTAAATTCTGTCTTTGTTAGGAAAAGAAACATAAATTACAATATCAGTTTGTGATACATGGAAGGGATTTGGTGAAGCACAGTGACAAGACCACAATCTGGCTTAAAGTGGGACAGAGCTGGGTCTGAGTGCAAGCTCTACCACTCGCTAAGAGAGGGACTTAAGAAAGTTGCTTAAACTTTCAGAGTCTCCATTTTTTTGCTTCTGTAAAGTGAGGATATGAGTATCTATTACCTATTTCATAGAATTATTGGAAAGGAATCAGTGAAAAAAACACATTTAGCATTTAGCCCAGAACAAGCTTCCAGTAAATACTAACAGCTTCCATTATTGTTTAAGTATTTTACAAAGCTAGATTTTTAAAGCATGATAAATTATAAAAGCACAAATTTTTTTCAAAGTACACACAAAGTCAGTTTATCGTAACTTTTCAAAAAGAGTTTCTACAAGGATCAAAGTTAGCATGTGATCCATAATTGATTTAAAAGGTAAAAATTAGGGGTGCCTGGGTGGCCCAGTTGGTTAAGCGACTGCCTTCAGTTCAGGTCATGATCCTGGAGTCCCAGGATCAAGTCCCGCATCGGGCTCCCTGCTCAGCAGGGAGTCTGCTTCTCCCTCTGACCCTCCCCTGTCTCATGCTCTCTCTCTCTATCTCATTCTCTCTCTCAAATAAATAAATAAAATCTTAAAAAAATTTTTTTTAAATTAAAAAAACAAAATAAGGGGCGCCTGGGTGGCTCAGATGGTTAACTGTCTGCCTTCAGCTCAGGTCATGATCCCAGGGTCCTGGGATCGAGCCCCATGTTGGGCTCCTGACTCAGCGGGGAGTCTGCTTCTTCCTCGCCCTCTCCCTCTGCCTCTCCCACTGCTCATGCTCTCTCTCTCTGTATCTGTGTCTCAAATGAATAAATAAAATCTTTAAAAAATAAAATAAAATAAAAGGTAAAAATTATTAGAAGTCACCTTATTCCCACTCTGGGTTGAAAAAAAAAAAAAAAAAGAAAGTCAGTCTATGGTTTCCATTAGACTTACTGTTACAAATATTTTTATTCATTAGGCCCAGTGCCTGTTTTAGAGTTTAAGCATAAAAAGAAAAACGCTATGTTCAGGAAGATGAAGCAAGTAATTCCTTCAAATAGTAAGAACTTGCAAATCTAAATACACCTGAAATAGTAAAAAGAAAAGAAACCCAGTTTATAAATTTCATTTTCTACCTTAACCTGGAGAAAGAAAACAACATAATTTTATCTTATTTCTTCATAGTGTTTAAAAATCCTTCAATTTCTTGGAGTTGGTAGGAACAAAAGTCTCATACACTTTTATTCTCATTCTATATGTAGAAATTATCTAAGTGTTAATACAATATCTGTTTCTATTACTGTTACAAGGAAAAAAAAGGAACCCTAGATATATCGTATCTTGATGGACCATGTATTTTATTATTTTGAAAATAAACAATAATCAAGTTTTTCTGGGGGAAAATGGGGGCCAAAATTGGAAGAGTTTCATGATATAGGTGAAAAAATGGAATAGAAAGGAAATAGAAATATTTCTCATGTGTGTGTTTGATTTTTGACATTTGGGTGTTATAAGTCATGGAAATAGAAAATTTTCCATTATTAGCAATATTAGTTTCAAAACTACTTTTGGAAAAATTACACTAAGCTGAAGCTGCTTAAAAATTCTACCAAATAACATAACTGAAGTATATCCTTTGAAATTTTAGCCATTAGTTTTATATATACAAATACTGAATGTAATTGATGCCACAATTCTAATATATTTATTTCCAGTATAAATCTAGAAGTGTTAAAATGTGCTTCTGTGTCAGATTTTATTTTTGTCAACCACACACATGCACAAAAAGGAAAGAGAATCATAAATAAAGACCTCCTATTTCAAGGGAGTTCCTGGCTGCCATTCTGAAATTCTTGATTGGGCAAGTAGAGAATTTGACCCCAAAATAAAGCAGGATCAGAGGGAAAAGGAGGTAGCAATGCCTATTCACATTTCTGGGCCACTGCCCACTTATGGGCCCCATGCCAGAGATGACTCTGGCATTCTGCACAGGGGATGCTGCCCATCCAAGCCTCTATTGGAGAAAGCAGGGGAAAAGCTCTGTACCGATTGGTTCCTTGAAACTTTAAGTATACAAAAAAAAAAAAAAAAAAAGAGCTTTGCTACTTGGTTTGTGAACGGAGAGAGAGCTGGACACTGGAAGGAGTTTCTGTATCTTTCTTGGGAAACATTAGAGCAGACTAGTGCTGAATTACAATGAAAGAATAGATTTAAACAAATATGCATACATACACACAAGGCAATGTTGGGATGCAAAAGTAGAAAATATTTGAAAAGAAGAAAGTTCTTTTACAACTTAGCAAACTCTTAGCATATTTTTACATCATAAGTTTCTGACACAGCAAATGGAAATTGTTAGTCTTCTCCCTGGGTTAGATTGGTTAATTATCACAAGATTTTATTCTCAATGGCATGTGAATCTAAAATTTTATATTGTCTGAGTAGGGAGGTTCTGTGGCAGGTAAAGTTCTCAACTTCTGAAGAACTTTCAGACGTGTCAAAAGTAGCCAAGGAAAATCATAATTCCACCTGCATTTTTCAAGTCACTTCATGTAATGCTTTATTTTTAAAAAAGTAATGAAAGTTTACGTAACTATGAACACTGCACAAAGTCATGAAAGGCACTAATGACATATTCCATAATTATAATAAGATTTTTATTTAGTCTATCTATGCACTCACGGCTTTCTTTTCTAATAAATATGTACCTCTGAAAATGCCTAGTAACTATCTGTGCAGTAGAAAGTAACTGGTCATTCTAAAGTCAGTTTCAAATGTGCTTCTTCACACAGCTGTACACACATGTGTACGAACACAATTCTTCTTTGCATCTGCTCCAAGTTAGCAATATTTCATAAAGTACATGGCAAGTACTTCAAGTGTTAATCTGAACATAAATCTATACTTTCAATAGGTTGTGGCACATATACTTTGTTCCATAGAGGAATCTGATGTACAAAAAAAAAGGGGGGGGGGGGCAATGTTGAATTTTCTTACTCCAAAACAAAGCTGTCTTTTCAAACTAAAGTAAGTTATGGTCTTCCATATTACAACTAAGTGATTTTCACTGGGGATTATCTGAGTAATTTTTGCAACATTTAGATAAAGTACTCTTTGATTCAACCAAACGTTGAAGAACAAAAAAACAAAAACAAAATAAAACAACTGAAACATTTTCTCAAGCTGCTGAGTTGTAAATAAGAAGTTAGATTGTTATTATCCTGCACCACTATATCCAACACCGCAAATGCAGTGACGAGTTTTGTTACTATCTGAAATCTTCAGTTTCTGAGCATTAAGGACAGCAATGATAAAAAGAAAATTACCTTCTTGAGATTAAGAGCTTAAATTTTGGATCATACACGGAACAAATCTGTTTCCAGAGATCACACCCCGTTTTCATCGGAATCACCCTAAAATCTGAAGTTGGAATAACCATACATCTCAAAGATTTTCATTTATGATACACGGAGGCAGACACTTTTTCATAAAATGGAAGTTTTGTATTGAATCCTGTGGTATGAAATTCTAAATTCTTGTCTCAAACCGATTTCCTGACTTTTAAAAGAATGTATATTTATCCACACTTGTAATCTGCCAAATATTAAACTAAATGCATATTTAATATAATTAAAAGCAAAGATACAGAATCCTGACAGGTAAATTTCTCTGGCATGTTTGTCTCTGTCCCTCACCTGTTAAACGATCAAACACTGTGTGTGCTCTGGTAATAACCTGATGAATGAGGTTCCCATCTCCAGCATACCAACAGCCACCTCATCCTCTACAAAGGTCAACTGCAACTTGACGTAAACATAAATATTCCTTTAGGTCTAATTAAAATAGAGATATTCTACTTATGTAATTGGAAAGAAATGTTTCCAGAAACTTAAAGTTACTTAATAAAGAAATCTAATGAAGTTTCTGTCCTAGACTATCTTTGGCTTCCATTAATTTCAATAAAGCTAAGATTTATCTGCACGACTACCAAAAAAAATGCCCAATTTTTACAAAAATGCACACTAAACACTTCAGAAGTAAACAAAACTGGGTGAACTTCTGTGTCAATCAATGGTACATGAGTTATAACTTACTCTGGAAACATGGCTACCTATAAAACCACTTCTACTCATAATAGCTCAAAGACACAAAGAGTTTCTAAAGATCTATCAAGAGCAAAGGAAAACATATACACCCACCTATTTTGTGTGTGTGTGTGTGTGTGTGTGTACAGTGCTTTGCAATTATTAATTTGCAAAGAAATTATTTTATTTAAAATCAAATACTATATTTCTAAGAAGCAACAATTACCAGGAATCTCTGAGGTCCTTTAAATGTGATCATTTCACGTTATCAAAGCAATGAATGTTCTTTGTCCTTTGTTTTTTGTTCTGCATCTGCATTAACATGGCTGCTAATTATGTTAGCCTGGTGGCACATAAAGTCTGAATGGGAAAAATCACATGATTGTTATAAAACTTCCTTATGATTCAAATGTATACTCGCTTAGACTGAACACTCCTATATTACAAGTACCTCTATTTTGTTAGAGAACTTAGCTCTGATTCAGAATTTCTGTTCCATAAGCGATGTAGCACTTCTCCAATACACCGTCGCATATATGCACACACATGAACAAAGACACATACACACAGAAATCTTTAGCCTTATCATGCCACTTTGTATATTTAGCTTTCTCATTTGTATATTTAGGTTTTCCCAAAATTGTTAAGTTCTTGAGAAGTTTGTGTTCATCACACAAAATGCCACATAGATCTAATGCCTACGACTGCCAAAATAAAGCCCTACTATGCTAAATGATTAAAAGTTAAATCACATTTTAAAAATTTTAAATTGAAAATAGCATTAGAATGCGCTTACCCACCCACTCATTCTCACAGTTTTATGATTTTACACAGTGAATCAGCAAATGTATTCTTTTCTGAATCATATATGAACATAGGAATGTTTTGAAAATGTTTACACAATTTGGCATACTTGGCCTAACCAGTGGTTTAACAAAGTAAACTCTCCCATTATTCTGATTAGCTTTATCATTAAGAGTAAAAATCCTTTATTGCAAAAATTAAACGAGTATGTAGCAAAAAGAAATAAACTGGTTTATACATCACTGAAAAAAATATTACATTCTTAAAATTATATTTATAGTTCCACCTTCTTTTTCTTACAACCAAGTGCCTAAGTAATTCACAGATCAAAATACGCATCGTGAGATAACTTTCCTGGGGAAGAAAAACACCCCAAGGCAATATGCAACAAAAAGCACTGCTTTAGCTATATAGTAAACAAAACAACAAAAACAATAACAACAAACACTCCTGGGCTTCAAGACGACTGATAAACAATGAAGACCACTTAAGGAATTCTTCCATCAGTTTCAACAGCAAATCCTTGCTCTTTTGAACACTTTACTGGTTGGGCTCTCAGAAATCTCCTTCAGTCTAGTAGTCCTTTCAGCCTTTATGAAACAATTGTTAGAAATGTGGATGGCTTTTCAGATTAATTTATACTTTCCAAGGAAAGCTATTTGATAGCAGGAGTGAGCAACTACTCCTACCTCAAATTAACCACTTACAGTGGTATATTTTTCATCTATAAACTATCCTCAGCCCCTCCTATTGCCCTTAGAGAATTTAAATTCAGAGACTATGACGTGTTCCATTACTGGCTTCTTGCCTCTTTGCAAATGTACAACATTCCTCAAAAAGTATCTATAATTTTCCATCCTATAGGATCAGACAACATGTCTCTTCCAAGAGCAATTACACACATATTGTAAGACAGAATATTTTTCTTTAGAATTGTGATTTAAAGGCTACTGATTCAGTTTATGGCAGTGGTGTTACTGAGTTTATCTAAGTATTTCTCTTCAATCTACATACTTTTAAAACTCAACGTGGCTTCTAGATCAGACTGCTGTAAAGATACCATCTGCCCTACATAGTGGTCTATTAGAGCATTATACTTATAAGACAATATATTCCTTGAAAAATAACAAACGTCAGTGAAGAAACAAAGATACTGAAAAAAAAAACAGTATTGGAAGAAAAGTCAAAAATTCCATATCTCTCTGTTTTAACACCTGTATAGTAAATTATATGACAACCACGTTGTTAACAGTAATAGGAATGCAAAGCATAAAGGAACAGGAGATACATCTTGCTTTGCTTAAAGAAATTAAAGACAAGTTTAACCCGCACCTGCCAAACTGTCTTCAGAGGAACAGAAATAGGTGGGGGCGGAAAGGCTCACTTCTCCTGTACCCCACAGTGCCTCTCCCTGAAATCATTTTAAATATAGGCAATATACCTGTCACCTTTTCTCTTTTATTTTTCCCTTCCATTCTAATCAATGGCAGACCCTTTACTGCACTCCCCAGCCCAGTATCTCAAAGGCACATTACAGAATAAGAGGACCCAAGTGTCACTTACCAGTTGCATGCCACAGATAAAGATAAGCGTGCACCTGCCGCTGCAATAACCCATGGTTTCCGAGACCCCTGCCACAGCCAGACTGTCCCACGTCGGCCACCGTCGAGCCCCCACTTTATCCAATCAGATCGCGGGGAAGGACAGGCAAACCTGCCGAGGGCTCGGGGGCTCCGGGCTGCTGCTGCCAGCGTCCTGGGAAGTGACAGGCATTAGGACCTGCTGGCGCGGCGGCGGCGGCGGCGGCAGCTCCAGCCGCGCCCGCCAAACATACCTTCACTCGCTCGGTGCACACGCCGCGCCGCGGGCAGCACCGCCCGCGGAGACGCGCCCGGGGCCCGCAGGGGCAGCAGCGGCAGCCTCGCAGCGCCGCCGCGCCTTCAGGCATCTGGCCGCGAAGTTTCGCCCCCGCCGCTCCTCGCGCCGGCTCGCCCCACGCCCCCCAGCGCGGCCGCCGCCCGACGCGCGCTCGCCCCGCGCTCTCCGCGCGCCGGCTTCGGGGGCGGCAGAAGCGCGCGCGGGGCGCTGCCCGCCTCCC